>NC_041382.1:491800211-491821186 GCF_002162155.2 Triticum dicoccoides
TCTGGCAAGAGAGAGGGGTCATCAACACCGTAGTTGTACTGGGTAGCAGCGGCGTCGGTCTCGGTGTCTAGTGAGAGAAGAGGGGGAAGAAACAATGAATATAATGCAAACAGATGCATAGTGATGCATGACATGACAAGTAGCGGTGCTAGGGGTGCCCTAACGCGGTATGAGGTGGTACCGGTGAAGGGGGGAAACATCCGGGAAATATCCCCGGTGTTTCGCGTTTTTGGACAGATGAACCGGAGGGGAAAGTTGCGTGTTCGCTATGCTAGGGAGCGTGGCGGACGAACGGGGTGCGTATCCGGATTCGTCTCATCGTTTTGAGCAACTTTCATGTACAAAGTTTTTCCATCCGAGCTACGATTTATTTTATATTAATTTTAAAAGATTTAAATCATTTTAGGATTTATTTAATTATTTTAATTCAACATTATCCAGAACAGTGCTCGTTGACGTCAGCATGGCGTCAGCAGTTAACAGGGTTGTTGACTAGTCAAACTGACGCGAGGGTCCCGCCTATCATTGACTGACAAATTAACTAACAATTAATTAGGCTAATTAGTGATTAGACTAATCTAATTATGTTTAATTAACTTAATTAATTAATTAATTTAATTTTTAATTTTTAATTAACTTTTTTTATATTCTCTCTTTTTTAAACATTCCGGGGGGTGGGCCCCATGTGTCATAGGGCCATGGGGTAAGTGGGCATGCGGGTAGCGGGTTACGGACGCGGGAAGGACGTGCGGTTGTCGAGCGCTTGCCCAAGCCTGCCGCGGTCGAGCAAGCAGGGGAGGCGCCCGCCGGGCGGGGCGAGGAGACGTGCCGAGGCTACTGCGGCTATGGCCTGGTGCGACGGTGGCAGTAGTGGGGCGCAGGCGGCGGACCCGTGGCAGGGCAGCAAGACAACGAGGTGGGGCGCGAGGCAGGAGGTTGCCGTGGTTGGATGGCCGGACGCCTGTGCGCGGGCGGGAACGTGATGCGGCGAGCGATGGTGAGGGAGCATTGTCAGGACCCCGATTCCAAGTCACATTGATCTAGCCGGTAACACCTCATATCACTTTGCTGCCTCACGCACGGTATCCCACTGGTGTCGCCTTACCATGGCCCGGGACCGTTTGCGCCTTTTGGCTCACGTATATGATAGTGTCGCTAGCATCCATATGACAGAGAACCCGGGCCGGCATGGCTAGTCCTGAACCCAAAGCGGCACAGACCTATGGAGACAGGCATACATGAATCACATCGAGCATGTCGGTCATCAGCGAGTGATTCCGGGCTGTAGCACTGGGCTAACAGGACTCCGGGGAACCCGGGCTATAGCAGGCTAGGCACGACTCCGGATATCACCGCGTGACATTTCCCCGAAGGGACAGACATAGGAACGAAGTGAAACACATGCCGGCCAGTCAAGTGTCCTGAACAGTAGTGCTGGGCTAGCAGGACTCCGGTGAACCGGGCTGTAGTGGACTACTATGGCTCGAGGAACACTAGACTACATGTCCCTATAAGAAAGGCTGCCAAGGATAAACAACTAGATTGTCGGATCCCACTCATACCAAGCATTTCAATCATAGACACAATATGCCCGATATGAGTACATACAACATGGCATCATAACAAAACTCTACAACTCAAGTACTTTATTTAAAGGCTCCAGGGAGCCAAACATAACAAGTTCATACAGATAGGGGTCACATGACCCGACACTCAAGTCATACAATCATACAAGCACATGCGGAAGCAACTAGTCTGAGTATAGACTCTAGAAAGAAAGAAGGCTTCTCGAAGCCTGTCTATCTACATGGGGCCCTCCATGGCCAGGATCACCACCTGGGTGGCTAGTCACTCGTCGACGTCAAGGTCTACGTAGAACCCATCGGAGGGGGCAGTGTTGTCGTCTGAAAACAGTAATTAAGCAAACATGAGGACAAAGGTACTCAACAAGTCTTACATCAGAACCTACTATACATGCTTATTCTCAAGAAGGTGGTGGGGTTAATGCAGCAAGCCAGCTTTGACTCTTGGCTAAGCTATCCTACAGAACTTCACTAGTAGAATAGTTTTCGCACACGATTCCACTACTCACCAACACAATACTCCACCGGGGATCCTCCCTCGTCATCCTACGAGAGGGCCATCCTTGGCACTCACGCTTATCTTGAGTCTTTTAGTAGTATCCATTAACTTGTCTATGAACTGTATAGGCAACCAAGTAGTCCTTTACCGCGGACACGGCTATTCGAATAGTTTTATACCCTGCAGGGGTGTACTTCTTCATACACGCTTTCACCACTTACCGCCGTTTACACGACATGTACTCGGCAACCTTCAAGCGGAAGCCCAGCGAGGGTGTTGGCCATGGCCTACCTAAACACTTAAGTCTCTAGTCCAGGTTTATCGCCTATCCAGGTTCCATCCGCAGGGAGTCCGGCCGAGGTTTCCACTTACGGCCCCGAACGATGTGAACAGGGTTCCCGAGACACCAAACGGGCAACTCGGTACACCGTGCCACGGTGTATCTACCGCAACGTAGCCCACCCCTAGGGTCAGCGCTACGCACGGCCGCCAACACATAACCTACAAACACCAGAAACTATTTGCAACTCCTGGACAGAGTACTAGGGTGATGAAGAAGCCGAGAGGGTCAATTAAGGATCCCAATGCATGGTAGTAGCTGAATCTTAAATCACACATATAGATCTCAGTTCTTAGGGACGGCCTCAATGAAACAACCCACCATGTACTCCTACATGGCCTCTCATCGATACCTTTACCAAAACATGTTCAACACATCCTTCATATTACCGACATAAGCATTTCACTCTAGCTCATCACCCAGATGAACCAGACCTGACACAACTCTAAGCATAGCAGGCATAGCAAGGTAGGAATCACATACATGGCTCAATCAACTCCTACACATGCTAGTGGGTTTCATCTAGTTACTGTGGCAATGACAGGTCATGCAGAGGATAAGGGTTCAACTACCGTAGCACACAGCAGTTTGAATCGCGTTGTCTTAATGCAGTAAACAAGAGCAGAAGCGAGACCATGGGTTTGTATCGGAATGATCAATGGTTTGCTTGCCTGATGGAGTGGTAGAGGGATACTGCCCTTCAGTTGGATACTCGTGAATATCCTCGGAGGCAGAACCTACCACGAAGAACACATCGGAACACAATCAACACATGACGATATGCAACAATATGATGCATGCTATGACATGGCAATATGAATGTGTTTTGGCCTAATGCAAGCTAAAACAGAAAGGGGTGAACTCATTTGAATCAAAGATTCAAATATTAGCTCATTAAACATGGCCTTAATAGTGCATTACCTTATTCTGCTTAAACAGCAAGGTTAACTTGTTTTGTCATGCATTAAACCATTACAGATGGATAGATTGAATTTTTCTAATCATTTTTCATATATAAATATTTACATTTGGAGCTATGGTTGATTTTCTATGATTTTTAGAAGTTTTGATTATTTTCTGGAATTTCCTGTATAAGGATAATTCCAGTAATTTAATTACTGCGTCAGCATTACGTCAGGGTGACGTAAGTGGTCAACAGGGACGTCCAGGTCAAACCTGACTGGTGGGTCCCGCGTGTCAGTAGTTAATTAAACTAATTATTTTTAGTTAAGACTAATTTGATTTAGTTAGCAGAGGGGGGCCCACTTGTCATTGACTCAGGGGAGTCAAACTGGGGTCAAACCCCTGGTCAGCGGGGCTAATCCCGTCGGCGTTTAGCCGCCGGCGAGGCCAGACGCGGCGGCGTGCTGCGGGATTTGCCCACAGGGCTCCATTTCCTACGCGGAGAGCAGCGACGGGCAGCTGGTGCTCGCCCGCATCCAGCCGTGGTGATGGCTTGGCCGGGGAGTGGCCGGAGCATCGCCAGCGACGAGGTCAGGCGGAGGCCGAAGCTCGGGCCAGCTCGTGCGCGTGGCTGCAGTGGCCTAGGCGGTGCGGCACTAGCACCTACAGCCTCTACGCGGCGCGAGGAGTGTGACGGACACAAGCCCGTGACCAAAAGGTCAGCGGAGTGACGCCGGCGTCGAGCTCGCGCGGCGGCGTGCTACGGTGAGGAAGGGGGCGGCGTCTACAGAGGCCAAACAAGCACGGAAGCTAGGGGAAGAGGAAGAGGAGCTCACAGCGGGGTCGGAGAGGGGGTCGGCGAGCTCGGGGAGGTCCTGGCGGCGGCGAATCGACCGGAGATGGCTCGGGTGTCTGAGGTTGAAGACGAGGGCGAAGACGGTGTTCGGCGGCATTTGGAGTCGCGTGGGTCGGTGGAGAGGTCCAGGGCGACGAGGCGGAGCTATTGGGCTCGTCGGAGGGGCGAGGGGGTGGCTCTAGTGGCGTCTACGGCGAACGGCGGCGAGGCTCGCGCTCGGCCATCGCGGGAGAGAGTGAGGGAGACGAGGGGGAGAGTGAGGGAGGATGAGAGGGGGACGTGGGGGTCGCGTGGAATCCCTGGACGTCTCCAGGGCATCGGCAGAAGCAGGAGGTGGCCGGCGTGTGGCCGCGGGTGCCGGCCACGCGCTCCGCGTCCTTCTGGCGGGACGAGGACGACGACTGGCAGGGCCAGTCGGCTGGGCCGAGCCAGGTGGGCTGGGCCAGCACAGGTAAGGCCCATGTGGGCTTCCCTCTCTCTTTTTTTTTGATTTGTTTCTGTTTTTCTATTTAACTGCAACTGTTGGGCTTTATTAAAAATACTAAAACGTTTCCAAAAATCCTGAAAATAATTGTGGGCTCTGTTTAGAATATATCCAACAACAAACATTTATTTCCAGAATTATTTGAGCATTTAAATTATTTTATAGCATTTAAATGCCCAAATTCAAATACTTATGATTTAATTCAATGACCTTCTGTTGACATAGAAAATTGTGCACCAATTTTGCCAGAGGTTTTAACCCAAGACAAAGAGGGTGAACTTTTTAGAAGGGCATTTCAGGTTCATTGAAAATAATTTTAGTAAACCCTAGTTGTTTCCAAGGGGGGGGGGTGTTGGGGGGTTTCTGCCTTCCCCAATTCAAATTTAAGAGGAATTTAAACATGGTGCACACTCTAATGCTTGAACTAGCTAGGGTGTGACAACTCAGCCCCACTCAAAAGAATCTTGTCCCGAGATTTAGGATCCTCCGGGAAGAAGGTGGGGTACTCGAGTCGAAGACGATCCTCCCTTTCCCAAGTGGCTTCTTTCTCAGAATGGTGTGACCATTGAACCTTGAGAAACTTGATATTATGACGTCGAGTGGTACGCTCGGCTTGATCAAGGATACGAACGGGATATTCCCGATAGGAGAGGTTATCTTGTAGATCAAGCGTTTCGTGGTCCACTCCACGGATGAGATCCGCGAAGCAACGCCTGAGTTGAGAAACGTGGAAGACATTGTGGACTCTGGAAAGATGCAAAGGTAGTTCCAATTGGTAGGCAACTTCTCCTCGTTTGGCAAGAATGCGAAAGGGTCCAATGTAACGAGGAGCCAATTTGCCTTTGATACCGAAATGATGGGTTCCCTTTAACGGGGTAACCCGAAGGTAGGCCTTCTCGCCGACTTCATAAGTCATAAGCTTATGTTTACGATCATATTGACTCTTTTGACGAGATTGGGCTGTTTTCAATTTCTCATGAATAACGTGAACCTGCTCTTCTGCTTCCTGAATCATATCCAGGCCAAAGAGTTGTCTTTCCCCGGTTTCTGACCAGTTAAGAGGCGTTCGACATTTTCGTCCATAGAGAACTTCGAAAGGAGCCTTGCCCAAGCTGGCTTGATAACTATTGTTATAAGCAAACTCCATGAATGGAAGGCATTTCTCCCAACTCATTCCGAACGAGATGATAGAAGCTCGGAGCATATCTTCCAGAATTTGATTGACTCGCTCTACTTGACCACTTGATTGAGGATGGAAGGCGGTACTAAAAGAGAGACGAGTTCCCATAGCATTTTGGAAACTTTCCCAAAGTCGAGAGGTGAAGAGACTCGCATGGTCTGAGTTAATTTCCAATGGAACACCATGAAGAGACACTATTCGGGAGATGTATAAATCGGCTAGCTGGCTAGCGGTGATACTCTCACGAACAGGTAGGAAATGGGCTACTTTGGGAAGACGGTCGATCACGACGAAGATGGCATTATTCCCTCTCTTGGTCCTGGGAAACCCAGTGATGAAATCCATACTGATTTTATCCCATTTCCACTCGAGAATAGCCAAAGGTTGAAGGGTGCCAGCAGGCCGTTGATGCTCTGCTTTAACACGACGACAAACATCGCAATTAGCAATGTATTGAGCGATTTCTCTCTTCATCCTAGTCCACCAAAACCTCTGGCGTAGGTCTTGATACATTTTGGTACTACCGGGATGAATGGTGAGAGGGGATTCATGAGCTTCCTTAAGGATCAACTGGTGCAAATGTTGTTTCTTGGGAACCACCAAACGGTTCTCGAAGAAGACATCACCTCGCTCATCCATGGAGAAACATTTAGCAACTCTGCTAGCGATGTTTTCCTTAATTCGGGATATGCCCTTATCATACCGCTGGGCGGTTATGATTTGATCCATAAGGTTAGGTTTCGCTACCAGGGTGGATAGAAAACCTCGGGGAACAATGTGAAGATTAAGCTTATGAAATTCCTCGTGGAGAAGTGGTTGACTTTGTTGTAACATCAGGTTGTTACAATAGGATTTACGACTTAGTGCATCAGCCATGACATTGGCTTTGCCCGGGGTGTAAGTTATTCCTAAGTCGTAATCTGAGATCAACTCGACCCAACGTCTTTGCATGTGATTCAAATATGGTTGGGTGAAGATATATTTCAAACTTTGGTGATCGGTGAAGATCTTGCAACGATTACCGAGGAGGTAATGTCGCCAAGTTTTAAGTGCATGGACTACAGCTGCAAGCTCTAGATCATGGGTGGGATAATTTTCCTCATGTGGGTGTAATTTCCGTGAAGCATAGGCAATTACCTAACAATCTTGCATGAGTATGCAACCTAGTCCTAGTCGCGAGGCATCACAATAGATAATAAAGTCCTTGGAGAAATCTGGTGGTACCAGTACAGGAGCAGATGTCAGGCGTCTTTTCAGTTCCTAAAAGCTGAACTCGCACTGTGGAGTCCACTCGAACTTTTTATCTTTCTTGAGGAGTTCAGTTAGAGGTTTAGCAACCTTGGAGAAATTCTCGACGAAGCGGCGGCAATAGCTCGCTAAGCCAAAGAAGCTCCGAACTTGCTTGACCGTCTTAGGTGGAGTCCAATCAAGGACGGCTTGAACTTGCTCGGGATTGACAGCAATACCCTTACCAGAGATTACATGGCCTAGATAGGTCACTTCTGGCAACCAAAATTCACACTTGGAGAATTTGGCGTAAAGGCGATGCTATCGAAGTTTCATCAATACCAGCCTTAGATGTTCGGCATGTTCCTCTTCATTCTTGGAGTAGATGAGTATGTCATCGAGGTATACTACGAAGAATTTATCCAAGTACTCCATGAAGACCGAGTTCATTAACCGAGAGAAGGTGGCTGGGGCATTGGTTAAACCGAAGGACATAACAGTGTACTCATATTGGCCATAACGAGTAACAAAGGCCGTTTTGGGAATGTCCCCGTTTCTGATTTTGATTTGATGGTAGCCCAACCTCAAATCCATCTTGGAAAAGACTGAGGATCCAGCAAGCTAATCATACAGACCGTTGATCCTGGGAAGCGGGTATTTGTTCTTGATGGTGACCAAGTTGACAGGTCGGTAATCCACAACCATTCGATCTGTTCCATCCTTCTTCTTGACGAAGAGGATGGGGCAAGCCCAAGGAGAGGAACTAGGATGGATGAAACCTTTTTTCAAGGACTCATCGAGTTGGTTCTTAAGCTCGGCTAGTTCTAAGGGTGCCATCTTGTAGGGTCTTCTAGAAATTGGAATGGTTCCTGGAACAAGGTCTATCACAAACTCAACATCCCTGTCAGGTGGAACACCTGGCAGTTCTTCTGGAAAGACATCCGGAAAGTCTCGGACTACCGGAACATCCTAAGGTCTGGAAGGGGGTTGGCATTTAAGGAGTAAAGCTGGCGCTTGGCCACTCGAGTTAAGACATTGACTATCTTGCCCGATGGGTGAGTAAGTTGAACGGGTCTAGTGGCACAATCAATCTTAGCATAATGAGCTGACATCCAGTCCATACCCAAGATGATGTTTATGTCCGTGGACTTGAGAGCTATTAAGGATGCAAGGAAGACAAGTCTATCGACAAGAATTTCGTTCCCATGGCTTACTCTAGAAGTTTGCCATTTGGAACCCGGAGTTTGAATTACCATGGAATTGGGCATGTCACAGAATGTCGTGTTATGAAATCGAGCATAGTTCTCGGATATGAATGAATGAGATGCTCCAGTATCGAAAAGAACAGATGCCGGATGGCAGGTAACAAGGAGCGTACCAAGGACGACGTTGGGATCCTCATGAGCCTCCTCGGCTGAAACATAGTTGACATGGCCACGGGAAGTAGTGACCGGCTTGGCGTAGAATGTCTTTCCCGCGGGCTTACCACGACCAACAGACTTTCCAGTTTGAGTGGGGTTGTTGTTCTAGGGACACTCTCGGCTATAGTGACCCGGCTCTCCACACTTAAAGCATGTCACCACATTGGGGCATGGAGCAGCATTAGCAGCGGGGCCACCATAGGGCTTGGGCGGTGCAAATTGCTGGTTGGGACGAGGCGCCTCAAAGGATGGCCTCGGGATGAACCTGGGTGGCAGTGCCGTGCTTGGAATCCACACTCGGCGCTTCTGAGCTCCAGAGCCGGATGAAGAGCCAAAATCACGGGAGTGCTTGCGTGAAGCGTCATAATCAGTCTGGCCTGTCTCAGCACTGATGTCTTTATTGACCAACTTCTAAAAGGAGGTGCACTCGTGCAGACGAAGATCGCGGCGAAGCTCAGGGCTAAGTCCCTTGCGGAACCTTGCCTGCTTCTTAGCGTCAGTAGATACCTCTTCAGGGGCATAGCGTGCCAGATTCCCAAATTCACGACTATATGCATCCACAGTCAGTCTTCCTTGGGTGAAATTGCAGAACTCCTCCCTCTTGCGATCCATGAGACCTTCCGGAATGTTATGCTCACGGAAAGCCTCATTGAATTCAGCCCAAGTAGTGATTTGGCCGACCGGGCGCATAGCTTAAAAATTTTCCCACCAGAGGCTAGCAGGGCCTTCGAGATGGTAGGCAGCGTAAGTAACCTTGTCGGCTTCGGCTACGTTGGCAGAACGTAGCTTGTGGGTGATGCTGTGAAGCCAGTCATCCGCGTCAAGGGGCTCGACGGAATGGTTAAACTTTGGCGGGTACAGCTTGATAAAGTCATTGATTGACACAAAGTCATTTTGCGGGCGGCGTGCAGTGTTCTGCTCGATCCGCTCCAACAGGCGGTTAGTCTCACGCTTGTTTCTTTCCGCCTCCAGCATCACTTCGGCCAGAGAAGGCGGGTGAGGCAGATTTTCACCCCTAGCTGCACTGGCTTCCCCTTGCTCCGAGGCAGCAGGGTTGCTGCGGGTGTTGACCAACCTAGGAGAAAACAAGACAATGGTTTAGATAAGGATGGCTCAAACTTAGCAAGGAAGTGCAGTATGTAATGGATAACACGGAATGCAAAGATGTTCATCCGTATGTCATGGTAATATAAAACTGCCATATATATACCAACGGTCATACACATCATACATAGTTTAGTACAAGCCCAGGCTACAGTACAACTATGATGAAAGACGTTACATCTCATCGGAGGCATTCCAAGCTCCTATACATTATTTGTCTACACCTTCGGAATTGATTACACACAAAGCCATATTCCACAAGTCACGCATGACAGTGGAGATACAACTACTACAATACTAGTGATACTACTACTAACTCAGACAGCTCCGTAGTAGTCCTCATAGAGGTCACCTCCATAGCCTGGAAGTTCAACGTGACCATCCGGGAACAGACGGTCCTGAGGAGCCTGTGGACCATAGGGGCTAGGATGAGGTCTTGGACCAACAAACGGTGGCCTGCGGGGACCACGGGGTGGGGTGATGCCTCCCACATCACGCCAATCCACCATGTCCGGCAAAGCAGATCTCACAGGATACAGATCCCTTGTATCCATACATCCAGCTTGCACCGCAGGTGCAAACCGAGTCAATGTGGCCCAATGATCAGCACGGGTATTGAAAAGCTCCAGCCTCAAGGCCCGATTCTCTCGGTCCTTATCTTCGAGCATCTCAGCAGTGGTACGAGTTAATGAGTCCTTCTGAGTGGAGTCAGCATAGATAGCCTGAAGATACCCTTGCGCTCCCGGAAGTGAAGCTGGCATGTAACGGAAGTCGGTGTTCCGAAGCAGGCCAGTCCGGACTCGCATGATGGTCATCATGGAATAGGCAGCATCCTGCACAGCCATCTCAACAGTAACCCCGAGTCCATAGGAACAGTGAAGGGGCTCGGTAGATCCAGGATAAGAAGGAAATATCCTGACGGTGCAGAAATATTGGCTTTGATTGAAGTCTCGGAATTGCTCTTCGACGGTGTATTCGGGATACCAACGGTAACCCGTCTCAATCATTACCCAGACTAACATAGCAGTATGACCGGGCACGTCGAGGCACCGGGTCAGGCGAACCACTTGGTTTTGAACACGGTTGGCCATCTGAAAGCACAACCACAATGCAAAGACATCAGAATTTCTAGGGAAAATTGGACAGCATAACAGCTGTAAATGCTCAGAAAAAGATTTGAGACATCCACAACAGTTCACAATACCACTCAACAACATCATATCAAGGTTCTGATCCAATTAGCAACATACTAAAAGTAGTAGAAACTGAACTGGGACTTGTAACAACAATCCTATAAGCTACTACGGATTAGTAACACGTGAACCTGATAGAAAAAGAGAGCCTAGTCATTAACCCACGTTGAATGAGAAGAGAATGACTTAGATCAGAGGCATAGGGTAAAGGAGTAAAAGAGCCTTACGTTCCCTCCCACAATCAATTCCCCTACATATAACTAAAGCATTTCTAGACTCAACATCGACCAGTTTGGCTCAACGAACCTACAGGCAGTCCGGCTCTGATACCAACACTGTCAGGACCCCGATTCCAAGTCACATTGATCTAGCCAGTAACACCTCATATCACTTTGCGGCCTCAAGAATGGTATCTCGCGGGTGTCGCCTTACCATGGCCCGGGACCGTTTGCGCCTTTTGGCTCACGTATATGATAGTGTCGCTAGCATCCATATGACAGAGAACCCGGGCCGACATGGCTAGTCGTGAACCCAAAGCGGCACAGACCTATGGAGACAGGCATACATGAATCACATCAAGCATGTCGGTCATCAGCGAGTGATTCCGGGCTGTAGCACTGGGCTAACAGGACTCCGGGGAAACCAGGCTGTAGCAGGCTAGGCAGGACTCCGGATATCACCGCGTGACATTTCCCCGAAGGGACAGACATAGGAACAAAGTGAAACACATGCCGGCCAGTCAAGTGTCCTGAACAGTAGTGCTAGGCTAGCAGGACTCCGGTGAACCGGGCTATAGCGGACTACTATGGCTCGAGGAACACTAGACTACATTTCCCATAAGAAAGGCTACCAAGGATAAACAACTAGATTGTCGGATCCCACTCATACCAAGCATTTCAATCATACACACAATATGCCCGATATGAGTACATACAACATGGCATCACAACAAAACTCTACAACTCAAGTACTTTATTTAAAGGCTCCAGGGAGCCATACATAACAAGTTCATACAGATAGGGGTCACATGAACCAACACTCAAGTCATACAATCATACAAGCACATGTGGAAGCAACTAGTCTGAGTACAGACTCTAGAAAGAAAGAAGACTTCTCGAAGCCTGTCTATCTACATGGGGCCATCCATGGCCAGGATCACCACCTGGGTGGCTAGTCACTCGTCGATGTCAAGGTCTACGTAGAAACCATCGGAGGGGGCGGTGTTGTCGTCTGAAAACAGTAATTAAGCAAACATGAGTACAAAGGTACTCAGCAAGTCTTACATCAGAACCTACTATACATGCTTATTCTCAAGAAGGTGGTGGGGTTAATGCAGCAAGCCAGCTTTGACTCTTGGCTAAGCTATCCTACGGAACTTCACTAGTAGAATAGTTTTCGCACACGAGTCCACTACTCACCAACACAATACTCCACCGGGGATCCTCCCTCGTCATCCTACGAGAGGGCCATCCTCGGTACTCACGCTTATCTTGAGTCTTTTAGTAGTATCCGTTAACTTGTCTATGAACTGTATAGGCAACCAAGTAGTCCTTTACCGCGGACGCGGCTATTCGAATAGTTTTATACCCTGCAGGGGTGTACTTCTTCATACACGCTTTCACCACTTACCGCCGTTTACACGACATGTACTCGGCAACCTTCAAGCGGAAGCCCAGCGAGGGTGTTGTCCACGGCCTACCTAAACACTTAAGTCTCTAGTCCAGGTTTATCGCCTATCCAGGTTCCATCCGCAGGGAGTCCAGCCGAGGTTTCCACTTACGGCCCCGAACGATGTGAACAGGGTTCCCGAGACACCAAACGGGCGACTCGGTACACCGTGCCACGGTGTATCTACCGCAACATAGCCCACCCCTAGGGTCAGCGCTACGCACGGCCGCCAACACATAACCTACAAACACCAGAAACTATTTGCAACTCCTGGACAGAGTACTAGGGTGATGAAGAAGCCGAGAGGGTCAATTAAGGATCCCAATGCATGGTAGTAGCTGAATCTTAAATCACACATACAGATCTCATTTCTTAGGGACGGCCTCAATGAAACAACCCACCATGTACTCCTACATGGCCTCTCATCGATACCTTTACCAAAACATGTTCAACACATCCTTCATATTACCGACATAAGCATTTCACTCTAGCTCATCACCCAGATGAACCAGACCTGACACAACTCTAAGCATAGCAGGCATAGCAAGGTAGGAATCACATACATGGCTCAATCAACTCCTACACATGCTAGTGGGTTTCATCTAGTTACTGTGGCAATGATAGGTCATGCAAAGGATAAGGGTTCAACTACCGTAGCACACAGCAGTTTGAATCGCGTTGTCTTAATGCAGTAAACAAGAGCAGAAGCGAGAACATGGGTTTGTATCGAAATGATCAATGGTTTGCTTGCCTGATGGAGTGGTAGAGGGATACTGCCCTTGAGTTGGATACTCGTGAATATCCTCGGAGGCAGAACCTACCACGAAGAACACATCGGAACACAATCAACACATGACGATATGCAACAATATGATGCATGCTATGACATGGCAATATGAATGTGTTTTGGCCTAATGCAAGTTAAAACAGAAAGGGATGAACTCATTTGAATCAAAGATTCAAATATTAGCTCATTAAACATGGCCTTAATAGTGCATTACCTTATTCTGCTTAAACAGCAAGGTTAACTTGTTTTGTCATGCATTAAACCATTACAGATGGATAGATTGAATTTTTCTGATCATTTTTCATATATAAATCTTTACATTTGGAGCTATGGTTGATTTTCTATGATTTTAAGAAGTTTTGATTATTTTCTGGAATTTCCTGTATAAGAATAATTCCAGTAATTTAATTACTGCGTCAGCATTACGTCAGGGTGACGTAAGTGGTCAACGGGGACGTCCAGGTCAAACCTGACTGGTGGGTCCCGCGTGTCAGTAGTTAATTAAACTAATTATTTTTAGTTAAGACTAATTTGATTTAGTTAGCAGAGGAGGGCCCACTTGTCATTGACTCAGGGGAGTCAAACTAGGGTCAAACCCTTGGTCAGCGGGGCTAATCCCGCCAGCATTTAGCCGCCGGCGAGGCCAGACGCGGTGGCGTGCTGCGGGATTTGCCCACAGGGCTCCATTTGCTACGCGGAGAGCAACTACGGGCAGCTGGTGCTCGCCCGCATCTAGCCGTGGTGATGGCTTGGCCGGGGAGTGGCCGGAGCATCGCCGGCGATGAGGTCAGGCGGAGGTCGAAGCTCGGGCCAGCTCGTGCGCGTGGCTGCAATGGCCTAGGCGGTGCGGCGCTAGCACCTACAGCCTCTACGCGGCGCGAGGAGTGTGACGGACACAAGCCCGTGACCAAAAGGTCACCGGAGTGACGCCGGCGTCGAGCTCGCGCGGCGTCATGCTATGGTGAGGAAGGGGGCGGCCTCTACAGAGGCCAAACAAGCACGGAAGCTAGGGGAAGAGGATGAGGAGCTCACAGCGGGGTCGAAGAGGGGGTCAGCGAGCTTGGGGAGGTCCTGGCGGCGGCGAATCGACCGGAGATGGCTCGGGTGTCCGAGGTTGAAGACAAGGGCGAAGACGGTGTTCGACGGTGTTTGGAGTCGCGTGGGTCGGCGAAGAGGTCCAGTGCGACGAGGCGGAGCTATTGGGCTCGTCGGAGGGGCAAGGGGGTGGCTCTGGTGGCGTCTACGGCGAACAGCAGCGAGGCTCGCGCTCGGCCATCGCGGGAGAGAGTGAGGGAGAAGAGGGGGAGAGTGAGGGAGGATGAGAGGGGGACGTGGGGGTCGCGTGGCATCCCTGGACGTTTCCAGGGCATCGGTAGGAGCAGGAGGTGGCCGGCGTGTGGCCGCGGGCGCCGGCCACGCGCTCCGCGTCCTTCTGGCGGGAGGAGGACGACGACTGGCAGGGCCAGTCGACTGGGCCGAGCCAGGTGGGCTGGGCCAGCACAGGTAAGGCCCAGGTGGGCTTCCCTCTTTTTTTTGATTTGTTTCTGTTTTTCTATTTAACTGCAAATGTTGGGCTTTATTAAAAATACTAAAACGTTTCCAAAAATCCTGAAAATAATTGTGGGCTCTGTTTAGAATATATCCAATAGCAAACATTTATTTCCAGAATTATTTGAGCATTTAAATTATTTTATAACATTTAAATGCCCAAATTCAAATACTTATGATTTAATTCAATGACCTTCTGTTGACCTAGAAAATTGTGCACCAATTTTGCCAGAGGTTCTAACCCAAGACAAAGAGGGTGAACTTTTTAGAAGGGCATTTCAGGTTCATTGAAAATAATTTTAGTAAACCCTAGTTGTTTCCAAGGGGGGGGGGGTGTTGGGGGCTTTCTGCCTTCCCCAATTCAAATTTACGAGGAATTTAAACATGATGCACACTCTAATGCTTGAACTAGCTAGGGTGTGACAAGCATGCCGGCGGGGGGCTGCACGGGAGGGGACGCAGGCGGGGCGCCAGCGCGGCTGTTGCCGGAGGCGCGGGGCAGCAGTGGCCGGCAGGAGGCGACGGGGGCACGGCCATGGGTCGGTCTCGACGCGGTGAGCGGCGGCGCTCTATGGCTAAGAGGGCGGGACAGGGAGGAGGACGAGGTCCTCACCCACGTTGTCGTAAAGAGGGCGTTGAGGCTTGGGGTAGTCCGGCGAGGGAGAGGATGGGGAGGTCCAGCGATGGGGTCTGGCGCGTCGAGGCGGCGGGGGCGTCCAGCGAGGCGGGGCTCTATGTAGGAAGGCGGGGAGTCCGGTGATGCGTCGAGGAGGCAGTCCGGCGAGGGGGGCTTTGCGCGGTGGCTATGTCGGGCGATGGAAGAGACGGCGTCAAAGCAGCACCGTGCGGCCGGGCACGGTCATGGGGGCGCCGCGTGGTCGATCCCGACCCAGACCGGGAGTGGGAGAGAGAGAGAGAGAGAGAGCGTGGGTGGGTGTAGTGGGGGGGGGGTCGAGAGATATTTTGGGGCTACGTCACGGGAGGGTGACCTTGTAGGCCAAGGAGGGGGCGGCTGGGTCGGCCGGTTGGTCCAGCGTGGGGGGGTGGTCTTTTGTTTTTTTTATCATTTTATTTTCTGTTTTCTTTTCGTATTATTTTAGTTTTATAAAATATAATTCTAGCACCTAAATCAGTGATAGTAATTAAATCACGGCCACAATTATTCTTTTATTTATTAAAAGTAGTTTTCAGTAATTTAACCATTTAAGTGACGTTTAAATAAATATTTCAGCTATTGTTTCTATTATTTAGTGCACCTAAGCATTTTATAAAAATTTGGATTCACCACCATAGTCATATATGATTTATTTGCTACACTTTGAACATTTTAGATTTGACTTTTGAAAACTTTTATCGTTTAACTTTATTTTAAATTTGAATTCGAAAGGGACATGATTCACTGCAAGATTAACAACAGTAACCATGGTGACGTGGCACCATTAACGTGAGATTACTGTAGCATAATTATCCGGGCGTCACAACTATGACCACTAGTAAAGTACACATCAATAACATGTACATCATATATACTTTTGTTCACTTTTCCATCCTTCTTATCCGCGAAGTATTTGGGGTAGTTCCGCTTCCTAGTGACCATTTCCTTTGCAGTAGAAGCACTCAGCTTCAGCCTTGGGTCTAGCTTTGGGCTTATTCATGGGAGTGGCAACTTGCTTGCCATTCTTCTTGAAGTTCCCTTTCTTTCGCTTGCCCTTTTACTTGAAACTAGTGGTCTTGTCAACCATCAACACTCGATGCTTTTTCTTGATTTCTACCTTCGCCAATTTCAGCATCGCGAAGAGCTTGGGAATCATTTCCATTATCCCCTGCATATTATAGTTCATCACGAAGTTTTAGTAACTTTGTGATAGTGACTAGAGAACTCTGCCAATCACTATCTTATCTGGAAGATTAACTCCCACTTGATTCAAGTGATTGTAGAACTCAGACATTCTGAGCACATGCTCATTAGCTGAGCTATTCTCCTCCATCTTGTAGGCAAAGCACTTGTCAGAGGTCTCATACCTCTTAACACGGGCATGAGTCTGAAATACCAATTTCAGCTCTTGGAACATCTCATATGCTCCGTGGCGTTCAAAACGTTTTTGAAGTCCCGGTTCTAAGCCATAAAGTATGACACACTAAACTATCAAGTAGTCATCATACCGAGCTTGTCAAACGTTCATAATGTCTGCATCTGCTCCTGCAAAAGGTCCGTCACCTAGCGGTGCATCAAGGACATAATTCTTCTGTGCAACAATGAGGATAATCCTTAGATCACGGATCTAGTCCGCATCATTTCTACTAATATCTTTCAACATAGTTTTCTCTAGGAACATATCATAAATAAAACGGGGAAGCTATACGTGAGCAATTGATCTACAACATAGATATGCAAATACTATCAAGATTAAGTTCATGATAAATTTAAGTTCAATTAATCCTATTACTTAAGAACTCCCACTTAAATAGACATCCCTCTAATAATCTAAGTGATCACGTGATCCATATCAACTAAACCATGTCCGATCATCACGTGAGATGGAGTAGTTTTCAATGGTGAACATCACTATGTTGATCATATATACTACATGATTCACGCTCGACCTTTCGGACTCAGTGTTCCGAGGCCATATCTGCATATGCTAGGCTTGTCAAGTTTAACCCGAGTATTCTACATGTGCAAAACTGGCTTGCACCCATTGTATGTGAACATAGAGTTTATCACACCCGAACATCACATGGTGTCTCAGCATGAAGAACTGTCGCAACGGCGCATACTCGGGGAGAACACTTATACCTTGAAATTTTAGTAAGGGATCATCTCATAATGCTACCGTCGTACTAAGCAAAATAAGATGCATAAAAGATAAACATCAGATGCAATAAAAATATGTGACATGATATGGCCATCATCATCTTGTGCCTTTGATCTCCATCTCCAAAGTACCGTCATGATCTCCATCGTCACCGGCATGACACCATGATCTCCATCATCTTGATCTCTATCAACGTGTCATCACATGGTCATCTCGCCAACTATTGCTTTTGCAATTATTTCTATCGCATATCGATAAAGTAAAGCAATTATATAGTGCTTGCATCTTATGCAATAAAGAGACAAACATAAGGCTCCTGCCGGTTGCCGATAACTTTAACAAAACATGGTCATCTCATACAACAATTTATATCTCATCACGTCTTGACCATATCACATCACAACATGCCCTGCAAAAACAAGTTAGACGTCCTCTACTTTGTTGTTGCAAGTTTTATGTGGCTGCTACGGGCTTAGCAAGAACCGTTCTTACCTACGCATCAAAACCACAACTATTTTTCGTCAAGTGTGCTGTTTTAACCTTCAACAAGCACCGGGCATAGTCACACTCGATTCAACTAAAGTTGGAGAAACAAACACCCACTAGCCACCTGTGTGCGAAGCACGTCGGTAGAACCAGTCTCATGAACGCGGTCATGTAATGTCGGTCAGGCCGGCTTCATCCAACAATACAGCCGAATCAAAGTATGACATGCTGGTAAGCAGTATTACTATTATCGCCCAAAACTATTTGTGTTCTACTAGTGCATATAACATCTACGCATAGACCTAGCTCGGATGCCACTATTGGGAAACGCAATATTTCAAAAAATCTCCTACGATCATGCAAGATCTATCTAGGAGATGCATAGCAACGAGAGGGGAGAGTGTGTGTATGTACCCTCGTAGACCGAAAGCGGAAGCGTCGAGTAACGCGGTTGATGTAGTCGAACGTCTTCGCGATCCAACCGATCAAGTACCGAATGCACGACACCTCCGCGGTCTGCACACGTTCAACTCGGTGATGTCCCTTGAATTGTTGATCTAGCTGAGGTTGAGTGAGAGTTTCGTCAGCACGAGGTCGTGTTGACGATGATGATGAATTTATCGGCGCAGGGCTTCGCCTCAGCACAACGACAATATATGACCGACGTGGAAATCTATGGAGGGGGGCACCACACACAGCCAACAAATCAACTTGTGTGTCTATGGGGTGGCCCCCTTCTCCGTATATAAAGGAGGGGAGGAGGGGGCCGGCCGGCCTCATGGGGCGCGCCCCAAGGGGGGGAATCCTACTCCTACTACGAGTAGGTTCCCCCCTTTCCTAGTCCAACTAGGAGGGGAAGGAAAGAGGAAGAGGGAGAGAAGGAAAGCCCCCCCCCCCCCAATTCGGATTGGGCTTGGGGGGGGGGGGGCGCCTCCACCTGGCCGCCTCCTCCTCTCTTCCACTAAGGCCCATGAAGGCCCATTAACCCCCGGTGGGTTCCGGTAACCCCCTGGTACTCCGGAAAATGTCCGAACCAATCCAAAACCTTTCTGGTGTCCAAACATAACCTTCCAATATATCAATCTTTATGTCTCTACCATTTCGAGACTCCTCGTCATGTCCGTGATCATATCTTGGACTCTGAACAACCTTCGGTACATCAAATCACATAACTCACAATACATATCGTCATCGAACGTTAAGCGTGCGGACCCTACGGGTTCGAGAACTATGTAGACATGGCCGAGACTCATCTCCAGTCAATAACCAATAGCGGAACCTGTATGCTCATATTGGTTCCTACATATTCTATGAAGATCTTTATCAGTGAAATCGCATAACAACATACGTTGTTTCCTTTGTCATCGGTATGTTACTTGCCCGCGATTCGATCATCGGTATCATCATACCTAGTTCAATCTCGTTACTGACAAGTCTCTTTACTCGTTCCGTAATGCATCATCCCACAACTAACTCATTAGTTACATTGCTTGCAAGGCTTATAGTGATGTGCATACCGAGAGGGCCCAGAGATACCTCTCCGACAATCGAAGTGACAAATCCTAATCTCGATCTATGCCAACTCAACAAACACCATTGGAGACACCTGTAGAGCATCTTTATAATCACCTAGTTACGTTGTGACATTTGATAGAACACTAAGTGTTCCTCTGGTATTTGGGAGTTGCATAATCTCATAGTCATAGGAACATGTATAAGTCATGAAGAAAGCAATAACAATAAACCAAACGATCATAGTGCTAAGCTAACAGATGGGTCTTGTCAATCACATCATTCTCTAATGATGTGATCCCATTCATCATATGACAACTCATGTCTATGGCTAGGAAACTTAACCATCTTTGATTAACGAGCTAGTCAAGTAGAGGCATACTAGTGACACTCTGTTTGTCTATGTATTCACACATGTACTAAGTTTCCGGTTAATACAATTCTAGCATGAATAATGAATATTTATCATGATATAAGGAAATATAAATAACAACTTTATTGTTGCCATTAGGGCATATTTCCTTCAAAAACAACCACTAGCAGAAAACTGATCTTTAGTCAGGAGCATTAGTCCCGGTCGGGTTTGAGCCCGTGACTAATGTGATCATTAGTTCCGGTTCCAATGGCCAGGAATGGACACAGGCACGACATGGATTAGTATCGGTTCAAACGGGACGCCGCCCCTTTAGTCCTGGTTGGTATCACCAGCAGGATACCAGCCGGGACTAAAGATACTAGTATGTTACACGTGCTTTGCACGATGATGATTAGCTATCTCAAAGCTACCCGCAAAAAAAGAGCTATCTCAAAGCCTCCCCGCAAAAAAGCCATCTCAAAACTAACAGTGAGGCATCTCTCTACAAAAAAAGACACATCCGTGACATTTTGGGCCGAACAAATTATTTTTCTGTCATGCTTATGACACTTCTATGACGATAATTGTGACAAAACTCGGTATCATCATAGGTGTGGTGGGCTCCTACTTCTATGACAAAAAATCATGACAGAAAATGGGCTTTTTGTCCTGAGTGGGCCGGAGACGCAGCTGCATGACATTCTTTGGGCCGTCCATGGTGGAAAATACCATGGTAGAAGCGAGGGCGAGGAAAATATCAGGGGAGTTCTCAGTTACGGTGGGTGGTCAGGGGCCGAGCGATGCGCGTTTCTCTCGTACATACACGCATGTGTGCGAGGCGTTGCATTCTAACTGAACCCGAGCGAGGCGTTGGGCTCTAACTGAACCCGAGCGATTGCACTAGCTATGTTACTGAACCCAAGCGATCGATCCCTTGCTGTTAACTGAACCCGAGTGATTCCTTTGCTACTGCTGCTAACTGAAGCCGATCGATGCTGTCTCTGGATGAATAG
>NC_041382.1:491821529-491845398 GCF_002162155.2 Triticum dicoccoides
GGTGTTGCCGCTGGATGAACAAGACCCCGATTGAGCCGGTTGGGGGGTGGATGAACAGGACCCCGTGGAGGGCTGGATGAACAGGACCCCATGGAGGGCTGGTTGAACAGTAGCCGGTGGAGGGCTGGATGAACAATAGCCCGTGGAGGGGTGGTTGAACAGGACCCCATGGAGAGGGCTGGTTGAACAATAGCCGGTGGAGGAGCGCGCGGTGGAGGTTGGATGAACAGGAGCCCATGGATGAATAGTCGCAGGTGGAGGCTGGAGGAGGTCGATGGTGGATGAACAGTACCCTGTGGAGGCAGTCGACGGTGGAGATGAACAATATCCTGTGGAGTCCCGTTTTGCTGTACGCCACCCCCTCCAGATGAACAGGACACCCGTTTCGACCGTAGCGCTTGAACACAAGTCCGTTTCCTCCATTTTGTAGTACGCCACACCCCTCCCGATCAACAGGACCCCGTTTCCACCGTAGGAGGTCCAAGAGAAGTCCGTTTCCTTCATTTTGCGGTATGCTAGACCCCTCCCAATGAACAGGATCCCGTTTCGACCGTGGCCGGTCAACCACAAGGTCGTTTCCTCCGTTCCGTGGTACGCCAGGCCTCGTTTCCATCGGCTATTCCATCCAAGCCGGTTGGCTCCCGATGAACAACACGTGTTCCATTGCCTCCCGATGAACATGACGCATTCAGTTGCCTCCCCATGAACATGACGACGATGAAGTTTCTACGTTCCGACCCAGACATGTACATGAGACCTGACCGTATGTATGCACGAGTATGCGTTCGAGACCCCGCCCGTATGTACGTACGTGGCTGTATTTACTTTCTTGCACCCTGGCCGCTGTACGTACGTGTACATGCTACATGCACGCCTCTACTACGACACGTGCCCTTCCTTACTCGGCCACAGTTCATTGCTGCAGCCTACAGACAGACTGATCGTATGTACGTACACGTTCGCGTCCAGAATGACAATGCTACGTATGCTTTGGCCAGGTGGGTCCCAACTGTCAGGCGCTTCCTTGCGTGCGAAGATGTAGCTAGTGGGTCCCAGCAGACAGGAGGGAATCCGTTTTTTGCCCGTAATATGGACGCACTTCCTTGCATGCGAAGATGTAGCTGGTGGGTCCCAGCAGTCAGGGGGGAAACGTTTTTTCGTGAAATATGGTGGCCCGTACAATGGGTCCCTGCTATCAGGTGGAGGAATAATTATTTTGCACGTAATAAGGAGGCACTTCCTTACTGCTGCCGTGGACCCAGCTGTCAGCCTCTCCACGTACAGTACTCTTCCGATGGAAGTCGTTCCTTGACCACGTTGACCATGCCGCGTCGAGAGCACCAGGGCGATGGCCGACGGCGAGGCCTAGGAAGGGGACAACGCGGAGCCGGGGAAGACGCGGTAGTTGATTCCCACACGGAGAGGAGTACGAGGGTTCACTGGTTCGGCTTTGGTGTGAGGCTGCCATCGCCGCAGGTTCTGGCCAGCGGTGGGAGTAGTAGGGGGCGGTGAGGCCTCCGCGGCATCATAGACGGCCACGGGAGGTAGGAGCAGGCAGCACGACCGACACTACTTTGGGCGGCTGCAGCAAGAAGACCAGAGGTTGAAGAAGCACTACGGCCGTTGGATGGACATCGTACGGTCATTGGAGCTAGAATCGTCCATATTGACTAAGTTGACAAAGCCCTCTGTCCCCGTCAAATTAGTAGGCCCACAAGTCAACCTCCCACTATGCTGGGTCCCATCTAGCAGGGTGGTATTCATTTTTATGTGCGTAATAAGGAGGCACTTCCTTGCGTGCGAAGATATAGCTGATGGGTCCGACCTATCAGCGGGGGGAATGTTTTTTTCGCGAAATACAGAGGCCCTTCTGGTGGGTACCAACTGTCAGGTGGAGGAATCATTATTTTGCGCGTAATAAGGAGGCATTTCCTTGTATGCGGCCATGGACCTAGTTGTCAGCCTCTCCACATACAGTCCACTTCTGATCGTGTCGTTTGTTGACTGTGTTGACCTCACCACCCAGAGAGCACCAGGGCGGTGCACAACGGCGAGGCCTAGGAAGGGAACGACACGGAGCCAGGGAAGACTCGGCAGTTGTTTCCCACGCGGAGGGGACTATGAGGGTTTACTGGTTCGTCTGTCGTCGCCGGAGAATAACCGCAGGTGTGGGTGAGTAGAGGGATGGCTAGGCCACCGATGGGAGTACGATGGGGCGGTGAGGCCTGCACGGCAACATAGCCGGCCGCGGGAGGAGGGAGCAGGTAGTCCCGCCGGTGCTTGTTTGAGCGGCTGGAGCAGGAAGAGCAGAGATTGAAGAAGCACGACGGCCATTGGATGGACATCCAATAGTCACTGCTCTTGTGTGTTGACTAAGTTGAGACGACTTTGCATGTGCGTCAACCTGTAGTGGGCGCACATGTCAGGCTCAAATCTGTGGAAAACAGCATACAACCCATCTGCCATTATTTCTAATAATTTACAGCCCATTTGCTATTTCTTAAGAATTTTTTTGGAGCCCATCTTATTTTTGTTAGCATTACACCCCATATTGTGGCCACGGTTAAAAATTATACAAAATTTTGCATATTTTGGTGCGGTCAACTGTTTTTAATCCTGAAATATTGAGTCACATTCAAACTATTTTGAAAAATAATTTATATAAATATAAAATCCAAATAATTGTTCACGCATAAAAATCAATGAAATTTAAAATCTTGTAATGAAAAAAAAATTAAAACTAATTCCCGGTTTGATGTGTTTTAAAAATGTACATCCCATTTCTGGGCAAACCGAATGAAACTCCCCTCGTCTTGAAAGATTTACATCCCAGCAGGGCTGATAAAACAAGTAGGCCTCGTTTGGGTATTTCTTAAAAAAATAGAACTGGGCTAGCCATTTTCAGCAAGAAAAAAAAACTGGCTCATGATGTGGTAAACATAAATAAAACCCTGGCTAGACGGGCCACAGCCCCCGCACATCCCTGTTGTTACCCTGACCCGTCGCTAAAACTAGTATAAATAACAACTGCTTGTTCCTAAAAAAAGTAAATAACAACTGCGCGACCTGCTGGGTCCCTGGTGTCAGCTGCTCGTTGTGTAATTCTCTCGTTTATTGACTACATTGACAATGGCGTGAGCCCTAGATGTCCAACCATTAGGAGGAACCATTTTTTTGGGCTTGTAATAACGAGGCACTTGCTTGCACTGCCATGACGCTGGTGGGTCTCTACTGTCATCCTCTCCACGTACAGTCATCTCCTTGTTCCTCTCGATTGTTGACGATGTTGGCAACACAAGAGGGCGGCGCACTGCGCACGACGAGCAAACCAAGGCCGAGGACGATGGCGAGGCCTCAGATGGAATGAACAGGAGCCGTGGAAGATGCGCCGGTCCAGTCGCAGGTGGAGGGGAGTACAAGGGTTGACTGGTTCGGGTGCGGGTGCGTGTTGGGGCTAACGTCGTCGGAGAATAGCAGGACATGTGGGGGAATAGAGGGAGGGACTGGCCAACATTGGAGGGTACGATAGGGCGGCGGAGGTGCAGCCAGCCATGGGAGGCGGGAGCAGGCGGAGCCGACGGGGTGGTTTGGTTTGGGCGGCTGGAGGAAGAAGACAAGAGATAGAAGATACACGACATATGTTGGATGTCAATCCAACGACTGGTAGGCAGAATTGTTTGTTGACTAGCTAGTAAGTTTACACCACCTTGGATAGGCTATTTCCTCATGGGTCCCAAATGTCAGAATCCAAATCTGTCATGGTCATGCAGCCTTTCCTATGAAAATTTATAGCCCATTTGGTGTGCTAGTTTGAAATAAGTTTGTGGGTGCTGGTGGGGGCTAATCACTTGGCTTCTGTAATGCACAGTGAGCTCAAGCAGCTGGCGAGAGTGATGTTATTTCCCTTGGTTGGGATTTGTTACAATATTTCACTCTAAATTAAACGAATGGCAAGCCATTTGCCTTTTTTCAAATAAAATATGACAGTCACAACCGAGTTGAAAAGGGCAAGAACATCTAACTCTAGCTCACAAACTATACAAAAGCACGAGGGTTAATTGTTCATCAGGTTTAGACAAAAACCCAGGTTGAAAAGGGCAACAACATCTAACTCCAGCACCGTTTTCGACAGTCATAGTCAAATGGATCGGTCAGGTCCATAGAATGAACATCCAGGGTCATAAAATTTACTGGATTATGACCACAATATGTTGTAAATAGAAGCCCGACACATTCAGAAGCTCTTTTGCCCACCTGAAACTCCTTTTTTTTGCTCTTCGACATACCCATCCATCAAAACCATGCTGCTGATAAACTTAAGCCTGATGGACAATAGTAACCTCGCATTCAGCAGGAAGAATGTGACAAATCTAGTGTTTGCATGGTTGGCTACATATCATTCTAGCGTTATTGTCTTCAACCGAATGTCATGAGAAGTGAGAAAATCCCGGTGCTTACGAATCCACTGATTGGTTATAACTTTCTTACCTTGTCCTATTGCGTAAATAGACATGAAGATTGAAAACAGTTAAGGTCTAAAAAAAGAGTGTGGAAAGAGCAACAGCTGAACGGTTAATTCTAGTACACAATATGGGGGCTTCCAATGTGCGTGAAATTATCACCTTTATATACAACTTCTCCAGACATGGAAAGCATTGTAGTAAGCCAATAATCTTGTTCAGATCAAAACTATTCAATTGGATATATAAGATCTTGACAGAATCCAACACTATTGATAGGCTATCCATGGAGAAACTCTTCATTGAGCATAGGACATAATATTAGTACAAAATGTGTACTCCGAGATGATATATAACTTATGCACAGAAATTTAAAATGCAGCTTATGGTTACGAGTGTAGATGATAATATAAAGGACCTGCAGAACTATGGAGCCAAACACCATATTAAAATGAGCACAGAGATCCTGTATTACACCCAAGGTCTCCAGTTTAGGCGCAGAGAGGACGGTTATTTGTGACGGTGAATAACTAGAATCAAGGATCAACCTTTGAAGTGAAGGTGCATCTTGGATGATGAGCTGCCTTCCGTCAAAAGAAATTCCAATTCTTACAAGTTTAGGCGACTTTATTTGGAGACAGCCGATTCTAACTATGAAAACAAGCACCAAGCACTCCAAGGCAGGGAAACTGGAGTGGATGATGTTGTGCAATGAGGCATCTGATATACAAACCCGCACAAGTGAAAGTTTCTTGAGAAATGGGAGTCGAAGGTTTAGTACCAGATTATCTGGTAGGTAGCACAACACAAAGGTGGCGGTGTGGAGAGAGAGGAGGAAAACTGCGAGATGGGCATCGGTGCTGAGGGCACAGGTACATGGCGTTCGGTATCTGGTAGGTGATTTCTAGGGGAATAGTAGAACTCAAGCAGCTGTAGTTCTGTGAATTCAGGGGATTTCAGCCAGGCGTCCACCGTCCAGGGCATGGTGTGCTTGCTCAGGTAGCATGACGAGATGAAGAGGCTTTGAACGGAGCCATGGTGGGAGGAGATGATGGCTCTGGGGATTTCAAAATCATTGAAGAGAGATAGCGGACGACAGTCGAGATTAAGGGGCACGACGCGCCATAGAGGGCGCCATCGAATTGGGAGGACTTGGGTGCGACAGCTATCCTTGGTGGGGAGAAGCGAGATGATCTCCCCAAGGACGGTGTCCGGGAGATCGCTAATGCGGTCCACTCGAGATTCTATGGGTTCCTGGGATCCAGTGGGGGCGGGGTCGCCGCTTCTCCCCGCGCTACCGGGTGCGGGATATACAATAGGCGTCGCCGCTGGCGGGAGCCTGATGTTCTTGGCGCTGGGGTCATCCGACTCCATTTTCCTCGAGGGCGTCGTGTCGCGCTCATGGATTTGAGCAGAGTAACGACTGATGAGCCTAGTTGTAGTGCGACTCAAGAAGAAGGGGAGCTGGGGTTTTTCTGTAGTAGTGAGGAAGAAAGGGAGCTGGGGTTTTTCTGTAGTAGTGAGGAAGAAGGGGAGCTGGGGTTTTTCTGTAGTAGTGAGGAAGAAGGGGAGCTGGGGTTTTCTGGAGGAGTGAGGTGAGGAATTTGGGGGTACGAGTGGAGTGAGCTGATGTGAGGTGGGTGGGAGTGAGGAGGAAGAAGAGCACCCATGTTTTTTGGGGGGCGGTGTGCTGGGTGTGGGTAGCACCTCTCATTAAGTAAATATATGGGATTTTGATTTGATTTTATTATTTACTAGGGTGGATGGGCTGTTTTGTCTTGGGCCCAGAGAAACAATTACTACTAGTACAGTGGAGACACTCAACAACTACCCAGAAAAACAATTACTACAAGTACAGTGGATACACTACCACTTCTGGCTCCTCCTAGGTCATCGAAACGTCTCCCTCTACTTAATGCCATGTTACTTTTGTTCACCGACATGCAGGCCATGCCGCGCACGGGCCCAAATGCCATCCACCAAATTAGAAGGCAGTATGCATGTGGAGAGTCACCCCGGTCGTCGCGCGGTAGTAACGAGCCGTCGTATCACAAAACCCCACCTCCCCGCAGTCTAAGTTTGATGGACGAAGCAACCATCATTTCACTCTTCACTGAATCCCCTTCTCCCTCACCGTCTTCAACAAAGCCAACATTCGCACCTGCCACTGTTCTTCTCTCCCAACGAAGGGGAGGTAAGCGGATCCGTGATATTGGTATATTTTTGTTCAGAGAAAAAAAAGAACTTTTGCAAAGAAGTAACCGATCCTCACTCTCTTTTTTGTTTCATTGTCATTGCGATTGTGTTTTCCTTTCAGTGGTCTCCTAGTATTCGTCAGTTTCATGATAGACCAAGGAGAACAGGCAAAGATTTGCCGATATTGAAGCAGACGCGGGAGGCTGATCCCCATGAGACAGAGAGCTCCAAGAAGACGGAGGCAGCCACCGAGCCGACCCCAGATACGCTCACGGCCACTACTGAGATGGTCAACGCCCTGTTTGAGGTTACAACCCCCGTGGCACCGCAGGAGTAGTTTTCCCCCTCTGAGGATTTGATTGTGGTTTTTCATCAAAGTATGTGGTGATGAATAATGCAAAAATTTATTGAGCTTCAATGCCATGCTATACATAGTGGTTTAAATAACTTGTGTTTCTTATACTGGAAAGTAATTCAAAATTTGTTTCTGCTTCAATTAAAGCCCTAATGTAGACTAGGATTGTGTGGTTGTACATGTCATTCGCTATGAGGCGGATGACCTGAATATACGCACTGGGAAAACAGAGTTCTTAGGCTGTTGGATCCTGGAAGCCATTTGCACTTATACCAATGTTGAGATGTATTCCAGCCTCACTGTTGTCAGGCGTGTTGTCCAAGGTGTACTGAAGCACAAGAAGTTCAAAGCTACTCCTTCGTTTGTGAGGCATACTGTTCTTGTCAAGCTTACGCAGGAAGATGATGTGGCATGCCTCCACAAACAAGTTTATGAGTGGCAAGGCCACAAGGTTATCTTCATGAAGGTTCATAGGATTGAGTTGCTGCCAGACGTCCTCGATGATGTTTGCTACCTCTTGAGCACTGCGTTGGATTTCCCCGAAGAGGAAGGGATGATGCAGCAAAGTAGTGTAAGTATTTCCCTCAGTTTTTGAGAACCAAGGTATCAATCCATTAGGAGGCTACGCTCGAGTCCCTCGTACCTACACAAAAACAATAACTCAACGCAACCAACGCGCTTAGGGGTTGTCAATCCCTTCACGGTCACTTACGAAAGTGAGATCTGATAGAGATGATAAATAATATTTTTTTGGTATTTTTGGTATAGAGATGCAAAGTAAATAAAGTAAAAGCAAAGTAAAAGCAAAGCAATAGTAAAGTTATGGAGATCGATATGATGAGAAAGAGACCCGGGGGCCATAGGTTTCACTAGTGCCTTCTCTCAAGAGCATAAGTATTCTACGGTGGGTGAACAAATTACTGTTGAGCAATTGACAGAATTGAGCATAGTTATGAGAATATCTAGGTATGATCATGTATATAGGCATCACGTCCGAGACAAGTAGACCGAAACGATTCTGCATCTACTACTATTACTCCACTCATCAACCGCTATCCAGTATGCATCTAGAGTATTAAGTTAAAAACAAAGTAACGCCTTAAGCAAGATGACATGATGTAGAGGGATAGTTTCATGCAATATGATAAAAACCCCATCTTGTTATCTGTCGGGGTAATGGGATATGGGTAGGCTAACCCAGGCCCAGAACCTTTCAAGACACTGAGGCAGACTGCGCCCCTCGAAACCCCAGGACGAAGAGTCGCCTTTTGAGAGTCGGCGGCGAGGCGGCCGGCTGCCCACTCGCGGCCGAGTCCCGGGGACGACTTCAGGACGAGCTGACTCCTGACTGGCGACTTCCAGAGAAGCCGGCCTTAGGGAGTCGGCCCGCGACGCCAACAACCCCCATGCCCTCAGAAAGAGGGACGGGACGGGGAGTGGCCACAGTAAGGTTCGCTCCCACCCATTTTCCAAGGGCAGGCGTGGCTACAGTACGCCGTACCCGCGGAGATATCCGCACGGCACGACACTGTTGCCATGCCGGCCTTGACATCAGCCCCAGGGGGCGGAGCCCTGTGCCCACGACGGCCTGCTGGTACGACCCAGGGATGATGGGTCCCACCAGTCGGCGGGCGTACAAAAGACGGCGAAAGCACCACCAGTCGGCCCGGATGGGAGTCGGCCACCAGAAGTCGGCCGGACCCTCCCACGGGCCCCACGTGCCATTAATCAGACACGACAAGTAATGGCCATAGTGATCGCCCGCCAGACGGTGGGGCTGTCACCACGACCTCATGACCGATCCTGCGTCATTAGTGGCACGACTACAGTAATCTGCAGCCGGCAAAGACCCGCCCAGGGCGGACGCGGCCTGTCGGCTCCACACCAAGCCAGTCAGCGGGGCCCACCAGTCGGCGGGCCCCAGGAGTCGGCGGAGAAGACGGCGGCCAAAGAGACTGACGGCTGGGCCCGTGCCCAGCCGGATTACCATTGTACCCCTGGGGGGTAGGCCTATATAAACCCCCCAGGGCATCCATGCAAAGGGTTGGAATCCATTAGCACTAGACCAGATCATATAGGAAGGAGAGACCTAGCCTTGCCTTCTCCTACCTCCAGGAAACAGCTCAAGGAGCAACCATGTAAACACTTTGCCATAGTGATCATGCGGAGACCCCGTAGAGCAGCAGTAGGGGTCTTATCTCCCCAGAGAGCCCTGAAGGTGGGTAAGATCCGCCGGCGTGCATGTCTTTGCCTTATCCCGTTTCCAGGCACCGGCGACGTTCTACTCGCCCCCACCATGATAAGCCATCCTTTGGCATATGTCGCACCCAACCCCCGACATTTGGCGCCCACCGTGGGGCCTGGTGCACCGTCGTCCGGAGACCTGCTCTGTACGGGAACCCTTTTCCTCCCTGGCGAGCGCAGCCAGCCCAGCACGCCAGACGGAGTTTGCGCTGACGCGCTGCACGGCATTGAGTTCGCCTGTGCAGCCAGCTGCCTCGCCGATCTTGTCGGCGAGGTTTGCCTCTCCGACGAACCTGCATCCAACGCAGGCCCGGGCGGCCCGGAGAGCCTTCTCGCGGGCCTCCTCGACCAACTCCACGTCGCCGGCGACCCTATCATGGACTTGGAGTGTGTAGGCTCCACCGACCCGATGCTGGTCGACTCCGACACCGCGTCGCTCGATGCGTTCCCCACCGACGTGGTGGTCTACAACGAGCCTCTCCCTCACACGGAGAGCGACGGAAGCACCATCACCAAGGTGCTCATCATCGGTCATGACGAGCCTCCCGGTGGAGGGGTGCATGACCCACTTGGCGCGGCACTGTAAGACCTGACTGCGCCCATTCCGGAAGAGCAGATGCAGAGACATTGGAGGCGCGCCACCTTCAGCTCGTCGAAGGCGCGAAGAAGCTGGCTAGCATGAGACGCTTGTCAGAAGCCTACCAGCGTGAGATGGATCACGCTATGGGTGGCTCGCCAGCCCTAGCTGGGCCCAGCCGCCTTGGCGCGGTCCAGCAGCACGGCGTGGCCATCGCCAACCTGTTCGGGGCAAGTCGCCCTGTGTACGCCATGCCTGCGGAGAACATTCGAGCCACCCAGGCGGCGGCGGACGAGCTGGACAACTTCGAGGGCAAAAAGTGCCGCCTGATGATGGAGCGAGTCCAGCGGCTCCTCGACGCGGCTGCCGCGCAGAACGAGGCCGACTGCCGCACGGAGGCGCCGCAGCGGCAAAACAACGACCTTCGCCGAGATCAAGGCACGACGTCTCGGACGCCGACTGGCGGCGCCTGAGGGAGGAAAGACAAGGATCCGGCTGTCAGCCACAGTCGGACTCACATTACCATAGAGCGCGACCAAGACGGCCGCCCGAGAGCAGTGGAACGACGGGGGGACTGTCCGCCTCCTCCTCCTCGCAAGGAAAGGCGAGTCTCCCCGCCGCCTATTGACCATCCGACTCTCGACGACCGCCTTGGCCGCCGAGAGGGAGTCTGAGAAAACGACGCCCGCCACCAGATCGACCGACTTCACCGATCCCTAGCGCTGGAAGAAGAAGACGAGTCGGGTCCGCCTTGTTTCGGGCCCCGCATTCGAGACGTGCCCTTTCCCAAAGGGTTCACGCTCCCAAGAGACACGCCCAAGTACACCGGCTCCTTGAAGCCGGAGGACTGGCTGGTTGACTACTCCACGGCTGTCAACATAGCGAATGGCAACAAGCGTGTCGCCGTAAAATACGTTTCGCTCATGCTCCAGGGCACGACCCGGACATGGTTGAACAGCCTGAAGCCCCGCAGCATCAACAACTGGGTCGACTTCACCGAAGCATTCGTCTGCAACTTTACAAGCATGTACAAGCGTTCTCCCAAGCCTCGTCAGCTTTCCTTGTGCATGCAAGGCCCCAACGAGTCGACTCGCGACTACCTCACGCGTTGGGCTGAGCTTCAGAACTCCTGCGAGGGCATGCACGAGGTGCAGGCTATCGAGTACTTCACCGCCGGGTGCAGAGAAGGCACCCTCCTCAAGCACAAGCTCCTCTGCGACGAGCCATAAACCCTCAACGAGCTGCTGATCATAGTAGACAAGTATGCCACGGCCGACTCCTCCATGAAAGTGGAGATTCAAGTTAGCGCAACTGGCAAAGTGGCCCCTCAGGCTCCAAGAACTCTGGCAGGAGACGCCAGTCGGCGGCAACAGCAGAATGACCACAAGCGCAAGGCCCCGCAGCCGGCTTCCAGCAGCTGGCAGGTCGCGACAGTTGAAGACCAGCAGCCGGATGGGCAGCCTCCACCCAAGCGACAGAAAGGTGGCAAGCCCAACTAGTTGCCGGCTTTCTCATACGAGCAGACTCTGGATGGCCCTTGCAAGTTCCATAGCAGTGCGAAGCCGTCGAATCACACCACCCGGAAGTGCCACTGGCTCACCAGGATCGCCAAAGGAGACGGCCTCCTACCTCCCCCGCCTGTTGGGCAGGAGCCTCCGCCTCCGCCCCAGCAGCCGGCTGTCAGGCCAGTCGGCGCATTACAAGACGAGTACCCCGAAGAGCACGGAGCCTACATGATATTTATTAGCGTGGCTGATGATCGACGCAGCAGGCGGCTGCAGCGACAAGAGGTGAATGCGGTAGCATCAGAGGCGCCAGAGTTCATGCACTGGTCCGAGAAGCCTATCAGCTGGAGCAGGGCTGATCACCCAGAGGTGATGCCGAGTCCGGGCTCTTATGCCTTGGTCTTGGATGCCACCTTTGCCACGGATAGACGAGCAACTCGTTTCTCGCGGGTTCTGATAGACGAAGGCAGCAGCATCAACATCCTCTACAAGGACACCATGGAGAAGTTAGGAATCAAGCAAAGACAGCTTCAGAACAGCCGGACTATGTTCCACGGCATTGTTCCTGGTCTTTCCTGCTCACCAATCGGCAAGATCCTGATGGACGTCCTCTTTGGAGACAAATATCACTTTCGCCGAGAGTCAGTTTGGTTTGAGGTGGTGGAACTCGAGAGCCCATACCATGCATTACTTGGCCGACCCGCCCTGGACAAGTTCATGGCGGTCCCCCACTACGCCTACCTCAAAATGAAGATGCCCAGTTCCAGGGGAATTCTTTCCGTAGCCGGCGACTACCGGAAGTCGTCTGCCTGTGCGGCTGAGAGTAGTCGGCTGGCCGAGTCCCTGGTGATCGCGGCCGAGAAGCAGCTCCTTGACCGGGTTGTGGCGATGGCCGGCAAGCAGCTAGAGGTGTCGCCTAACCCAAAGGAGTCGGAGGCTGAGGGTTCGTTGAAGCCGGCCAAAGAGACAAAGAAGATACCGTTGGATCCAGGGCACCCAGAGAGGTACGCTGTCGTAGGCGCAAACCTCGACAGCAAATAGGAACGCGGGCTCGTCGATTTCATCCGTGAGAATCGGGACATCTTCGCATGGTCCCCCAAAGACATGCCAGGTGTACCAACGGAATTCGCTGAGCACAAGTTACACATCCGATTTGATGCAAAGCCGGTCAGGCAGCCCTTGCGCCGCCTGTTAGAAGAAAAGAGAAGAGTTGTCGGAGAAGAGATAGCCCGACTCCTAGCAGCCGGCTTCATTATGGAAGTATTCTTTCCAGAGTGGCTAGCCAACCCGGTCCTGGTACTGAAGAAGAACAAGCAGTGGCGAATGTGTATTGACTACACAAGCCTCAACAAGGCCTGCCCCAAGGACCCGTTTGCTTTACCAAGAATTGATCAGGTGACAGACTCCACAGCCGGATGCGAGTTGTTGAGCTTTTTGGATGCATATTCAGGATATCACCAGATCAGGCTGAACCCGGCTGACAGACTGAAGACCGCCTTCATCACGCCATTTGGATCCTTCTGCTACCTCACTATGACGTTCGGCTTGAGGAATGCCGGCGCCACCTTTCAGCGTTGCATGCAGAAGTGCCTCCTCAAGCAACTCGGCAGAAACACCCACGTCTACATGGACGATGTGGTGGTGAAGACGGAAAAGCATGGAACACTGCGGGAAGACCTCAAGGAGACCTTTGAGAACCTGCGCCAATTCCAGATCAAGCTCAACCCTAAGAAGTGCGTCTTCGGAGTACCAGCCGGCCAACTCCTTGGCTTCTTGGTCTCTGAACGCGGCATAGAGTGCAACCCTGTAAAGATCAAGGCCATTAAAAGGATGGAGGTACCCAGCCAAGTGTTGGACGTGCAAAAGTTCACTGGCTGCTTGGCGTCCATCAGCCGATTCATCAGTCGGCTGGGCGAGAAAGCTCTCCCCTTATACCAGCTCATGAAGAAGACCACTTTTTTCAAGTGGAACCACAAGGCGGACGAAGCTTTTCTCCAGTTGAAGAAGATGCTGACTACTCCACCCATTCTGGCGGCTCCGACTTCTAAGGAACCTATGCTCCTGTACATCGCCACCACCAGCCGGGTAGTCAGCACAGTCATTGTAGTGGAACGCAAGGAGGAAGGCAAGGCATTACTTGTCCAAAGACCGGTATATTACCTGAGCGAAGTACTGTCGGCCTCCAAGAAGAACTACCCCCACTACCAGAATATGCGCTATGGCGTGCACTTTGCCGCCAAGAAATTGAAGCCTTACTTTCAAGAGCATCCAATCACTGTGGTCTGCACGGCCCCACTTGCCGAGATCATCAGAAGCCGACATGCTTCTGGCCGAGTGGCCAAGTGGGCCATAGAGCTGGCTCCCTACACCATCCACTACCAGCCCCGCACCGCCATCAAGTCACAAGCACTAGCCGACTTTCTCGTCGATTGGGCCGAGACCCAGTACCTACCTCCAGCGCCCGACTCCACACATTGGCGGATGCATTTCGACGGCTCCAAGATGTGCACCAGTTTGGGAGCCGGCGTTGTCCTCACTTCTTCTAAAGGCGACAAGCTCAAATACGCACTGAAAATCCATTTTGCCGCCTCCAACAACGTCGCCGAGTACGAGGCGCTAATTCACGGGCTCCGGCTTGCCAAAGAACTTGGCATTCGCCGGATCCTGTGTTATGGCGACTTGGACTTAGTGGTCCAGCAGTCGTCTGGCGACTGGGACACCAAAGATGCAAACATGGCGAGTTACCATTTCCTCGTGCAACAACTCAATGGGTATTTCGAGGGTGCGAGTTCCTCCATGTGCCAAAAAACGACAACGACCAAGAAGACGCCTTGGCACGAATCAGCTCTACCCACCAAGCAATACCATCTGGCATCGCCCTTCAACGCCTCCTCAAGCCGTCTATCAAGCCTTCACCAGAATCAGACTCCATTTTTGTGCCGGCTCCTCCCGAAGAAGTCGGATCCGACTCCAGAGCCCCGACAGACGGTACAGGGATTTTGGCAGATGGCTCCAAAGCCGCCACAATCGAGGCCGGCCCAGGGACTGCAGAACCCGGCCCGAAGACTCCAGAACTCAGCCCAAGAGCTGCGCCAGTCGGCCCGGGGACTTCATTAATCCAGCAAGAGGTTGTTGACTCCAACCCGCCGCCTCCCAACCCAGCCGCCCTCGCCCAAGTCGCAATTCTAGCAGTCGAAGAAATAGCAGCACCCTCATGGGCCCAGCCCATCCTCAAATTTCTGGTGAGCAAAGAGCTACCGACTGATGAGACCTTAGCTCGGCAAGTACAACGCCGAGCGGCAGCCTACACCATAGTCAACAGAGAGCTGGTCAGGCGCAGCGTCACTGGTGTCTACCAGCGCTGCGTAGACACCAGAGCAAGGCCAAGCAATTCTCAAAGACATCCATCAAGGCGAGTGCGGCCACCATGCGGCTTCAAGAGCACTCGTCGCCAAAGCTTTCCGACATGATTTCTTTTGTCCAACGACCTTAGAAGAGGCCAAGGAATTGGTCCAAAAATGCAAAGGGTGCCAGAAGTTCCGCTCCAAGCCGCATCAGCCGGCTTCTGCACTCAAGATCATCCCCATTGCCTGGCCTTTCACAGTTTGGGTTCTAGACATGGTGGGGCCATTCAAGACGGCACGAGGGGGCTTAACTCACTTACTTGTCGCGGTGGACAAGTTCACCAAGTGGATAGAAGCGAAGCCAATCAAGAAACTGAACGGTCCGACTGCCGCGACTTTCATCTCCGACATCACAATTCAGTATGGCATACCACACAGCATCATCACCGACAACGGCACGAATTTTGCCAAAGGTGCCTTGGCCCGTTTCTGTGCGACACAGGGCATCCGACTGGACCTAGCATCCGTCGCCCATCCACAGTCAAACGGCCAGGTGGAGCGAGCAAACGGCCTCATCCTGTTCGGCATCAAGCCCCGACTGATCGAGCATCTGGAGCGCTCGGCTTGAGGAGTTGCCAGCCGTCCTCTAGAGTCTGCGCACGACTCCAAACAAGTCAACCGGCTTCACGCCTTTTTTCCTCGTCTACGGTGCTGAAGTTGTCATCCCAACGGACATAGAGTTTGATTCCCCGCGAGTCACCATGTACACCGAGGAAGAAGCAGAAGAAGCACGACAAGACGGCGTCGACCTGCTGGAAGAGGGCCGGCTGTTGGCACTCAGCCGGTCCAGCATCTACCAGCAGAACCTGCACAGATACTACAACAGGAAGGTCTGGCCGAGATCTTTCCACCTCGTACTCCGACTAATCCAGCGAACAGCCGGCCAACACAAGCTGTCGGCACCTTGGGAAGGCCCCTTCATCATCAGCAAAATGCTGGGCAACGACTCCTACTACCTGATCGACGCTCAGAAGCCCCGAGCACGCAAGAGGGACAACTCCGGCAAAGAGACAGAGCGGCCATGGAATGCAAATCTCCTTCGAAAATTTTACAGTTAAATGCAATATGTATCACTCTACCTTTTGTATTAAAAAGTACCAAGACTTTGCCCCCCCCCCGAGAAGAGCTCGGGGACTTTGGCCCTCTTTTATCTATATGATAAGAAATATGCTTTCGAGTATATTACTCTTTGTTATGCCGCTTGGCACCTGGTTCGACTAGTCGGCCCGGGGACTTGCCAACCTACGCTATGAAATGCTTCCTGCAGCCGGAAAAGTAGTGTGTGGCGTCTAAACCGTCTCCTGCCAGAAGCCGCAGCTCGCAGAGCGACTGTCTGGTGGGCAGGAGTAAGGAAGAATGGGCGTCCACATGAAAAATGGCTAAGGACTCAAAGCACAAACATAGCTTAAGGCCGGCTTCCAGCCTTTTTTTTCTTTCGCAAACCGACTCTTGAATAGTCGGCTTGCCGCCTTCTATCCGACTTGTTAAACAACCCTAAAAATGGCTAAGTACTTGCCTTCCCAAAGTGACCAAGAATTTGATCCAGCAGTAGTCCACGGAGTGGCTGTCTGACTGACAAAGACGGCAACTGAGGGAAGACGGCAAATGAAAAAGCCAAAATAACAATGAGCAAGAAAGATAGAAGTCGGATGAATATTTACATAACAAAGGCCCTTGGCCGAATCTTCGAGCAGAATTTCAAAATACACCCCGCGGGTGGAATTGTGCGGATTAACGAGTTCTTTGAAAACTATTATAACAGATAAAACAAAGACAAGGTGGCAGCCTAAGGGGCGGCAGACAGGTTTGGAGGATCGGAGGAGATGGCGGTGTTTGATGTTGGGGCGGCCGACTGGGCGGTCTCGGCTTGATCACCTCCAGCAGCAGTCGGCTCGGGCGGGCACGACTCGTTGCTGGAGGCACGGTCGAGCTGAGGCTGGCCGTCCGCTCCGTCTTCCGGTGCCTCCGTCTCGCTTCCGTCCTCTGCCTCGTCTTCCTCCTCGACGCTGGAGCCGATCACCTCTGTCGAGTCCTCGCCGTAGTCGGGGTTCAGCCCAAACCACTCCGGCGGCACCTCCTCGCCGTCTTCAGCCCGCTCAGGGACAAAGATGCTGGTGTCGGTGTACTCGGCGATCGCCGCCGCACGCTTGACAAGGGCGTCTTCCACGGCTGCCAACTCCGGCTGGGCCTCTGAACAGAGTGTGGCCAACCGGTCTAGGTCCAGCCCCGGATACCACGCCTTGACGAATTCCAAGGCTCGGCGCGCTCCAGCCTGGGCCGAGGAACCCTTCCAGGCCTCAAGACGGCCAGCCGCGACCTCCAGCTAGTCGGCAGTCCGACTGGGGGTGCGCGGAGCTGCACATCTGGCCACAGGGCGGCGATCGCTTGGGCACCGACACGTTGAAGCCGGCACAACATCTGGTGTGCCGGCCGCAGGCGAGCCCCAATGCTCAGAATATGCTCGTCAAGGGTCCGAGGGGCATCAGCGGCGATCTCCGCGCCACCCGCCGTCCGCTCCTCGCGGTCGGCCTCGATAGCTTGAATGGCGGTCTGTGAGTGGCCGGGGAAGAAGTCTGCCAAGATGGAAAGAATGAAGAACAAATCAAAAAAACCAGGAGTCAGCTTGACATATAGTCAGCGGCTCGAAGAAGGAAAGCAAAGAAGCTCACCATCGACGAGGTCCTCGATCTCGTGGATGCCGGAGACCAGCATTGCCTCCTTGTCGGTGCAGGAGGAGCGCTCGCTCGCGAACTCGGCCAGGAGGGCGGCTTTCGCCTCTTCCGCCTCCCTCGGCGTCTTCGTAAGCAGCTCCTTCTGCTCGGCCAATTGTGCGGCCAGCAGATCACGCTCTGCGGCGAGCTTGCTGCACTCCTCCCCCTTGGCGCGCAACACGGAGTTGGCTTCGCTCAGCTGCTGTTGAAGAGCGGCATTGGCCTCTGAAGAGAAAGAAGAAAGAAGATGTTAAGTCATCAACGAAGAAGGTCGCCGGGGAGATCCGGCCCGACTGCTTAGCAGTCGGCCCGAATCTCGGGGACTATAGCCCGCGGGTGCGCCAGCGCACCCTCGCAAAGAAGAAAAATGACTCACTCCGGCTCTCTGACAAGTCGGCAGTCCTCTTGCCCAGCTCTTGAACGTTGCGGTTGAAGACGGTGACACAGAGGTTTTGATAGTCCTGCAACAAGTATTTCAGAACAAAGGTTAGTACCCGGAACTTACCAATTGGAGTTCCGGGCCGCCTGCTCAGCAGCCGGCCCAGAACTCAGGGACTACACCCAGTGGGTGCGCTGGCGCGCCCCCATAGAGAGAAACAAGAAAATAGGGACAAAGGAGAAAGCATACCTGGATGGTTGCCCGCGACGCCAGGTGCACCTTGGTGCAGTTCTGGATGGCGTCGCTCTCGGCTCGCAGCTTCGTCTAGACATCCAGAAGCGCCTGGTTCAGCGGGCCCGTGCCGCCTCCTCGCACCCACCCAATGGGCGCGACACTCATTGCCTCGGCGTCTGGAATCGTCGAGCTGGCGGTGCCGGTCTCCAAGGGGCGTGGCGCCGAAGTCGCCTTCTCAAGACAGCTGCGTGTTGGCGAGCCGACTCGAAGGAGTAGCCTCGCCACGGCCTCGTCTTCAGTCGGCGGCAAGGGCGGATCCGCCGGCTGTTTGCAAAATGATGATATGCATAATGAAAAATGGACTTCTGCAAAATGATCTAAGTGCGGAATTTATCGTCGCACATGCGGAATTTATCATCGCATCACAGAATAGCAAATAAGTAGCAGACGACCATCGAGTTTGAGTGTTACAACTCAAAGAACCAAATGTATCAAGACGTGAGAGTTGTAAACACTAGGCAAAATATAAAACTACCGCCCATATGAACCCGCTTGAAGACTATCAAACTCATATGCTTCTCCCCCTTTTGTCAGTAAGGACCAAAAAGGTTTGAAGACATAGAGCACCTACTCGTCCCCGTGAGGAGTTGGTGAAGCAGCAGGGTCTTCGGTGTTGGTTGGCGGTGCAGACGAACTCGGTGCATTGTTGATTCGCGCTGAAGGTGGTGAAGTAGCATCGTCTTCATCATCGATGACACGTGCATTCACTGTTGCAGCAGAGGAGGTGAACTCAGAGTCTTCAAGAGACGGAGTACGCCGCAACACAGTCCTTCTTGGAGGTGTTGAGTCAAACTTGAAGTGTTCAGAGAAGCCATCCTCTTGAAGATCATCTTCAGAACACATAAGCGTCAGCCCTTTCCATGTACGGCAACAAGTTCCATGGGCAACAAAGGAATTCTTGGTGGCAAGGTTGCGAATCCTGTTTACATCCACCAAGAGGCTTTGCATTTGACGCTTTAGCCAGTCATGATGCTTATCCTGTTTTTGATGAAGGGCAACCAGAAGTTCTCGGTCGTTGAGAACACGAGATCACTTCTTGGGCCATTGGGCAATGGTGCTTTCAGTTGCTTTAGTGAGGGCACGATGAGGTGCATGGGTAGTACCAGCCAGAGGATAAACACGAGCGACTGCTGGATCTCCGTCAATGTGTTGTGAGAAACTTTACTTATCAGCATTCTGAAGACTAAGGGGCTCCTTGGCAAGCTCTGGATAGATGGCTTCAACTGACATATCGACGTCAGGCATAAAGATCCAATGATTGCGAGCAGAGGGCTGATAGGTGACAGCTGAGTGTAGTTTGATCAGCCGCATAATCCATGGAGCGTAAAACTTCAAGCCAAAGAGATCAGATCCTGATGCAGCAAGTTGGCGGATGAAGAAGTCTTGTGCATTGAAGCATTTGCCGTGAAGAATATGGAAGACCAAAGTCTTCATTGCACCTTCCAGCTTTGCATGTGGAGAATGTCCTTTGATGGGCCAGAGAGTTCGCCTTATAATGTGATAGATAGTGCGTGGCAGATACTCAAGGTCTTCAACAAAGAACTCCTTAGGATATGCAGCATCTAGAGGCAAAGGATTCATCATGCTAAGCATCTGACTCATGTTTGGTTCAGGCTTGTGAAAAATGCTCTCCATAGCTCCACTGTGAAGCTGACAACCAGGTTCATAAAGATCTCCTGTAGTGGGCAGACTAGTGAGCTCAATGATATCAAAGGCTTTGGCTTCGTGATGAACATTGCTTGTCATCCACTCAAGGACCCAAGTCTTCGGATGTCTGTTGTAGCCACAAATATGAAGAGTGGCATAGAATTGGAGCAGCAATTCTTTGTTCCAGTGCTCCTTGTCAGTGGCGAACGGCAACAATCCAGACTCTCTGAAGCAATCCAGAGCTTCTTCCAAACAAGGAAGACCAGTTATGGCTTCAGTGTCAAGACGCATATGTGGGAAAATGCGACCTTGATTGTACAGAATGCATGAGTAATAACCGTGCTGCTGATAGCTCCAGAACTGATCAGAAGATATTCTTGCCTTGGTGTAGGGGTTCTTGGCGCTATCAAAGAAGGTGTTGTGTGCCTTGAAGCCATTGATATTAAAAGATCACGGTGTAGATGCAGTACCTGGAAACCGGGGCAACCTTGGCATTGGCTTCTGAACCTGAGGCCTGTGCTCGACGTGATAGTCAAACTGAGGACCAGCAGCAGGCGGAGGAGTTAGAAAAGGCCATTTGACAGTGATAAGTTGGCCATAGTTGAATGCTTGCTCGATAGTGTGTGGCCTTGGTGGTGGAACAGGAGTAGTGGCATCAACAGAGGCGTCAGGCTGCACATCTGTTGCAGGTGCATCATTGGCTTCATTGGCCACTGGCACAGTGTTAGGTGCAGGCTCCACAGTGTCTTCAGCCATGACCACGTCATTGGCTTCAGTGGTGTTAGCGGTGGCAGCCTCAGGATTCTCAACCTCCACTTCAGAAGATGGAGGGTCGGTCACGTTCTCCTCGAGAACAACATCTTGGTGAGACGGGGTGTAGCAACTCCTGGGGCTTCTTCTTCATCGGCTGATGCAGCCGGAACATCTTCAGCCATTTTGGCTTCGGATTCAGAGACAGTCACAGTAGGAGTGGCATCTGGAAACACTTGACATGCAACAGATTGGTGGTGCACTTCTCCTTCTGGAATGCTCGAAAGAGGGACTTGAGGCCTTGGTCCTTTGCGAAGCCTGCGTAGCGCTAGCGACGCCTGTGGAGATGGAGTTGGCTGGGCCTCAAGGTCGTCTTGTTCGTCTTGCACATGTGGTGTGGCTTGCGGTAGGGGAGAGCTTGGAGTGTCTTGTCTCTGTGGGTGATCAGCCCATGATGCATCCTGAGTAGTTGGCATCAAAGGACGACCAATGATGATGAGTTTGCTGTGCGTGAGCACAGACGATGATACCAGTTGGTGCTCGATCTGAGGAAGGACTTCATCATCTTCAACATTGTCATGGTGACCAATGTCTTGAGCAGCGGTGGGGTCAACTGCTGGAATATCTTCAGCTTCAGGAGCCTCTGTGGAAGCTGGCTCATGAACTACTATCCGTCGTTCTTGATGCGAGGAATCAGGGCGAGCAACAGAGATGGGTTCTACAACAAGGGGCTTTGTGGGAGCAGCCCAATCTTTCTTGGTTCTGCGCTTCTTCTTCGAGGGAGGGACATCAGAAGCATCCGGATTTTTCCTCTTTCTGGCTTCAACCTCGGCAGTCCTCGTCTTCTTCAGTTCTGAAGTGGTTGACTGGACCTTTGGCTTCGAGCCAGTCATGCTGCTTGGAAAGACTATGCGTGGCTCTTCCCGCCTTGAAGGTGCAGATTGGTCTGTTGATGGCTTCTTCTTCTTTGCAGCCATTCTTGGGTCCATGCCAGGACGACCAAGAGCCTTGCGCTTCTCAGCCTCATTGTAGGCTTGCACACACTTGTCAGCCAGGCTCTTCATGCGCTCACGAGAACCTTTAGCTTCTTCACGCTTCTTGAGAAAGGCTTCCTTGAGCTCGTGCAACATAATCTTGAAGTTTTTCACATCTTGCACGCTGAGCTTGGCCATGTGCTTCTTGAACTGAGCTTTCTCATAGTCGATCTTTTGCTTCAGTTCAACAATGCGCTGAGCTAGAGCTAGCTCAGAAGCAATGGCGCCAGTGAAGGAGACACTGAGGCCAATTGGAAGTTGCAGATCTTCAAAGCTGAGGTTGGGCGTGTCAAACCACTCATCAATGAAGTTATGGATGATTGCCACATCAAAGAGAGGAAAATCATTGAAGATCTCTGCTTCTTCCTTGCTCTTGATCAGTTGCTCAAGAGCGTCATCTGCAAGATCTTCATCGCTGGACAGATCAATGGCGTCATTGCGCAGAATAGCAGCAGTAGTCAGTGCCTGATCAATATTCTTTCTCATCTCAGTCTTCTTGGAGATACGTGATAGATCTTCAGACTGCACACTGTCTTCAGGAGGTGCAGTAGCCAGTGGCTTCGCATGTGAAGCTTTTGGAGGAGCAGCTGACTTTGAAGCTTTATCCTTCTTCTACTTCTGTGGCTTTGTAGTAGGAGCTGGGGCTTCATCAGTGTCGGCATCATCATCAGAATGATCCACTTTGGCACCTTGAACAGAAATGTGAGTGATAAGGCCATCAAGATTGTAGAAAGGTCCGATGATATTGGGTTCAGCATCGCGTGTGCCGTCAGCCCGGGGAGCAGAAGGACCAGGGTTAAAGTCTAGTCCCAATGACTTCTTGTTTTCCTTGGCCGATGCCTTTGCGTGCTGGAAGTTGCGCTTGAAGAGATTATCGTCACGACACCAGAGCAGTGATGATGGGTCGGCATTTTCAGGCTATGGTCCATGGACCATACAAGGATAGAAACCCTGAGCAATAACTTCAGCTCTGGTCTTGGGTGGAAGGCTTCGGAAGAGAATGTCACCCCAAGGACTCTTGAAGGCATTCTTCTCAGCATACTCCTGGGTCACAAACTTGTATTTAAACCATTTTTCGGCCCAATATCTTCGAATCCATTGGATTCGTGTCTTGCGCTGATTGTAATCCTCTTCTAGATCTGTCTTGTACAGCTCTGAGAGGTCATCAGGCAGATCTCTTGATGTTCCCCCTCAACGCTGTCTGCCACCCTTCCTTGCTGATTTCTCTGTAGCCATGGACTTTAAACTGAAAGGCTTCAAAGGCTTCCGCTTTCTGGTCAAACAGGAACTAGCTTCGGGAGAGTTAATGTGATGCTGTAAGAATTCTGCAAACGAATGCAGACTATAAGAACCAAGGGATTCTCCCACGGACATGTACCTGTGACAGCATTAAGGTGCGAGGGAAGGGGATGAGGTCATATGCATTCTCAGAAGATTTTGAAGATAAATCAGTTTAGAAGACATTGACCTCATCGTGCGAAGGCATTCACTCATAGATAAAGAGTTGGTTCCAGATTTGTACGAATCCACGAATAAGTACAAGTGAGGAATCTAACTACTTTGTGAAGCATAAGTGAACATACTAGGCATATTATGATATCCAGTATGAAATAGATCCAACTTGTGTGAACAGAAACTGCTTGTGGTAGAAAGTAATGAATCTATAGGATCAATGGGGCCGTAAAAAGGAAGTTTTATTTACCACACAAAGAACTGCTAGATGGAGTGGGAGAGGAGGCCGAGCAGTTCGATCGTCCGTGCCCTAACTTGGCGACGGAGGATACCTACGGCGACGGTGGAGAAGACGATGTCCGCGGCCGGCGTGAAGACAGCGTCGGTGAGATCACGGCAGCTAAGAGCTTCGTCGCCGGCGTCGTCGAGGGCTAGCGGTGGCGCTAGGGTTTGTGCGAGAGTGGAAGAAAGGATAATGACTGTGGTGAGGCGTGTATTTATGGGGACAGGTACGGCACAGTGTTATTACACAGGTGCCCCTGGCGATTCACATCTAAAGGGCACATGGCTATCATGCAACATATCGGAGGTTGTTCCATGTTCCCACGCACGCCTGGATTGTCGGGTGGTCGTTCCCACTTCTTCGGGTTTCAGGTGAAAGGATTTAGCATTGAAAACAAATTTAATGTTTGTCTCTGTATCTTCTGCTGACAAGGACGCAGAGAAGATATTCGACAGTTTCAATAGAATGCATATGATTTGGAGAGATAGAGTTTGAGATAGAAAGCATAGAGAGGTTAGGGTCCGATCACATTCACTTAGTTCAAAAGATTCAACAAGAAGACATAGCTATAAGTGAAT
>NC_041382.1:491845649-491873059 GCF_002162155.2 Triticum dicoccoides
AAGACAATCAACTCAACATAGTGAAGATAATCATGAAGACAAGTTGAGATTGAAGCCAAACCAAATGTGAAGACATACCAAAGTAACGCCATGAGTGAAACACTTCAAACAGAAAAATTTGGTGGTTGCGTTACCCACCGTATAGGAAGTATTAGACCCAGACACAGCGCACAATTATCGTGGCGCTCCGAAGTCAAATTCCACATTAATGTATTCACACTTAGAATGTAAGTCTTCATTGATTGAAGATATACTTTACTTCGTGTGTTGCACATCTAAGTCATCAATATGCATAAGTGTTAGGATGTGTGCCTGATCACAGGACATTTGAGGATTCCAAGATATTTAGCTCACACCGTAACTTGTAAAACCTCTTATCATCCAAGGGCTTGGTGAAGATATCTGCCAATTGCTCTTCAGTGTTGACGTGTATGATATCAATATCTTCCTTCACAAGATGATCTCTGAGAAAGTGATGACGAATTTCAATGTGCTTTGTCTTCGAGTGCTGGACTGGGTTGTTGGCAATCTTGATGGCGCTTTCGTTGTCGCAGTAGAGCGGCACTTGTTTCAGATGAATGCCATAGTCTTTGAGTGTTTGCTTCATCCATAGAAGCTGAGCGCAGCAAGATCCAGCAGCAATGTATTCAGATTCAGCAGTGGAGAGAGATACACAGTTTTGCTTCTTTGAAGACCAACATACAAGTGATCGTCCCAGAAAATGACATGTGCCTGATGTAGACTTGCGATCCACCTTGTCACCAGCAGAATCAGCATCCGAGAATCCAACCAGATCAAACTCTGAGCCCTTTGGATACCATAATCCTAATGTTGGGGTGTAAGCCAAATATTGAAGAATTCGCTTCACAGCTAAGTGATGCGATTCCTTTGGTGCCGCTTGGAATCGAGCACACATGCAAACACTAAGCATAATATCTGGCCTAGATGCACATAGATAAAGTAAAGAACCAATCATGGAGCGGTATACCTTTTGATCGAACTCTTTACCATTGTCGTCGGGACCCAGATGATGTTTGGCTGGCATTGGCGTCGTGAAGCCTTTGTAGTCTTGCATCCCAAATTTCTTCAGGCAATCTTTGAGGCACTTCTCTTGAGATATGAAGATGCTGTTGCGTTGCTGACGTGTTTGAAGACCAAGGAAGAACTTCAGCTCACCCATCATGGACATCTGATATTGCTCTTGCATCATATATCCAAAGTCTTCACTGTATTTCTGATTGGTGCAGCTGAAGATAATGTCATCCACATATATTTGGCACACAAACAGTTCACCATCATATGTCTTCGTGAAGAGAGTGGGGTCGAGGGAACCAGGTTTGAAGCCTTCGCTCTTCAGGAAGTCTTTGAGTGTGTCATACCAAGCCCGAGGGGCTTGTTTGAGGCCATATAGTGCCTTGTTGAGCTTGTACACCATGTCAGGATGTTTTGGATCTTCAAAGCCAGGCGGTTGTGCAACATACACTTCTTCTTCAATCTTGCCATTGAGAAAAGCGCTCTTCACATCCATTTGATATAGAATAATGTTATGATGATTTGCATAGGCCAGTAGTATGCGTATGGCTTCAAGTCTAGCCACGTGAGCAAATGTTTCATCGATGTCAATCCCTTCAATTTGAGTGTACCCTTGAGCAACAAGACGAGCTTTGTTTCTGACAACTAGACCATGCTCATCTTGCTTGTTGCGATATATCCATTTGGTGCCTATTATATTGTGCTTGCAAGGATCAGGACGCTTAACCAGTTCCCATACATTATTCAGCTCAAACTGCCGAAGCTCTTCTTTCATAGCTTGAATCCATTCAGGTTCCATGAAGGCTTCTTCAACTTTCTTGGGTTCAGATATTGAGACGAATGCGAAGTGCCCACAAAAATTTGCTAGCTGTGTTGCCCTCGAACGAGTGAGTGGACCTGGTGCATTGATGCTATTAATTATTCTCTCAATCCGTACTTCATTTGCAACACGAGGATGTACAGGACGAAGATTTTGCTCTTGCTGATCATTGTCATTGTTAGAAGGATTGTCTTCAGGCTGAGCATTGTCTTTAGTTTGATCAGGTGTGGAGATGATAAGTTCCTCTTTAGGCTGAGATTCAGATGGTATGATTTCTCCAGTTCCCATAAGTTTGATTGATTCACTGGATGGAACTTCATCTAGCACGTTTGGCAGGTGCTCTCTTTGTGAGCCGTTAGTCTCATCGAACCGCACATCCACTGTTTCAACCACTTTATAGTGAAAAAGGTTGAAGACTCTGTAGGAGTGCGAATCCTTTCCATATACAAGCATAAAACCTTCATGTGCTTTTGGTGCAAATTTTGAAGTGTGATGTGGATCCTTGATCCAGCACCTCGCACCAAATACTCTGAAGTAACTGACATTTGGCTTCTTGCCAGTAAGGAGCTCATAGGATCTCTTGTTGAGAAGCTTGTGAAGATAAATACGGTTGTTGATATGGCATGCAGTATCAATGGCTTCAGGCCAGAACTTTCTTGGAGTCTTGTATTCATCAAGCATCGTACGGGCCATCTCAATAAGTGTTCTGTTCTTGCATTCCACGATGCCATTCTGCTGCGGTGTGCACGGAGCTGAGAATACATGTGTAATGCCCAAAGTATCAAGATAAGTGTCTAGACCAGTGTTCTTGAATTCAGTGCCATTGTCACTTCTGATGTGTTTGATCTTGATGCCATAGTTGTTCATGGTTCGATTGGGATTATATGCACCCAAGTATATATTGAATAATCATCAACAATGACAAAGCCATAGAGACAAGCAGTAGTAGTAAGAGTTGAGTAATGAGTGGGACCAAAAAGGTCCATCTAGAGCAGTTCGAAGGGTTGAGTCATTGTCATGATTGTCTTCGAGGGATGCTTGGCCCTCGTCATATTTCCTGCTTCACAGGCACCGCATAAGTGATCCTTCTTGAACTTGATGCCCTCGATGCCTATGACATGCTTCTTCCTTGCAAGGGTGTGGAGGTTCCTCATGCCAGCATGCCCTAGCCTCCGATGCCAGAGCCAACATTCAGAAGCTTTTGCTAGAAGACATACGGCAAGTTGTGGTCCTGCTGAGAAATCTACCACGTACAAATCATCTTTCCGATACCCTTCAAACACTAGAGACTTGTCAGATTCCACTAGAACAAGGCAACGATATTTTCCAAACATCACAATCATGTTTAAATCGCAAAGCATTGAGACAGACATTAAGTTGAAACCAAGGGATTCAACAAGCATGACTTTATCCATGTGTTGATCCTTTGAGATTGCAACTCTACCTAGACCCAATACCTTGCTTTTACCAGTGTCAGCAAATGTGATGTGACTTTTGTCAGATGGACGTAAGGTTGAGTCCATGAGAAGGCTTCGCTTGCCAGTCATGTGATTAGTACACCCACTATCAATAATCCATTCTGAAGCAGCTGGTGTCGTACCCTACAGTGCAGTTAGGGGGATAGGCTTCACGAAAAGAATTGTGAAGCATAAACATTTGACGAGCAAGTGGATTATGAAAGCTTAGATCGAGGTTAGGACTGATAGGGCAAGTGGCAAGCGACTCAGGAACAAAATACATAATAATACCATTTGGGCATTTGATCTTGCGCCCTACAAGATGTTTAAGGTCCCCAGCAATGGCTTCAGACAATTTTGGTTTTCGGCTAGAGACCTTTCCCTGCAAAAGAGAGTTAAGCTTTCTTAGCCACCCACATCTTCAAGGGTGGCTTCGAAGCAATGAGTCTAAGTGCAGCAACTGAGAACTTTGGCTTTGGAGCCCTAGCAAAAAGTCTTGCAGGTGGACAATAGTACTCATAAGGATAAGCAGAATAGTGTTTGGTCTTATGAACATGGCGGCTTGATGAAACGCGCTCATATTCATAGGCCTGAGTAAGGTTTCCCTGCAAAACATTTGCGTTAGTGCGACTCAGGTGAGTCCTCTGTCTGTATGAAGCCTTTGGACCATATGAAGCCTGTGGTCTGGGGTTTGTCTTCTTCACTTGTGATGTCATGATGACATTCACAGGAAGATTCTCCAAACACCTTTTCGGCACCCAGACTTTCTTCATAGGCGGCCCATTCCTGCAGTTACTACCAATATACCTGGCAAACACTTCACCATTCTGATTCTTAAACATTTTATAGTTTGCATCAAAGGGTTCATCAATAATAATGGGATTAGCACAAGTGAAGCCAGATAGGGTGGATGCATCCGCCGAAGGTTCCTTTGCAGCAACCCATGTGGTTTTGGGGTACTGCTCAGGTTTCCAGTAAGAGCCATCAGCATTCATTTTCCTTTCGAACCCAACACCCTCTTTCCTAGGGTTTCGGTTCAGGATCTGCATTTTGAGGACATCACATAGTGTCTGATGGCCTTTGAGACTTTTGTACATCCCTGTTTCAAGCAATGTCTTCAACCTAGCATTCTCATCAGCAATAGCAGTGGTATCCTCAGCAGAGGGGTTAGTTACCACATCAACAGTTGAAGATATTGCAATAGTAGCAGCAGTAGAACACCCAGCAACAGAAGTAGCGTTGTCACGCTCGATGCATTTAAGACATGGTGGTTCAAATCCTTCCTGAGATGAACTGATCTGTTCGGCGCGAAGTGACTCGTTTTCCTTTTGAAGATCTTCATGAGCCGCTCTCAATTTCTCAAGATCTTGCTTCCTTTGAAGATAATCATAGGAAAGCTTTTCATTAGTTGTTGAGAGCGTTTCATGATGACTTTCAAGTTCCTCATACTTAACGTGACGATTTTTTATGTCTTCAATTAAGGACTGAGATCGAGTCATTTCAGTGTCTAACAGATCATCGCTTTTTTCTAACAGTTTTTGAATATGTTCCATAGCTTTCTGTTGTTCAGTTGCAATTTTAGCAAGCATTTTGTAGCTGGGTTTGGAACCACAATCAGAGTCATCTTCACTAGATGTTTGATAGTGAGTAGTGCGTGTGTTTACCTTGGCACCACGTGCCATGAAGCAGTAGGTAGGAGCGGAGTAGTCCTTGTCATTTGCATCGGTGTCGGTGATGAAGTCATTGTCTTTAGTGTTGAAGATGGACTTGACAACGTATGCTGTAGCCAGACTCGCAACGCCAGAATCGGACTCCTCCTTAGACTCCACCTCCGCCTCCTCAGAAGCGGACTCCTCCTCTGAATCCATTTCCTTGCCAACAAACGCACGTGCCTTGCCAGATGAGCTCTTCTTGTGTGATGAAGACTTTGAGGAAGACTTGGAAGAAGACTTTGAGTATTTCTTCTTCTTCTTGTCGTCAGAGTCATACTCCTTGCTCTTCTTCTTCTTCTTGTTCTCATTGTCCCACTACGGACACTCAGAGATGTAGTGGCCAGGTTTCTTGCACTTGTGGCATGTTCTCTTCTTGTAGTCATGAGCAGAAGCTTCATCATTCCTTGAGCTTGATCGTGAAGACTTTCTGAAGCCTTTCTTCTTGGTGAATTTTTGGAACTTCTTCGCAAGCATAGAAAGCTCCTTTCCAATGTCTTTAGGATCATCAGAACTGTTGTCAGATTCTTCTTCAGATGAGGAGACAGCTTTTGCCTTCAAGGCACGAGTTCGCCCATAGTTGGGACCGTAGATGTCTCTTTTCTCAGAAAGCTGAAACTCGTGTGTGTTGAGCCTCTCAAGTATGTCAGACGGATCGAGTGTCTTGAAGTCAGGACGTTCTTGAATCATCATGGCTAGGGTGTCAAACAAGCTATCAAGTGATCTCAGGAGTGTCTTGACGACTTCATGCTTGGTGATCTCAGTGGCACCGAGAGCTTGAATCTCATTTGCGATGTCAGTGAGTCGATCAAACGTGAGCTAGACATTCTCATTGTCATTTCTCTTGAAGCGGTTGAAGAGGTTGCGAAGGACACTGATTCTCTGATCTCTCTGGGTTGAGACGCCTTCATTGACCTTGGAGAGCCAGTCCCAGACTAGCTTAGATGTTTCCAAAGCATTCACGCGGCCATACTGTCCTTTGGTCAGATGACCACAGATGATGTTCTTAGCAGTGGAGTCCAGTTGAATGAACTTCTTGACATCAGCAGCGGTGACACCTTCACCAGCCTTGGGAACGCCATTCTTGACGGCATACCATAGGTCGACATCAATGGCTTCAAGATGCATGCGCATCTTATTCTTCCAGTAGGGATATTCAGTTCCATAGAAGACGGGGCATGCAGCGGAGACTTTAATTATCCCTGCAGTCGACATAGCTAAAACTCCAAGTGGTTAAACCGAATCACACAGAACAAGGGAGTACCTTGCTGTGATACCAATTGAAAGTGCTAGTGATCGACTAGAGGGGGGGTGAATAGGCGATTTTTATGAAAGTCTTCAAAACATGGAAGTTTCGAAGACAAACGATAGAAATAAACCTATTACCATTCGGCGGAAGGTAGACTACACTAGGCAAACCATAGTCAAGTATTCAATGAAGTGAAAGCACAATGACTAATAGCAGCTAGGAAGTAAGGATCAGGTAGGAAGATATTGTGAAGCCAATCAGAACAAGCAGTCACTCAGTGAAGGCAAAAGATAATGCAATCATACAATGACTTCACAAGGACCAACAGTAAGTAAAGGTAAGGGAAGGATGAAACCAGTGACTTGATGAAGACAATGATTTGTTGGACCAGTTCCAGTTGCTATGACAACTGTACGTCTGGTTAGGGAGGCTGAGATTCAACTCAGAAGACCTCGTCTTCACCTTATTCCCCTTGAGCTAAGGACACCCAGTTCTCACCCAATCACTCTGGTAAGTCTTCAAGGTAGACTTCCAAACCTTCACAGACTTCGTTCATCGGCGATCCACAATGACTCTTGGATGCTTAGAACGCGACACCTAACCAGCTGGAGGATTCACAGTCCTCAAGTGTAATAAGTCTTCAGATCACACAGACAGGAAGACTTAAGTGATGCCTAACACTCTTTGGCTCCGGGTGTTTAGGGCTTTATCCACACAAGGAATTCTCTCTCAAAGGCTTCGAGGTGGGTTGCTCTCAAACGACAAAAGCCATACTCTAACTCTGAGCAGCCAACCGTTTATGGTTGTAGGGGGTGGGCTATTTATAGCCACTGGGCAACCCGACCTGGTTTGTCCGAAATGACCCTTGGTCACTAAGGAACTGACACGTGTTCCAACGGTCAGATTTCAAACACACACGGCAACTTTACTTGGATTACAAGCAAAGCTGACTTATCCAACTCTGGACAAGATTTGCTCTCATAGTCTTCACTCAAAGACATAGGATTTTGGTTAAGCATCACTTCAGTCATTCTGACTGGTTCTCTTGGACCCCACTTAACAGTACGGTGGTTCCTATGACTCAACAAAGAAAAACACAGAACGACGAAACTGCTAAGTCTTCGCGGTCCATAGTCTTCACGCGATGTCTTCTCTTATCATAGTCTTCAATGTGAATGTCTTCACATACCACCTCTAACTTCAATGTCTTCATACATTTTTAGGGGTCATCTCTGGTTGGAAAAACGAATCAATGAGGGACTTCTACCTGTGTTATCCTACAATTCTCACAAACACATTAGTCCCTCAACTAGGTTTGTCGTCAATACTCCAAAACCAACTAGGGGTGGCACTAGATGAACTTATAGCGCCGGACATCGCTCAGGTTGGACCAACACTTAGAGAAGCCCTGGCCTGGGGGGGGGTAAAATAAAGATGACCCTTGGGTTGGCCGACCCAAGGGAAGAAAAGGCTAGGTGGCAAATGGTAAAACCAATGTTGGGCCTTGCTGGAGGAGTTTTATTCAAGGCGAACTGTCAAGGGGTTCCCATTATAATCCAACCGTGTAAGGAACGCAAAATCAAGGAACATAACACCGGTATGACGGAAACTAGGGCGGCAAGAGTGGAACAAAAGCATAAGGCCGAGCCTTCCACCCTTTACCAAGTATATAGATGCATTAATTAAATAAGAGATATTGTGATATCCCAACAAATATCCATGTTCCAACATGGAACAAACTCCAATCTTCACCTGCACCTAACAACGCTATAAGTGGGGCTGAGCAAAGCGGTAACATAGCCAAACAACAGTTTGCTAGGACAAGGTGGGTTAGAGGCTTGGCTTAGCAATATGGGAGGCATGATCTAGCAAGTGGTAGGTATCACAGCATAGGCATAGCAAAAGAGCGAGCAACTAGCAAGCAAAGATAGAACTGATTTCGAGGGTATGGTCATCTTGCCTGAGATCCCACAAGGAAGAAGAACGAGTCCACGAAGAAGACAAATGGATGTAGTCGAATGGATCCTCACAAACGCGACGTTAACGAAACTAACCCGAAGAAGCAACACCGGAGAGAAGCAAACAACATAGTAAACAAACATCACATAAACATGGCATGATACACAACCAAGTATGATACATGTCCGGTTTAAATATGCATGGCATGGCAAAGTGCAACAAACAATACTACAAATTAAGTGGAGCTCAATATGTAATGGGTTGCATATTGACGGAGCACCACATCAATTATTTAGTTCTCTCCTGGTTAGGTACTCAACAATATTAAATGTTGGTTAACATGGCAAGAGGTGTGGCATAACAAAACTACACCATCTAAACAATTTAAATGGGGCCGGATATAACAAACAACGCATCCGGTAAATCCCCATATGCATTTAGCAATTTAAAGAAAACAACAATTTTAAACATTTTAATTGTTGTTATCATGATGCGGATGACATGAACAAGTTTATGCGATGTTTATTAAAAGTTGACAAGAGAATTATGAAGCATTTGTCACCATGGTGGAAAGAAAGGGTGCCACGGCAACGAATCCGGAAATGATGCCACGACAACATATCGATTCTGGTAGATCACGGAGATACCGGTGTAAAGGAAGGGTGGCGGGAGCGTGCAAAAGATGGTGGGGTGATCTCGGTTACCGGGTTCCCACGGATGGACGGCATGTCAACGAGGAGAAACGAGCAAGTGACAACTCGGACACGGTGCAAACATAGGGTGCAACTCATACATCGCAAGCATTCATCCACGGGCATCGTCTTGGTGGTATATCTTCGAAGCGTGCATTATCGGAACGGACCAAGTTCGAAGCGGAGAAGGGGAAGTAGACGTTCTCGGGACTGCGGCAGTGGAAGTAGTCGTTCTCGCACGCTCTAGGGTCGACGGTAGAGGTTCTCGCGATCTCGGTGATGGTAGTGGTACATGTTTATCGTTGCACGAGTTTCCATAGATGTTCATGTCATTGGTGTCGTGGTACTTGGGGTCTTCAGACTTTCCGGTCCCGTTCTTGCGACGATAGTCGTTCGCGTTCGTTCGGAGAGGTACTTGATGACTCCAACGTCTTCGGGGCGACGGTAGTGGTACACACGAAGGTAGTCGGACTTGATGGATCCGAAGGCTCCGGACGTCGTGGTACTTGTCGATCCGGGTCTTGAGACATACTAGGCATCGATGCCTTCGAGGAACTCGGCGTGTCCAAAACATAGCGGAACAAGGTCCCGATTGCGGTCGTGTGAACGTTCAATGAAGACGAACTTGCCAGTCTTGCCGAACTGAAGGGGGACTTGACGTTTTGCAATCCAATATCCAGGGTCAAACATGTAGTCGTTCTTTGCGATAGGGTCAACCTTGACGTGTCCAGGGGACGCTTAGGTTGGTGGATGTTCTTGGTCTTGCGGTTCGGAAGCCGGTACAAAGAGCTGCGGTTCATGGTGCTAGAGAACGGGTGGCGATGAACGGCTCGGGCAGGAGTTGCTCTGCACAGGGAGGAGGCTGACAGAGAGCATCGGGGTGGAGGCGGTGGTGCTCCTGGTGGTCGCCGGCGGACAGTCTTGGGCTCGCCGGCCGGCTGGGCCATATGGCGAGGAGGCGGCGATGCGAGGCGCTGCTCTTGGCGTCGGGACGAGGGCCTGCCGGAGCTCAGGCAGATGCTGCAAGGAGGAACTACGGCGCCTGGGAGACGCAGGCGAGCTTGATGACGAGGGGCCCTGGTCGCGGGCGCGCGAGCAAGAGAAGAAGGAGGCGAGCATGAGGCAGGTGCAAGTCACCATGGGAGGCAACCAGGAGGTGGGTGGAGGAGCTGAGGAAGGCCGGCGGAAACTCAGAGCTCGGGGACGAGGCATGGAGGTCGAGGTCACCGGCGGAGTTTGCGAGGTGGCGCTCGGCGTCCCTGTCGATGCGGCAACAAGGCGAGCTCGGGACGACTCCCGTGGAGGAGCAGAGAGGAGTAGGTCGGCCAAGGTTAGGCGGTGGCGGGGGATGCAGCGAGAAAGGCCGTGGCGACCGGAGGAGAAGGACGAGGGGAACAGGCTCGAGGGAATCGGGCATGGGCGCTGGGGATCGCTAGGAGGCGGCGGCAGAGGAAAGGGTCGAGGGAGAGAGATGGGCATCGAGGGAATCGGGCTCAGGAAGGATAGGGTTAGGAAAGGAGGCTGGGCCTTAGAGGAAAATGGGCCTAGGGTTTGAAGTGGGGCTGCGGGAAAACCTTGGGCCAGGGAGGCCGGCCCAGTGCTGCTGCTAGTTGAAGACCCTAGATGGGCTGGACTCTCTCCTCCCTTTCTCTTTAAAAACTTATTCCTTAAACAGAAAAGAAATTAGAGAGAGGAAAAGAAAGAGAGGGTTAGGGAAGGATTTTGAGCATGGGGATAATTTTCCCGAACTCACAAAAATACGCTTGTTCCGAGAAAATAGAAAGGGCCAAGATTGGAAGCTGTAAATTCAAACTCATTTGAATTTAATTCAAATGGGTTTGAACTAGGACTAGGTTTTAGGGGTGTCGGTGTCAAAACCGGCGGATCTCGGGTAGGGGGTCCCGAACTGTGCGTCTAAGGCGGATGGTAACACGAGGCAGGGGACACGATGTTTTACCCAGGTTCGGGCCCTCTTGATGGAGGTAAAACCCTACGTCCTGCTTGATTTATTCTTGATGATATGAGTATTACAAGAGTTCATCTACCATGAGATCGGAGAGGCTAAACCCTAGAAGCTAGCCTATGGTATGATTGCATGTCGTCCTACGGACTAAAACCCTCCGGTTTATATAGACACCGGAAAGGGCTAGGGTTACGCAAGGTCGGTTACAAAGGAGGAGATATACATATCCGTATTGCCTAGCTTGCCTTCCGTGCCAAGTAGAGTCCCATCCAGACACGAGGCGAAGTCTTCAATCTTGTATCTTCATAGTCCAACAGTCCGGCCAAAGGATATAGTCCGGCTGTCCGGAGACCCCCTAATCCAGGACTCCCTAAGTAGCCCCTGAACCAGGCTTCAATGACGATGAGTCCGGCGCGCAGTATCGTTTTCGGCATTGCAAGGCGGGTTCCCCCTCCGAATACACCACGGAAGAATTTGAATATAAGGATAGTGTCCGACCCTGCAAAATAAGTTCCACATACCACCGTAGAGAGAATAATATTTCCACAAATCTAATCTGCTGACTTGTTTTGGCAACATGACATTGTGCCATGGCACGGTGATTATTCGAACCGTTTCCTTTAACTAGCCCCCGCCCATAACGCGAGGAAGTTTTTTAACACGTCTTGTCAAAGCAGAGATCGTGTCCCCCTTATTATGAGATTCTCATCAATACGGGCGTGGGTAACCCAACCTAGCCTAGGACTCCTAGATTTTAGGCAAGTCCCAAACGGCCACGAGGAGGATGCTTGATATTCACCCTCTTTATAAAGGGTCAAGGTTTTTACTTTTTCCCTCCCGTGCTCAATCGAATCCTTCCCCCGCCTCGAGTTCTAACACCCAAAGCCCAGGTCAGGTGCTCCGAACCTTCAATCATGAACGGATCCAGCCTCCAGGGCCGGTGGATGCCCTCCTCTGTCATGGAAGAGGATATCAAGAAGTTGAGGGAGGCAAGATACTTGACCGCCGAATTCTCGCATCGGCTGCCCGCCCAAGGGCAGGTCGTCCCTACTCCCGAACCCAACGAAGACGTTGTGTTCATCTCCCACTTCCTCTGAGGACTAGGCCTCACTCTGGATCCCTTCGTAAGGGGTTTGATGTTCTATTACGGGCTTGATTTCCACGATCTAGCCCCGGATTCCTTTCTCCACATCTCGGCATTTATTGTCGTATGTGAGGCCTTCCTCCGCATTACCCCTCACTTTGGCCTGAGGCTCAAGACCTTTGATGTGAAGCCGAAGACGGTCGAGGGGCAGTATGCAGCGTGCGGAGGTGCATTAATAAGCAAGATTGCTGGAGCTCTGTGGCCAAAAGGTTCCTTTCCAGAGGTGTTCGGATTATGGAAAAGGGAGTGGTTCTACATAATAGCTCCCAGAAGTGCCAAGTGGGCAGCTCCCCCTGCCTTTCGCTCGGGCCCTCCACCACAACTGATGTCATGGATCAGTAGGGGGCTGAGCTGGGGTCCAGCCAAGGATGTGTCCATACTGCAGAGCCGCATCCGGGATCTCTTCGAGGGAGATTTTAGTTTGGTTATGGTAGTGCAAGTCATGCTGGTTCGTCAAGTCTAGCCTTGCAAACGCCGGCCCCTCCGTTTATGGGAATTCAACCCAGAAGGACCGCATGCTATTCATAATTTCCTCGGCCTGACGCACAAGGAGATGTACAAGTCATTCTTCGGACCCCAGATAGAGTGTCCCGATACCTCCGAGGACGTGGGCCTGAGCAGCAACCGCACCGCGGCCCAAGTAAGTGACCCTCTAGCCGAACACACTATCTTTCTTTTATCATGACATCATTCTGAAGGATCGCTCTTTGACCAGGACTGGATAGCAAAGGCGAACATGATCCGGTGTTCGGCTCCCCTTCTCGAAGGCTGGGATAATCCGGTGCTGGAAAAGATGCTCGAGCCTGCACCTTGCCTGGTGCCCGCAAAGGAAGATGAAGGGGGAATAAAGAGGGCCAAAGCGGGCCTCCACCGCTATCTGTTCCAACCGAGGGAACGAGCACCTCCATGAGGGAGGATAGCCAAGAGAAAGAGTCTGACATTCCTTCGCCCCGGGGGAGGAAGAGGACTACCTCTGATGATCCGAAAACCAAGGTTACCAAACGGGAGAAGAAAACTCCACCAGAGGATCCCGTCTCGGAGGGTGCTTTTGCCGCACAAAGTTCGTGCGGGGTTCAGCCCTCTAACGAGTTGTAAGTGATCAAAATTTACTTAATAGTAGAGATATTCTACTTTCCTTCCGAGGAAAATAACCGAAGCATTTATCTTGCAGTTCGGATCTTAGCCCTTCTCAACAGAGCTCGGCTTTAAGGGACCTCCTTCCGAAGATGATGGAGAGCGAAACGCCTCCCCCGGACTCCCCTCCTCAAGAAGCGGGCGACCTTGAAGTGTCATCACGGAGGGCCTCTTCGGATCCGGTGAGGCTAGAAGATAATCCCATAATCACCCGAAGTCCCCAGCATCCGGCTCTTGAAGATGGCAGACAAAAGTGTCCAGCGCCATCTGGTATGCGGTCGGACGTACTGAGGGATCTGCTAAAGCGAGCGACCATCTCAGAAGAACACCGTGCGTTGATGGGCACGGTGATGGAAAGGATTTCGTCCGCTGAAAGCGGGTTGCATGACACCTTTATGAGTCTACTAACGGGCTTTGAGGTACGTAAAATGATATACCTTTGTGATAGTACCGCACATTTTTAGGTGTGCCCTGTGTGCCCTGAGACTCTGGTTGTCACCGAGAACGGTGGCAAATAGAGGATCGTAGTCCCAGGTAACAATCATACCACCTTCATGTGCAGGTAGTGGAAGCTCCGGTGGCTATCCAGACTCATGAGTTTGCCGAACTAAAGCGGCAACTGGATGCGACGGATACCGACATCGAGCTTGTTAACAAGCAGCTTGATAAGGCACAGGGTAAGTGATATTTTCTGGTGAATGTCACGTAGTAAGAGCAGCGTGATGCCAGTATCTTTAATATTTTGTGACTGCAGATGGAGCTGCCACCGTGGAGACCCTTCAGGCGGAACTTGCCTGAGCCAAAGAACAAGCAAGGAGTAGTAATGCGGCTGCTTTGAAGGCGACCAAAGAGTTAAGAGCCGAGAAGGCCATGCATTGCGAGAGCAAAGAGAAAATGTCCAAGATGGCTGTAAAGTTAAAAGACACTGCCAACCGTTGCCAGTTCCTTGAAGAAGAAAACCGAGCGAAGGTGACGGACCTTGAAAAGGCCACGATGGTGACCAAAGACACCCATTCTGCCATGAGAGCGAAGAAGGAGGAACTGCGTGAAGCCTGTGACATTGTGGCTGGGAAGCCCTTTTTGTTGCGGAGGAAGTTCGTAGATCCGCGGTATGCCCCGCTGGATCGGCTGTGGAGTTTGGCAGACGCATATCTGGACTTGGCGGCGAGCGCTGTTGATGTGGCCGGATACATCCGAGATCAAACAGATCGGGAAGTGGACAAGCTGCTCTGGTCACAGTTTAACATTCTGGAGCATCCGCTTCCATTGACCGATCAGTTAGACGAATGGGCCGAACTCAATAGGTTGTCCGGACTCGCCATGAGGTCTGTCGTGGATCAGCTATGGCCGGAAAAGCCAAAGCCGAACAGTTATTTTAGCCTGGTGCTGCAGTTCCTTGGTGTGGTGCCGCGCATCAATGCGATGAAGAGGTCGGCGTGCATAGAAGGCTCGCGGATGGCCCTTGCCCATGTCAAAGCATACTGGGCGGAGATGGATGCTACCATTGTCGCGGCGCAGGGTTCGGCCGTAGGCCGCGTGGCTGCCGAGCACTATTTTGAAGAAGTTCTTGAGGGTGCTCGTTTGATAGAGGCCTAGTGCTCGAAGAATATTATGTTTGAGTGACATGTATTGCCATTGTAAAAACAATGTTTTATTAATTTTATCAAGGTTGTATTTATACTTTTGCCAGAAAGTATTGTGATGCCTCCTGTGCGGCCGTTTTATGTATACATGTATATAACCTGAAAGATTGCAGTCGTCGGCTTCAGCCCCCACGCATATAATGCGGGGGTGTTTGCAGAAGACGCGTATTCACACTTAATCCAACGTCTTGGTCCTAATAAGGAGGTGATAGCGCAGCGAACTAGGCAACCGAACTATAATGCTTTAACACTTTCACTTAGCCATAGGAGTTTGACAGTGGGGCTACTATATAGCCCCTGGTGGCTCCGCACTCACCCGAGTTCGGGGTGCGTACATGCCCGGCCGAAAAACGGCCCTTCGTTAAGGCGGAGGAATTCTAGGATTCCGATAGGTCATCGAGTGGTTGACCAGTCTCGCGCTATATCATGATAGTCAGTTTTGGGCTTTCTCTACTGAGGTGCTCGTCCGGATGAACCAGGGCACAATCGCAGTAGTTATCCTGGTGCCGCCTTAGATGATAGAGTGGAATGTAAGGCAGCAAAACACAAGAGCCAGGCAAACCCAACATTTGACCCAAGACATGATTCGGAGCTGATGCATATAAGTCCAAACTCGCGACGCCGAACACTCCCTAAGGTATTCGGTCTTTATGGTGTAAACCGGGCCTAATCAATGCCCTTTGTAAGAAGCCCCTAGTGTCCAAGTTCGTGCATTGTTATGACGTGGCGACATGCCAAGACGTCAGCATCCTTCTCAATTGTATTGAGAATCCGAGGGATGTGTATCAACAAGAGACAGTACAAAAGGATGACGCAGGGTCTTAGTCTAAAAAGAATCCTTGGAACGGGTCCCTGCTGCACGTCTGCGCCTGTGTCTCCGTTGTGCCGTATCCTGGACGGGTGTAGCACAATTGTCATCTGTAAAAGAGAGGAACTTAGGTGAGAAGTTGTCGTGCAAAAAGGTGGGTTTAAAGAAACCATTTACAGTTCAAGATTGCCACTTGTCTGCGCGCGTTGAGCCCCTTGTATTTGTAATAGGGGTGTGGCCATCAAACCGGTATGAATTACATATAGCTGCGCCGGACTCATCTAACCGTGTCCGTGGTCTTGACGACCTATCGAATGCTTTAGTTGGTGAGGCCGTTTTAGTGTGCGGCTGCCAAGGCAGCCGCACTCTCTTCGGCGCACAGGGATCGCTCAATATTTCCATTTACTGTAATGATGCCACGTGGACCAGGCATCTTAAGTGTGAGGGAAGCGTAATGCGGTATTGCATTAAAGCGAGCGAAAGCTTCGCATCCAAGTAGTGCTTGATAGACACTTTGGAATGGAGCAATATGGAAGGTTAAATTTTTGCTACAGAAGTTATCGGGGAAGCCGAATATAACCTCTAGTAGCAGGGAGCCCGTGCAATGAGCCCCTGGGCCTGGCGTTACTCCTCTAAAGGTAGTATTGTTGTGGCAAATTTTCGTTGGGTCTATCCCCATTTTGCAGATTGTGTCCTGATATATCAGGTTTAAGCTGCTGCCGCCAACCATCAGGACTCGTGTGAAGTGATATCCGTCAATTATTGGATCTAATACCAAGGCAGCCCACCCTGCGTTCCGGATACTTGCTGAGTAATCCTGACGGTCGAAAGTGATCGGTTGAGACGACCAGTGGCAGAACTCCGCGGTGATAGGCCCTTGGGCATGTTTGTCTGGGAGTGCCACTTTGCTTCTCCCCTTTATCACGTGTAACACGTTTACTATTTTGACTTCTGGTGGAAATTTCTTCTGTTCCCCAGTGTTTTGCTTGCAAGGCTCATCCCCGTCTTCGCTTGGTGTATCCTGCCCCTTATGTTCGGCGTTGAGCTTTCCAGACTGCTTGAAGACCCAACATTCTCTGTGGGTATGATTTGCAGGTTTATCGGGGGTGCTATGGATCTGACATATTTGGTCCAGAATTTTGTTTAAACTGGACAATTCATCTCTGACGCCTTTAGAGGGTGGCTTTTGCTGACCTGGCCGAGAGCTTCTGAACCCGGCATTTACCACCATGCTCTTCGGGCTGTCTTCTTTATTCCGGCGCTTATTATTTTTGCTGCGTCGTGATTTCCCGTTTTCATCTCTAACTTCTGATGTACTTGGGTCGCTGGTGCTGCATCGGGCTGGCCAGCTGTCCTCGCCCGCGCAAAAGCGGGTCATGAGGCTTGTTAATGCTGCCATTGTTCTTGGCTTTTCTTGGCTGAGGTGCCTGGCAAGCCATTCGTCTCGGATGCTGTGCTTAAAGGCTGCCAAGGCTCCGGCGTCCGGACAGTCGACTATTTGGTTCTTTTTAGTAAGAAACCTGTTGCAAAGCTTTCGTGCTGACTGTCTGGGCTATTGAGTTATATGACTTAAATCATCTGCATCCGGTGGTCGGACATATGTCCCTTGAAAATTTGCCCGAAAGGCATCTTCGAGCTCTTCCCAGCTTCCAATGGAGCTTTCGGGGAGGCTTTTAAGCCAGTGCCGAGCTGGCCCTTTGAGGGGTAAGTACATGATGGCGTGGAGATCATCTCCTCAAGCCATATGGATATGGAGGATATAGTCCTCAATCCAGACCCCAGGGTCTGTTGTTCCGTCGTATGCCTCTATGTTTACGGGTTTGAATCCCTCTAAAAATTCATGGTCCAGCACCTCATCGGTGAAACATAGGGGGTGTGCGACACCCCTGTATCTGGGTGTACCTTGGTGTTCGGATGTTTGTTATGTTGCATCGTATGCTGGAGCGCGCTTGCGTGGTCCATAAATGGATCTGGTTGCGCCGTCCTTTTGATGCGAGCCCTCGCGTGGATCGAGTATTGGCTTATGTGTGGCATTGTTCGCCTATTTATGTTGGCCACGAGGTCGTCTATCCGGCCGGATGGCCGTTTTAATTTTTGGTTGCAGGGGATCTAAGGCCTCCTCATCGAATTCAGGTAGCAACTTCCGCTTCGGGTAGCTCTTGGTGTGGCGATTACTGCCGTACTTCGCTGCTGTGTTGAGTATTTCACTCCATTTGATTTTGAGTGTGTCTTGTGCAACCTTGAGCCTTTGCTTCTGTTTTTTCAGACTCCTCGCCGTGGCAACAAGCCTTTGGTGGGCATTATGTTGCTCCTGGCGCCTGTCCGGTGTGATGTCGTCTAGACTGTTACCTTCGACGGGGTTGGGTTGTTCGGCTTGATTTTCCATGTTACCGTGGTCGGGCAATGGTTCACCCTGCTCTAACGCTGGGTCTATGTGATCGTTATTTCTGTGGGGGCGGGATTTGGGGCGGCGTTTATGCCGCCGCTTTGACTGCTGCTCGAGGGAACCTCCCGTCGCCGCGTCCCTCCGTTCCTCGTCGTTATTTTCTTTGGGTGTGTCCACCATGTATACGTCATGTGATGAAGTGGGCGTCCTGTGCCTTGTGGGCAGTGATTCCTCTTCGACTCCCGCATCGTCGTCCATACCGTCGATGTCTTCGGAGTCGAAGTCGAGCATGTCGGTTAAGTCATCGACAGTGGCGACTAAGTGGGTGGTGGGTGGGCGGCGAATTTCTTTGTCATCCGCATCCCAATCCTGCCGGACGTAGTTCGGCCAGGATCCTCCTGACAAGGAAAGAGACCTTAATGAGTACAGTATGTCGCCGAAGGGCGAGTGCTGAAAGATATCCGCGGAGGTGAACTCCATGATCGGTGCCCAATCGGGTTCGATAGGAATGGGCGCATGCGGTTCATAGTCCGTGGCCGGAGAAGGATCTGGCAGTTTGGCAACACGGCTCTTGTGAAGGGTAAGGTCGATATTTGGCTCGATCGCCGCAGAGGGTACGGCCTCCGTGACGGGGTCTATCCACCCGCCGTCGGATGGCGAAACTGGCTCTGAATTGAGGGTCGGAGTGGCTGCCAGTGCGATCTCCTGAATACGGTCTGATGGTAGGGTTAAATCGTACTCATCGTGACCACGTGGCGCACAGGGCAGGGGCTCTAATCCGTCGAAGATCAAGCCTCCGCGGATATCGGCCGTGTAGTTTAAGCTTCCAAACCTGACCTGGTAGCCAGGGGCATAACTTTCGATCTGCTCCAGATGGCCAAGCGAGTTGGCCCAGAGTATGAAGCCGCCGAACACAAAGATCTGTCCGGGGAGAAAAGTCTCACCCTGGACTGCATCACTATCGATGATCGTAGGAGCCATCAAGCCGAACGACGACGACACAGAGGAACTCTCAATGAATGCACCAATGTCGGTGTCAAAACCGGCGGATCTCGGGTAGGGGGTCCCGAACTGTGCGTGTAAGGCGGATGGTAACAGGAGGCAGGGGACACGATGTTTTACCCAGGTTCGGGCCCTCTTGATGGAGGTAAAACCCTACGTCCTGCTTGATTTATTCTTGATGATATGAGTATTACAAGAGTTGATCTACCACGAGATCAGAGAGGCTAAACCCGAGAAGCTAGCCTATGGTATGATTGTATGTCGTCCTACGGACTAAAACCCTCCGGTTTATATAGACACCGGAAAGGGCTAGGGTTACACAAGGCCGGTTACAAAGGAGGAGATATACATATCCGTATTGCCTAGCTTGCCTTCCACGCCAAGTAGAGTCCCATCCGGACACGAGACGAAGTCTTCAATCTTGTATCTTCATAGTCCAACAGTCCAGCCAAAGGATATAGTCCGGCTGTCCGGAGACCCCCTAATCCAGGACTCCCTCAAGGGGTATCCAAAAATGTTGAGAATTTTGGTAGAGCTCCGGAAAATGATGAAAGAATAAATGGCAAGATTAGAGAGTCAAGAGTTGTGATAACAAAGGCATTGGGATCCGCAAGTGTGTTATGGTGAATTCCAAAAACGGAATATTTTATAATATCTCCCTAAATATCGGGAGGATATGTTTTAAAGAGAAACCACCATGTGAGTTCCCTCAATTTAAACGGATCGAAGATCCATACGGTTTATTTAGTTGAGTTGCAAAAATTAATGATATGATTGCATGATGACACGCAAGCAAATGACAAGGCAACAACAGCGAATAACTGGAAGACACCTGGCACATCAGTCTCGGGGCGTCAGAACACTCCACCACTACGAGAGGATCTCGACCCGAGATCCTAGGGATGGCACCGGAGGGAAAAGGAAGAGAAAGAGGAGAGGTAAAACTAAGTTTCTTCTTGACAAAAGAGTGAAACCAAAGAACCTTGAGAGGTTGAACAAATTGAAAAGAAGAAAACAATGGAGATGAACAAAGTTGTAAACACTCCGTTAGAAAAGAGGAACAAGGAAGAACAAATTCGGACAACACTCCGGTTGAGAAGGGAGACAAAACTTGATAAGATGAGAGAACTCGAAAGAAAACACGACACTCCGGTTGAATGGATAAGCAAAGAAAAGAATATGATCTTGGCAAAAGTGAGTTGATGGGACGAAGAGAGTAACAACACAATGCCTCCGGAAGGATGAATATAAGATATATCATTGGAATAACAAAATGGAGAAGAAAATGGCAACTTCTGCCACAATAGAGCTTGGAAAGCACCCTTCCAAGAAGGTTATAACGGGGTTGTTGGAAAACCAACAACGAAAGAATAAGCTTGTAGTGGGCTTATGGAGAACATCTCAAAACTATGAGGTGAAATTTCTGCCACTAACGGAAAACAAAAGATTGGATTGATATCAACAAGAAGACGAGAAGCTATTTCACCGGGAGGATACAAGAAGAACTTGGGTCATTTATAAGCACCATAAATAGCAACAATCCTTAGGGAAGGCTTTAGGTGAAATATAACCCAAGATAACTCCAATGACGAGATTGATGGATTTAAAATATCTCATTCTTGATAACTTGTGAAACACGAAGGAAAATTATCAAGAATGACATAACACCACCTCAAAAGATAAGGTAAAAAGAATTGCACTAGGGATTGCAAGATGAATAATACTTGAGCTCCTCTAAAAAGAGTCTTGATGAACACTTCGAGAAGGAATTAAATCCTTTATGAACCATCATGTAGAACCTTCATGAAGAATTCCGGCAACAAAAGGATGATCAAAAGGAAGAGAAGTTGACAACACAAGGTGAAGCCTTGCAATGATTAGATGGATCTTCATGACGAGAAAATTGAGAGAGCTTCGAACTCCGGGAAAAGAAAGATGAATCAAGTGAAACCGAGAATTTGATGAGCCTCTGGAATAAGGAATTGAGTTTATTCGATGAAACAAGAATAAGAATTACATTATGATCATTCTTCACCAATTAAATTGATGACAAGCAATGGATTTGACATACTACTTATTCTCATAGAAAGGATTAAGATAGATATAGCGCAAACTTGAGAAAAGACTTCAACGAACCACCAGAAGGATTGGAAAGAACGAATGAATCGATATGATACCAAGAGAAAAGGAATCTTGAATGAACCACCGTAAGAATTGAAAAAAAGAACGAAGTAAAGGGGAGTATCACCGGTAAGAATTAGAGAACGAATGAAGATTCTTGAGAGAATTTAGATGCAAGTGAACGAAGAGATCACGAGCTGATTTGAGAAAACTTGAATGATGCACTGGTAAGATTTCAAGAACAAAAGCTGAAAGCTGAGAATGATTAAATCTTCTAAAAAGATGGGCTCCGGAGAACCAAATTGAAAAGAATCTTGAATTGCTCCGGAAGGATGAAAAGAATTCTCACAATCGAAAACAATTATGAGAGGATGGCAACAAGCTAGAATCACGAATCTTGAAGAGAATGGAGCAAGATTCAGAGGAAAATTCTTCTTCGGTCTTCAAATGTTGATAATGACGACGAGAAACACCACTTTGAATTGTTGAGATTCTCCGGGATGAAGAATAGAAAGGTTGAGCCAACGGTGAAAAGAATTTGACAGATCTTGGAGAAAAAGCATTTGACTGATGAAAAATTCATTCTTACATCAAATTTTGAAAAGAATTTAGGATAGCTCTAGGAAAATTAGAAGAGTCAGGTAAGATCCTAGGAAAAGACCTGTGGGTTAGGGCCCACTGAAAGAAACACCGTTTAAGTGATTTAAAAGAGAGATTGCCCCGGAAGAATAAAATAGCTTGAATGAGATAACAGCCTCGAGATATCTAGAATGGATTAGGGATGAAAACACGAATCTCCTGAGATATCTTCAGTACTCCGGAACAATTGAATAACGAGAGGGGAATGATTAAGAGGTGCACCGGCATGAGAAGACATTTGGAACGAGGACAAGATATGATTGAGAAAGCTTGACTTGAATTCACCGAAGAAGAACAAGAACGAATAATGATGAGCTTCAAGCTCCGTTAGAATCCTCATGAGAATCACCGGATATGAACATTGAAAGAAAAGAATGAAGAGACTTCACATGAATAAACTGGATACTTAATTAAGAAATCCGAGTCCTTGAAGAAAAAGGGTGGGAGGGCGGGAAAAACAAAGGCAACTTGGAGACAGATGAAACGAACACCGTTGAGAAGAACTGAAAGGTGGTCTTGCGAATGTCGACATGATCCGATCCACTTGAAGAGAAACACGCCGGATGAAAAAAAAGGATTGACATGACAATCTCGATTATCATGAAGGATTAGTATTCACATAGAAATATGAGAACACTGCTTGGGAGAGGTATGGAATCAACATTTGACTTTGAAGCAACTCGAATACCACAAACAAAACAAAACAAGGATTGGCTTGCAGAATAAGCCGGAACAAACATATGCTAGAGATTTCGTCCGAAGTTTTCGTGGTGGGGCCTACATGGACTCGATCGTACAACACCATCATTTACAAGGCAGTGCACATGACATACGAAGCATCCCCAAGTCAGCATAGCCAAGGACTCTTTAAGACACAACGAGACCACTGTAAAAACCAACCGTGGATAGGCGGACCACTAGACGTCGAACCCCAATTTCATATCATACATCTGTTGGAAAGATATCCTAGGAGCTACTTGAATTCCCACTTATAAACTCCCGAATCTTTCTGGTTATGCAATCAGGTGTTGGGGATACAGGGGAAGCATAATAATCTCACCCAAAACTAACAAATCCTACATCCAGCTGTATCCATCCTTCAACACATAACCAAGAAATCTTCGGAAATCATTTACCTCAAGCTTCGAAAAAGTATCCATTATACGAGTTATGGCAATACTCCTGAACTCCCGCCCCAGTACTGGGTGGAGTCGAGGTTATCTCACCAACAACTGCATAAAAGAGTTTTTCAATGTCGGCGAAACTCAGGTATTCCAGAACTGCAACGATAAAATTGTGACGACAACACCTCGGAGCTCAACTCCCCGGGACACTGCCACAACCCCTAAATGTCGGGAGGCACCAAGAACAATGTTCTCGTCACAAAACCATCGGAATGATTCCAAGATACCCGTGTGATCCTAATTTTTTTAGTGAAATTTGAGAAGAGAAGAGTCAAAACTCTACGTCAGGATGCCTCACCAGAGCGACGAAGGGACTGAGGAGTAAAAAGAATCCTACTCTCCGATATATATAATCCTAAAAAGACTCAAAACATTTTTCTAGACTCAACAACGCCAGCGATTCGATCAAGCAGGGGGCTCCTAAGTCGGGGAAGGCTCTGATTACCAACTTGAAACTCCCTCGATGCGGCTATATCTCCCACATGTCGAAGCACGACTTAGAGGCATAACCGCATTGAAGGCAATGCCACAAGAGAGGTAATCTTCACACAACCCATGTACTGAATAGGAAAGAGATACAGGGTTGGCTTACAATCGCCACTTCACACAATACATGAATAAAGCATTACATCATCCAGATACAATCAATGTCCGACTACGGAACCAAAATAAAAGAAGGCTACCCCTAATGCTATAGATCCCCGATCGCCCCAATAGGGCTCCACTACTGATCAACTGGAAACAAAACAACACAAAGGAACGAGATCTTCATCGAGCTCCTCCTTGAGCTCGGTTGCGTCACCTGCATGGTTTCATCGGCACCTGCAAACTGGTTTTAGAAGTAATCTGTGAGTCACGGGGACTCAGCAATCTCACACCCTCGCGATCAAGACTATTTAAGCTTATGGGTAGGTAAAAGGTATGTGAGGTGGAGCTGCAGCCAGCACTAGCATTTATGGTGGTGTAACGCCCTCGATGCGGCTATATCTCCCACATGTCGAAGCACGACTTAGAGGCATAACCGCATTGAAAGAAATGTCGCAAGTGAGGTAATCTTCACACAACCCATGTAATACATAAGGGAAAGAGATACATAGTTGGCTTACACTCGCCACTTCACCCAATACATGAATAAAGCATTACATCATCCAGATACAGTCAAGGTCCGACTATGGAACCAAAATAAAAGAAGACTACCCCAAAAGCTACACAGATCCCCGATCGTCCTGACTGGGCTCCACTATTGATCAACTAGAACGAAACAACACAAAGGGCAAGATCTTCATTGAGCTCCTCCTTGAGCTTGGTTGCGTCACCTGCTCGGTAACATCGACACCTGCAAACTGGTTTCAGAAGTATCTGTGAGTCACGGGGACTCAGCAATCTCGCACCCTCGCGATCAAGACTATTTAAGCTTATAGGTAAGGTAAAAGGTATGAGGTGGAGCTGCAGCAAGCAACTAGCATATAAGGTGGCTAACATACGCAAATGAGAGTGAGAAGAGAATGCAATAGCACGGTCGAGAAACTATGATCAAGAAGTGATCCTAAAACAACCTACGTCAAGCATTACTCCAACACCGTGTTCACTTCCCGGACTCCGCCGAGAAGAGACCATCACGGTAACACACGCGGTTGATGCATTTTAATTAAGGTCAACTTCAGGTTTTCTACAACCGGACATTAACAAATTCCCATCTGCCCATAACCGCGGGCACGGCTTTCGAAAGTTCAAATCCCTGCAGGGGTGTCCCAACTTAGCCCATCACAAGCTCTCACGATCAATGAAGGATATTCCTTCTCCCAAGACAATCCGATCAGGCTCGGCATCCAGGTTACAAGACATCCTCAACAATGGTAAAACAAGTCCAGCAAGACCGCCCGAATGTGCCGACAAATCCCGATAGGAGCTGCACATATCTCGTTCTCAGGGCACACTCAGATGAGAAATCCATACAACTAAAATCAGCCCTCGAGTTTTCCCGAGGTGGCGCTGCAAGGGGCTCTAGTTTGGACCAACACTCAAAGGAGCACTGGCCCGGGGGGGTGGGTGGGTTAAAATAATGATGACCCTTGAGTCTGCAGAACCCAAGGGAAAGAAAAGGCTAGGTGGCGAATGGTAAAACCAAGGTTGGGCATTACTAGAGGAGTTTTATTCAAGGCGAACTGTCAAGGGGTTCCCATTATAACCCAACCGCGTAAACAAGTTCCAACAAGGAACAACATCTCAATGTTCCAACAAGGAACAAACTTCAATCTTTACCTGCAACTAACAACGCTATAAGAGGGGCTAAGGAAAGCAGTAACATAGCCAAACAACGGTTTGCTAGGACAAGGTGGGTTAGAGGCTTGGCTTAACAATATGGGAGGCATGATAAGCAAGTGGTAGGTATCATAGCATAGGCATAGCAAAAGAGCGAGCAACTAACAAGCAAAGATAGAAGTGATTTCGAGGGTATGGTCATCTTGCCTGAAATCCCGCAAGGAAGAAGAACAAGTCCATGAAGAAGATAAACAAACATAGTCGAACGGGTCCTCATAAACGCGACGTTACCGGAACCAACCCGAAGAAGCAACATCGGAAAGAAGCACACAACATAGTAAACAAACCACACACAAACATGGTATGATATGCGGGATGCGGTATGTGATGCATATGCATGATTTGGAAAGGAATGATTGGACCTGGACTCAACTTGGAAATCCAAGAGTGCCACTGGAAAGGTGAGGTGATTTCGGTTGAAATCGATATAAAGATCACCGGAATCAGATGCACGGTTTGGAAATGGCAAGCAAAACAAATATGGCACCGGTCTGCGATAACCCGCAAGTAGCCATCTAAATGCATCAAGTTAAATATGTTGGAGCACTCAAACATGGCAAATCAATACATGGAAGGGATCCACTCATGATGCTTGACAAAAGATGAACACTGAGATACGGCTAATTCATCCATTAACAGGTTCAAACAAGCATGGAAAAAGTGCAAATGATAACAGGTTTCAGACTTAGTGAAATTAACACAAGTCTGGAATTTATCATCAGGAAGCAAGCCTTAGAGCATGAAAACTACGTGCTAGAGGAACTTAACATGGCAAAGCAAGGCATGGCATGAAAGCTACTCTAAGAACATAAAAAAATCCCTTAGTGAACTTGAGCCAAAAGGGATCAGAGAATACAATTGCAAGCATGTGAACATGGCAAAAACATAAACAGATTCAGACTTAGTGAAAAACTGGAGCATGCAAAACAGATAACGAGTAGGCATGTTTACGAGCTCGATGCACTCACTACAAGGCATGGAATGACAAACTAAGCATACACCCATCAAGAAGACATGGCATAGAATCTAGACATGGCAAGAACAACAACATAGCATGCACGGATCAATAGCAACATCCTCGACAAAATCGCTAAACATGTCAACAATCTGCCAGGATTCACTTTATAGCAAAAGTAGAGCTCGATTGACTCAAGCTAGGTTGCTCCATAAATGCAAACAAAGACATGGATGGATAGAGCACCACAGTGTTAACAAAACATCCTTACTGATCATCCTCAAAAGAGGCACAGATCACTAGGAAACAACATGAACATATGGCATAACAACAAAATCAGGACAATGACTTAGAGAAAATCTAAGTCCCTGAAATCAGCATTACCGATTATGCTACTTTGCATGCTTGTGCTAGTCACCTCAAATATCACAAAAATACATGGCAAGCACCTCTGTAAAGATGGCATGGCATATAACAAAACACATGTAAAGCTCAGGATCATAGCACGCACACATTAATCATGGCAAAAATGACAAAAGGCCATTTGCTGAAACAGATCTGACAAATTCACCACATAGCCCTCTTCCAACAGCATTTCGGGCATCAAGATGAGTTCAAATGAAAATGATGCAATGAGATGAAATGGTGTACTCGTCGAGACGAACATTTTGATATGCTACACGCACGAATCGGGGCTACGGATGCAGAGTTATGGCATATCAAAGATAGCCAAAAATTAGGGTTTCGGGAGGAAAAAGTCAACCCTCATCTTCCAGATCCAGATCCGAATGTCGCCCGAAACACTATAGCAGTTGCCGGAGTTTCTTGTCGTCGACGGAGGAAGGAGAGGAGGCCGGGATCATCGAGGAGGGGGTGCTGGAGTTGACGAGGCCAGCACCGGGCGCGGTCGCCAGAGGAAAGGGCGCGCCGAGGCGGAGCTTGCCGCGGGCGGGCTCCGGTGGCCGGATCTGTAACGGCGAGGCGGAGCGACGCCGGCAGACGGCGGAGCAGGGCTGCGTGGTGGTGAGGGCGCGGCTCGGCGATGGCGGCGGCGCGGGGACGCGTAGGGAGGCGAGATGCTCGGTGGAGGGACGGCAGGGTCGGCGCGGCGGCAGAGCTCCGGCGAGAGCTCGCCGGCGGGAGGCCGAGCGCCGGTGCAAGGGTGGCGGGGCACGAGCGGCTTCGGCGGTG
>NC_041382.1:491873608-491882118 GCF_002162155.2 Triticum dicoccoides
TGGGCCCGCGGGCCTGGCGGGCCACGGCGGGCGCGGGGTGGATGGGGGCTGAGGTGGCGGCGCCCTATTGGAGGAGGGAGGCGGCGGAGGCGACGTGGCGGCTCCCGATTGGCCGGAGTGATGTGGCGGCGGGGTGGACATGTCCGGCCGGCGCGCGAGGAAGTGTCTGGCGGCGGGGGGAGGAGTTTTTAGGGTTTCATCTGCGCGAATTTCGGAGGGGATCACATATATATAGGTAGAGGGAGCTAGGAGAGTCCAAATGAGGTGCGATTTTCGGCCACGCAATCATGATCGGACGACCGAGATGATGGAGGAGGTTTAGGTGGGTTTTTGGGCCACTTTAGAGGGGTGTTGGGCTGCAACACACACGAGGCCTTTTCAATCCCTCGGTTAACCGTTGGAGTATCCAACGAAGTCCAAATGGCACGAAACTTGACAGGCGGTCTACCGGTAGTAAACCAAGGCCGCAAGACAAGTCTCGGTCCAATCCAAAAACGTTTAACACCCGCACAAGAAAAGAGGTAGAAAGGGACACCGGGTGACATAGGAGCGCCGGATTGCAAAACGGACAACGGGGAAAATGCTCGGATGCATGAGACGAACACGTATGCAAATGAAATGCACATGATGACATGATATGAAATGAATGACACGCAAGCAATGACAAAGCAACAACAACGAATAACTGGAGGACACCTGGCACATCGGCATCGGGGCATTACAACACTCCACCAGTACGAGAGGATCTCGTCCCGAGATCTAGAATGGCACCGGAGGGAAAAACGGAAGAGAAAGAGAATAGGTAAAACTAAGTTGCTCCTTTGACAAATGAGTGAGACCAAAGAACCTTGAAAAGTTTAAACCATTTCGAGAAAAGAATACAAGGGAGATAAATGAAGTTGCAATCACTCTATTAGCAAAGAGGAACAAGGAAGAATAACTTTGGGCAGCACTCCGGTTGAGAAGGGATGCAAGGCTTGATAAGGCGAAGAGAACTTGAGCAAAAAATGACAGAACACTCCGGTTGAATGGATAAGCACGAAAAGAACACGATCCAAGATGATGAGAGAAAAGAGCAACATCACAATGGCTCCGGAAGAAAAGTAAGAATGGAATGGAGTGAACGAAGGGAAACACGATCTTGAGAGAGCACGCTTACAAGAAATGCTAGAACAGAATTGTTGGAAAACCAACAACGAAAATAATAAGCTTGATATGGTCTTATAGAATACATCTCAAATTATGAGGTGACAACCTGCCACTCACGGCAAAAGAATTTGATTGGTATGAACAAGGAGACGAGAAAGCTATTTCACCGGGAGGATAAAAGAAGAACTTGGGTCATTTATAAGCACCATAAAAGTAACAAACCTTAGGGAAAGCTTTAGGTGAAATATAACCCAATATAAATCCAAAGAAGAAATTGATGGGTTTAAATATCTCATTCCTGATGACTTTTGAATCATGAAACATGAAGGAAAATTGTGAAGAAAGACATAACACCATCTCATAAGAAAAGTTAAAAAGAATTGCACTTCGGAATGCAAGAAGAAGAATGACTGAGCTCCTTAGAAAAGAATCTCAATGAAAACTTGGAGAAGGGATTATTCCCTTGATGAACCATCGTGTGGAACATCCATGAAGAACTCCGGTAACAAAAGGATGATCAAATGGAAGGAAAAAGAGGTTGAAAACACAAGGTGAATCCTTGTACCGATTTAGATGAATCTCCGTGGTGAAATAGTTGAAAAAGATTGGAACTCCGGGAAAAATAGAAGATGAACAATTGAAATCAGGAATTTGATGAGCCTCCAGAATAGGGGATTGAGTTCACTCAATGAAACAAGAATACGAATTACATTATGCTTATCCTTCACCAATTTAAATTCATGACAAGCAACGGATTTGGCATATTACTTATTCTCGTAGAAAGGATTAAGATAGATATAGTGTCAACTTGGGAAGGTCATCAACGAACCACCGGTAGGATTGGAACAACGAATGAATTGATATGATGAAGAAGGAAGAGAACTCTTGAGCAAACCATCATAAGAATTGAAAAACGAACGAAATAACAGAATGAATCACCGGTAAGAATTAGCAAATGAACGAAGATGTTTGAGAGAATTTAGATCCATGAGAGCGAAGAGATTACAAGCTGATTAGAGAGTCCTTGATTTAAACACCGGTGTGATTTTGGGAATGCGAGCTGAAAGCTGGAATGAATAAACCTGAATTTATGGACTCCGGATAATCAAACCGAGAAGACTCTTGAATTGTTCCGGATAGGTGAAAAGAATTCCCACAATCGAAAATAATTATGAGAGGATGGAAACAAGCTAGAATCACGAATCTTGAAGAGAATGGAGCAAGATTGAGAGAAAAAATCTGCTTCGGTCTTCCAATCTGAGAATGTCGACGAGAAACACCACCATGAATTGTTTAGACGCTTCGGAAGAATCAAAAGCGAAAAGATTGAGCCAACGATGAAAAGAATTAAACCGATCTTGGAGACAGGCATTTGACTGATGATAAATCATTCTTACGTCAAACTTCAAAAAGAAATTTGAGGATAGCTCCGGGGAAATAAGAAGAGTCAGGTAAGATCCTGGGAAAAGACCTGTGGGTTAGGGCCCACTCAAAAGATACACCATAGAACGATTACTCGAAAGAGAGATAGCACCGGTTGGATAAAAATGCTTGAATGAGATAACATCCTCGAAAGAGCTTGAATGAATGCAGAGTGGAAACACGAATCTTCGAGATATCTTGAGCACTCTGGAACAATTGAATAGCAAGCGGGGAATGATTAAGAATTGCACCGGCATGAGAAAGCATTGAAACGAGGAAAGGGTATGATCAACAAAGCTTGACTTGAAACCACCGGAGAATAAAAAGAACGAAGAATGACGAACTTGAAGCTCCGTTAGAATCTTCATGAGAATCACCGGGTAAGAACATGAAGGAAAAGAATGGAGAGACTTCACATGAATCAAAGGATACTTGATTAAGAAATCTGCGTCCTTGAAGAAAAAGGGTGGGTGGGCGGGAAAAACAAAGGCAACTTGGAGACGGATGAAACAAACACCGTTGAGAAAACTGAGAGGTGATCTTGCGATGTTAAAATGATCGGATCCACTCGAAGAGAAGCACACCGATTGAAAAGGATTGGCAAGACAATCTCGATGATCAAGAAGGATTAGTATTCACATCAGAGTATGAGAACACCGCTTAGGAACAGGTATGGAACCAACATTTGACTTCGAAGCAACTCGAATACCACCACTCGAAACAAAAACAAAGGATTGGCTTGCAAAATAAGCCGGAACAAACATATGATAGAGATTTCGTCCGAAGTTTTCATGGTGGGGCCTACACGGGCTCGATCGTACAGCACCATCATTTACAAGGCAGTGCACATGACATACGAAGCGTCCCCGAGTCAGCATAGCCAAGGACTCTTTAAGACACAACGAGACCACTGTAAAACCAACCGTGGATAGGTGGACCACTAGACGTCGAACCCCAATTTCATATCATACATCTGTCGGAAAGATATCCTAAGAGCTACTTGAATTCCCACTTATAAACTCCCGAATCTTTCCAGTTATGCAATCAGGTGATGGGGATACAAGGGAAGCATAATAATCTCACCCAAAACTAACAAATCCTACATCCAGCTGTATCCATCCTTAAACACATAACCAAGAAACCTTCAGAAATCATTTACCTCAACCTTCGAAAAAACATCCGTTATATGAGTTATGGCAATACTCCCGAACACCCGCCCCAGTACTGGGTGGCGTCGAGGTTATCTCACCAACAACTGCATAAAAGAGATTTTCGATGTCGGTGAAACTCAGGTATTCCAGAACTGCAACGATAAAATTGTGACGACAACACCTGGAGCTCAACTCCCCGGGACACTGCCACAACCCCTAAATGTCGAGAGGCACCAAGAACAATGTTCTCGTCACAAAACCATCGGAATGATTCCAAGATACTCGCGTGATCCTAATTTTTTTAGTGAAATTTGAGAAGAGAAGAGTCAAAACTCTATGTCAGGATGCCTCACCAGAGCGACGAAGGGACTGAGGAGTAAAAGGAATCCTACTCTCCGATATATATAATCCTAAAAGACTCAAAACATTTTTCTAGACTCAACAACGCCAGCGATTCGATCAAGCAGGGGGCTCCTAAGTCGGGGAAGGCTCTGATTACCAACTTGAAACACCCTCGATGCGGCTATATCTCCCACATGTCGAAGCACGACTTAGAGGCATAACTGCATTGAAGGCAATGTCACAAGAGAGGTAATCTTCATACAATCCATGTATTGAATAGGAAAGAGACACAGGGTTGGCTTACAATCGCCACTTCACACAATACATGAATAACGCATTACATCATCCAGATACAATCAATGTCCGACTACGGAACCAAAATAAAAGAAGACTACCCCTAATGCTATAGATCCCCGATCGCCCCAATAGGGCTCCACTACTGATCAACTGGAAACGAAACAACACAAAGGAACGAGATCTTCATCGAGCTCCTCCTTGAGCTCGGTTGCGTCACCTGCATGGTTTCATCGGCACCTGCAAACTGGTTTTGGAAGTAATCTGTGAGTCACGGGGACTCAGCAATCTCACACCCTCGCGATCAAGACTATTTAAGCTTATGGGTAGGTAAAAGGTATGTGAGGTGGAGCTGCAGCCAGCACTAGCATTTATGGTGGTGTAACGCCCTCGATGCGGCTATATCTCCCACATGTCGAAGCACGACTTAGAGGCATAACCGCATTGAAAGAAATATCGCAAGTGAGGTAATCTTCACACAACCCATGTAATACATAAGGAAAAGAGATACATAGTTGGCTTACACTTGCCACTTCACCCAATACATGAATAAAGCATTACATCATCCAGATACAGTCAAGGTCCGACTACGGAACCAAAATAAAAGAAGACTACCCCAAAAGCTACATAGATCCCCGATCGTCCCGACAGGGCTCCACTACTGATCAACTAGAACGAAACAACACAAAGGGCAAGATCTTCATCGAGCTCCTCCTTGAGCTTGGTTGTGTCACCTTCTCGGTAACATTGGCACCTGAAAACTGGTTTTAGAAGTATCTGTGAGTCACGGGGACTCAGCAATCTCGCACCCTCGCGATCAAGACTATTTAAGCTTATAGGTAAGGTAAAAGGTATGAGGTGGAGCTGCAGCAAGCGACTAGCATATATGGTGGCTAACATATGCAAATGAGAGCGAGAAGAGAAGGCAATAGCACGGTCGAGAAACTATGATCAAGAAGTGATCCTAAAACAACCTACGTCAAGCATTACTCCAACACCGTGTTCACTTTTCGGACTCCGCCGAGAAGAGACCATCACGGTAACACACGTGGTTGATGCATTTTAATTAAGGTAAACTTTAGGTTTTCTACAACCGGACATTAACAAATTCCCATCTGCCCATAACCGCGGGCACGGCTTTCGAAAGTTCAAATCCCTGCAGGGGTGTCCCAACTTAGCCCATCACAAGCTCTCACGGTCAACGAAGGATATTCCTTCTCCCAAGACAATCCAATCAGGCTTGGCATCCAGGTTACAAGACACCCTCAACAATGGTAAAACAAGTCCAGCAACACCGCCCGAATGTGTCGACAAATCCCGATAGGAGCTGCACATATCTCGTTCTCAGGGCACACTCAGATGAGCAATCCGTACAACTAAAATCAGCCCTCGAGTTTTCCCGAGGTGGCACTGCAAGGGGCTCTAGTTTGGACCAACACTTAGAGGAGCACTGGCCCGGGGGGGTGGGGTTTAAAATAATGATGACCCTTGAGTCTATAGAACCCAAGGGAAAGAAAAGGCTAGGTGGCGAATGGTAAAACCAAGGTTGGGCATTGCTGGAGGAGTTTTATTCAAGGCGAACTGTCAAGGGGTTCCCATTATAACCCAACCGCGTAAGGAACGCAAAATCCGGGAACATAACACCGATATGACGGAAACTAGGGCGGCAAGAGTGGAACAAAACACCAGGCATAAGGCCAAGCATTCCACCCTTTACCAAGTATATAGATGCATTAATTAGATAAGAGATATTGTGATATCCCAACCGCGTAAACATGTTCCAACAAGGAACAACATCTCCATGTTCCAACAAGGAACAAACTTCAATCTTTACCTGCAACTAACAACGCTATAAGAGGGGCTAAGGAAAGCGGTAACATAGCCAAACAACGGTTTGCTAGGACAAGGTGGGTTAGAGGCTTGGCTTAACAATATGGGAGGCATGATAAGCAAGTGGTAGGTATCGTAGCATAGGCATAGCAAAAAAGCGAGCAACTAACAAGCAAAGATAGAAGTGATTTCGAGGGTATGGTCATCTTGCCTGAAATCCCGCAAGGAAGAAGAACAAGTCCATGAAGAAGATAAACAAACATAGTCGAACGGGTCCTCATAAACGCGACGTTACCGGAACCAACCCGAAGAAGCAACATCGGAAAGAAGCACACAACATAGTAAACAAACCACACACAAACATGGTATGATATGCGGGATGCGGTATGTGATGCATATGCATGATTTGGAAAGGAATGATTGGACCTGGACTCAACTTGGAAATCCAAGAGTGCCACTGGAAAGGTGAGGTGATTTCGGTTGAAATCGATATAAAGATCACCGGAATCAGATGCACGGTTTGGAAATGGCAAGCAAAACAAATATGGCACCGGTCTGCGATAACCCGCAAGTAGCCATCTAAATGCATCAAGTTAAATATGCTGGAGCACTCAAACATGGAAAAACAATACATGGAAGGGATCCACTCATGATGCTTGACAAAAGATGAACACTGAGATACGGCTAATTCATCCATTAACAGGTTCAAACAAGCATGGAAAAAGTGCAAATGATAACAGGTTTCAGACTTAGTGAAATTAACACAAGTCTGGAATTTATCATCAGGAAGCAAGCCTTAGAGCATGAAAACTACATGCTAGAGGAACTTAACATGGCAAAGCAAGGCATGGCATGAAAGCTACTCTAAGCACATAAAAAAATCCCTTAGTGAACTTGAGGCAAAAGGGATCAGAGAATACAATTGCAAGCATGTGAACATGGCAAAAACATAAACAGATTCAGACTTAGTGAAAAACTAGAGCATGCAAAACAGATAACGAGTAGGCATGTTTACGAGCTCGATGCACTCACTACAAGGCATGGAATGACAAACTAAGCATACACCCATCAAGAAGACATGGCATAGAATCTAGACATGGCAAGAACAACAACATAGCATGCACGGATCAATAGCAACATCCTCGACAAAATCGCTAAACATGTCAACAATCTGCCAGGATTCACTTTATAGCAAAAGTAGAGCTCGGTTGACTCAAGCTAGGTTGCTCCATAAATGCAAACAAAGACATGGATGGATAGAGCACCACAGTGTTAACAAAACATCCTTACTGATCATCCTCAAAAGAGGCACAGATCACTAGGAAACAACATGAACATATGGCATAACAATAAAATCAGGACAATGACTTAGAGAAAATCTAAGTCCCTGAAATCAGCATTACCGATTATGCTACTTTGCATGCTTGTGCTAGTCACCTCAAATATCACAAAAATACATGGCAAGCACCTCTGTAAAGATGGCATGGCATATGACAGAACATATGTAGAGATCAGGATCATAGCACGCACACATTAATCATGGCAAAAATGACAAAAGGCCATTTGCTGAAACAGATCTGACAAATTCACCACATAGCCCTCTTCCAATAGCATTTCGGGCATCAAGATGAGTTTAAATGAAAATGATGCAATGAGATGAAATGGTGTACTCGTCGAGACGAACATTTTGATATGCTACACGCACGAATCGGGGCTACGGATGCAGAGTTATGGCATGTCAAAGTTAGCCAAAAATTAGGGTTTCGGGAGGAAAAAGTCAACCCTCATCTTCCAGATCCAGATCCGAATGTCGCCCGAAACACTATAGCAGTCGCCGGAGTTTCTTGTCGTCGACGGAGGAAGGATAGGAGGCCGGGCTCATCGAGGAGTGGGTGCTGGAGTTGACGAGGCCAGCACCGGGCGTGGTCGCCGGAGGAAAGGGCGTGCCGAGGCGGAGCTTGCCGCGGGCGGGCTCCGGCGACCGGATCTGTAACGGCGAGGCGGAGCGATGCCGGCAGACGATGGAGCAGGGCTGCGTGGTGGTGAGGGCGCGGCTCGGCGATGGCGGTGGCGCGGGGACGCGTAGGGAGGCGAGATGCTCGGCGGAGGGACGGCAGGGTCGGCGCGGCGGCAGAGCTTCGGCGAGACCTCGCCGGCGGGAGGCCGAGCACTGGTGCAAGGGTGGCGGGGCACGAGCGGCTTCGGTGGCGGTGGAAGTGCTCTACGGCGGCGCGCGCACGCAAGCCGATGCCGGCGGGAGGCTGCGGCACAGTCGAGGCAAGGCGGCGGCCGTTAGCGAGCAAGCGGGGCGGCGCCGGCGAG
>NC_041382.1:491882859-491909480 GCF_002162155.2 Triticum dicoccoides
GCGCCCTATTGGAGGAGGGAGGCGGCGGAGGCGACGTGGCGGCTGCCGATTGGCCGGAGTGATGTGGCGGCGGGGTGGACATGTCCGGCCGGCGTGCGAGGAAGTGTCCGGCGGCGGGGGGAGGAGTTTTTAGGGTTTCATCTGCGCGAATTTCGGAGGGGATCACATATATATAGGTAGAGGGAGCTAGGAGAGTCCAAATGAGGTGCGATTTTCGGCCACGCGATAGTGATCGAACGACCGAGATGATGAAGGAGTTTTAGGTGGGTTTTTGGGCCACTTTAGAGGGGTGTTGGGCTGCAACACACACGAGGCCTTTTCGGTCCCTCGGTTAACCGTTGGAGTATCCAACGAAGTCCAAATGGCACGAAACTTGACAGGCGGTCTACCGGTAGTAAACCAAGGCCGCAAGACAAGTCTCGGTCCAATCCAAAAACGTTTAACACTCGCACAAGAAAAGAGGTAGAAAGGGACACCGGGTGACATAGGAGCGCCGGATTGGAAAACAGACAATGGGGAAAATGCTCGGATGCATGAGACGAACACGTATGCAAATGAAATGCACATAATGACATGATATGAAATGAATGACACGCAAGCAATGACAAAGCAACAACAGTAAATAACTGGAGGACACCTGGCACATCGGCACCGGGGCGTTACAACACTCCACCACTACGAGAGGATCTCGTCCCGAGATCTAGAATGGCACCGGAGGGAAAAACGGAAGAGAAAGAGAAGAGGTAAAACTAAGTTACTCCTTTGACAAACGAGTGAGACCAAAGAACCTTCAAAAGGTTAAACCATTTCGAGAAAATAATACAACGGAGATAAATGAAGTTGAAAACACTCTGTTAGCAAAGAGGAACAAGGAAGAATAACTTTGGGCAGCACTCCGGTTGAGAAAGGATGCAAGGCTTGATAAGGCGAAAAGAACTTGAGCAAAAAGGACAGAACACTCCGGTTGAATGGATAAGCACGAAAAGAACACGATCCAAGATGATGAGAGAAAAGAGCAACATCACAATGGCTCCAGAACAAAAGTAAGAATGGAATGGAGTGAACGAAGGGAAACACGATCTTGAGAGAGCACGCTTACAAGAATGCTAGAACGGAATTGTTCGAAAACCAACAACGAAAATAATAAGCTTGATATGGTCTTATAGAATACATCTCAAATTATGAGGTGACAACCTGCCACTCACGGCAAAAGAATTTGATTGGTATGAATAAGGAGACGAGAAAGCTATTTCACCGGGAGGATAAAGAAGAACTTGGGTCATTTATAAGCACCATAAAAGTAACAAACCTTAGGGAAAGCTTTAGGTGAAATATAACCCAAGATAAATCCAAAGAAGAAATTGATGGGTTTAAATATCTCATTCCTGACGACTTTTGAATCATGAAACATGAAGGAAAATTGTCAAGAAAGACATAACACCATCTCAAAAGAAAAGTTAAAAAGAATTGCACTCCGGAATGCAAGAAGAAGAATGATTGAGCTCCTTAGAAAAGAATCTCAAGGAACACTTTGAGAAGGGATTATTCCCTTGATGATCAATCGTGTGGAACATCCATGAAGAACTCCGGTAACAAAAGGATGATCAAACAGAAGGAAAAGGAGGTTGAAAACACAAGGTGAATCCCTGTACCGATTTAGATGAATATCCGTGGTGAAATAGTTGAAAAAGATTCGAACTCCAGGAAAAATAGAAGATGAACAATTGAAATCACTAATTTGATGAGCCTCCGGAATAGGGGATTGAGTTCACTCGATGAAACAAGAATACGAATTACATTATGCTTATCCTTCACCAATTTAAATTGATGACAAGCAACGGATTTGGCATATTACTTATTCTCGTAGAAAGGATTAAGATAGATATAGCGTCAACTTGGGAAGGTCGTCAACGAACCACCGGTAGGATTGGAACAACGAATGAATTGATATGATGAAGAAGGAAGAGAACTCTTGAGCAAACCACCGTAAGAATTGAAAAACGAACGAAATAACAGAATGAATCACCGGTAAGAATTAGCAAATGAACGAAGATGTTTGAGAGAATTTAGATCCATGAGAACGAAGAGATTACAAGCTGATTAGAGAGTCCTTGATTTAAACACCGGTGTGATTTTGAGAATGTGAGCTGAAAGCTGGAATGAATAAACCTGAATTTATGGACTCCGGATAATCAAACTGAGAAGACTCTTGAATTGCTCCGGATAGGTGAAAAGAATTCCCACAATCGAAAATAATTATGAGAGGATGGGAACAAGCTAGAATCACGAATCTTGAAGAGAATGAAGCAAGATTGAGAGAAAAAATCTTCTTCGGTCTTCCAATCTGAGAATGTCGACGAGAAACACCACCATGAATTGTTTAGACGCTCCGGAAGAATCAAAAGCGAAAAGATTGAGCCAACAATGAAAAGAATTAAACCGATCTTGGAGACAGGTATTTGACTGATGATAAATCATTCTTATGCTACTTTAACAATAGGGAGCTTGTGCTAGTCCCTTGTGCTAGTCCAACCATATGGCATAACAACAAAATCAGGACAAGGACTTAGAGAAAATCTAAGTCCCTAAAATCAGCATTACCGATTATGCTACTTTGCATGCTTGTGCTAGTCACCACAAATATCACAAAAATAAATGGCAAGCACCTCTGTAAAGATGGCATGGCATATAACAAAACACATGTAGAGCTCAGGATCATAGCATGCACACATTAATCATGGCAAAAATGACAAAAGGCCATTTGCTGAAACAGATCTGACAAATTCACCACATAGCCCTCTTCCAACAGCATTTCGGGCATCAAGATGAGTTCAAATGAAAATGATGCAATGAGATGATGATGTACTCGTCGAGGCGAACATTTTGATATGCTACACGCACGAATCGGAGCTACGGATGCAGAGTTATGGCATGTCAAAGATAGCAAAAAATTAGGGTTTCGGGAGGAAAAAGTCAACCCTCATCTTCTAGATCCAGATCCGAATGTCGCCTGAAACACTGTAGCAGTTGCCGGAGTTTCTTGTCATCGCCGAAGGAAGGAGAGGAGGCCGGGCTCGTCGAGGAGGGGGTGCCGGAGTTGACGAGGCCAGCACCGGGCGTGGTCGCCGGAGGAGAGGGCGCGCCGAGGCGGAGCTTGCCGCGGGCGGGCTCCGGCGGCCGGATCTGTAACGGCGAGGCGGAGCGACGCCGGCAGACGGCGGAGCAGCACTGCATGGTGGTGAGGGCGCGGCTCGGCGAGGCGATGGCGGCATCGTGGGGAGGCGTAGGGAGGCGAGATGCGCGGCGGAGGGACGACAGGTGTCGGTGTCAAAACCGGCGGATCTCGGGTAGGGGGTCCCGAACTGTGCGTCTAGGCCGGATGGTAACTGGAGGCAAGGGACATGAAGTTTTACCCAGGTTCGGGCCCTCTTGATGGAGGTAAAACCCTACGTCCTGCTTGATTAATATTGATGATATGGGTAGTACAAGAGTAGATCTACCACGAGATCGGAGAGGCTAAACCCTAGAAGCTAGCCTATGGTATGATTGTTGTTCTATCTGTTGTCCTACGGACTGAAACCCTCCGGTTTATATAGACACCGGAGAGGGTTAGGGTTACACAAAGTCGGTTACAATGGTAGGAGATCTACATATCCGTATCGCCAAGCTTGCCTTCCACGCCCAGGAAAGTCCCTTCCGGACATGGGACGAAGTCTTCAATCTTGTATCTTCATAGTCCAGGAGTCCGGCTGAAGGTATAGTCCGGCCATCCGGACACCCCCTAATCCAGGACTCCCTCAGTAGCCCCTGAACCAGGCTTCAATGACGATGAGTCCGGCGCGCAGATTGTCTTCGGCATTGCAAGGCGGGTTCCTCCTCTAAGTACTTCATAGAAGATTTTGAACACAAAGATAGTGTCCGGCTCTGCAAAATAAGTTTCCACATATTGCCATAGAGAGAATAATATTTACACAAATCTAATCTGCAGACGTATTCCGTAGTGTGACGCACCACGGCCAAGCCTTTATTCGAATCGTTTTATTGTCCCACCTCAGCGTGTCATGCGAGGCGGTTTCCTTGGCACGTCTTGTTAAAGCAGAGATCGTGTCCCCTTATTCGGGGATTCTCATCAATACGGGCGTGGGTAACCCAACCGCTTCTAGGACTCCTAGACTATAGGCAAGTCCAAACGGCCATGGAGAGGACGCTTGATATTCACCCTCTTTATAAAGGGAGAAGGCTTTTACTTTTTTCCCTCCCGTGCTCAATCGAATCCTTCCCCCACCTCAAGCTCAAACACCCAAAGTTCAGGTCAGGTGCTCCGAACCTTCAATCATGTCCGGATCTAGCCTTCAAGGCCGATGGGTGCCTTCCTCTGTCATGGAAGAAGACATCAAAAAGTTGAGGGAGGCCAGATATCTGACCGCCGAGGTTTTTCATCGGCTGCCTGCCCGAGGGCAGGCCGTCCCCTCCCCCGAACCCAACGAGAACGTTGTGTTAGTCTCCCACTTCCTCCGAGGTCTAGGCCTTGCTCTGGATCCTTTCGTCAGGGGTTTGATGTTTTATTACGGGCTAGATTTCCATGATCTAGCTCCGGACTCCTTTCTTCATATCACGACATTTATTGTCGTGTGTGAGTCCTTCCTCCGGGTTACCCCTCACTTTGGCCTGTGGCTCAAGACCTTTGAAGTAAAGCCGAAGATGATCGAGGGGCAACATGCAGCGTGTGGAGGTGCCTCAATACGCACGATGACGGGAGCTCCATGGCCCAAAGGTTCCATTCCATAGGTGTTTGAATTGTGGCAATAGGAGTGGTTCTACATCACTGCTCCTAGAAGTGCCAAGTGGGCGGACGCCCCTGTTTTCCGCTCGGGCCCTCCACCACAGCTGATGTCATGGATCAGCAGAGGTCTGAGCTGGGGTCCAGCCAAGGACGTGCCTATACTGCAAAGACGCATTCGAGATCTCTTCAATGGAGATTTTAGTTTGGTTGCGGTAATACAATTTATACTGCTGGTTCGTCAAGTCCAGCCTTGCAAACGCCGACCCCTTCGCTTGTGGGAATTCAATCCCGAGGGACCGCGTGTCATTCAAAATTTCCTCGGCCTGACGCACGAGGAGATGTACAAGTCATTCTTCGGACCTCAGGTAGAGTGTCCGGAAATCATCGAGGTCGTGGGCCTGAGCAGTAACCGCGCCGCCGAACAGGTAAGGAATCTTCCGGCCGAACATACTATCTCTCATTTTTTGCGAAGTTATTTCTGAGAGTTTGCTTTTTGAGCAGGATTGGCTAACAAAGGCGAAGTTGAGTCGGTGTTTGGCCCCCCTCCCTGAGGGTTTGGACAATCCGGTATTGGAAAAGATGCTCCAGGTCGCACCTTGCCCGGAGCCCTTGAAGGAAGATACTTGGGAGGATAATACGGGCGAACGCGGGCCCCCAACGCTGCCCATTCTAACCGAGGAAGCGAGCGTCTCCATGAAGGAAGACGACTGGAGGAGGAAAAGGACTGCGCCCGGGGATTCGGAAGCCGAAGCTTCCAAACGGGAGAAGAAGTCTCCCACAGAGGGTCCTACCTTGGGGGGTGCTTTTTCCGCACAAAGTCCAATTCTCCAGCGAGTCATAAGTGACCCGAAATACTTTAATAGTACAGGTATGCCATCTTTTTCTTCTGAGAAAATAACCACCGCATATATCTTTGCAGTTCGGGCCTTAGCCCCTCTCAAATGAGCTCGTCTTTGGGGGATCTTCTTTCAGATATGATGGAGAGCGAAATGCCTCCTCCGGACTCCTCCGCTCCGGAAGCGGGCGACCCCAAAGTGTCGTCGCGGAGGGCCTCTCCGAGTCCGGTGAGGCCAGAAGATAATCCCATTGACCCCGAAGCTCCCAGTGTCCGGCTCCTGAAGAGGGCGGACAAAAGAGTCCGGCACCGTCTGGTGTGCGATCGGATGTTCTGAGGGAGTTGGTGGGGCGAGCGGCCATCTCGGATGAACACCGTGTGCTGATGAATACGGTGATGGAGAGAATCTCGTCTGCTGATGAACACCGTGGCTTTGAGGTACATAAAATAATGTATGATAGTCCTGCAGATGCTAGATGTGCCCTGTGTAGATAGTAGCCCCTGAGACTCTGGTTGTCGTCGGAAACGACGACGAACAGAGGATCATATTCCCAGGTAATAACCATACTGCCTCTATGTGCAGGTGATGGAAGCTCCGGTGGCTGGCCGGACTAGCGAGTTTGCCCATTTAAAATGGCAGTTGGATGCGGCAGACGCCGACATCGAGCTTGTTAACAAAAGGCTTGACGAGGAACAAGGTAAGTGTCATTATCTGGTAAATGCCACATAGTAAGAGCAGCATGGTGCCGGTATCTTTAATATGTTGTGACTGCTGATGGAGCTGCCACTGTTGAAGCCTTGCGGGCAGAACTTGCCCGAGCCAAGGAACAAGCGAGGTTTGGTAATGCGGCTGCTTTGAAGGCGGCCGAAGAGTTGAAAGACGAGAAGGCCGCACATGGCGAGAGCCGAGATAAGATGGCCATAGAATTAAAAGCCGCCGCCGACCGTTGCCGGGTTCTTGAAAAGGAAAACCTAGCGAAGGCATCGGACCTTGAGAAGGCTGCTGCGACGAGAAGCCGGGGATATTGTAGCTGGGAAATCCTTTATGTTGAATAGGAAGTTCAGAGATCCACGGTATGCCTCTCTGGATCGACTGTGGAGTTCGGAGGATGTGTATATGGATTTGGCGGCGAGCGCTGCCGATGCGGCCAAGTACTTCTAGGGTCAGACGGACCGTGAAGTGGACCAGCTGTTTTGGACACAATTCCATTCTCCCGAGCGTCCACTTTCATTGACTGACCAATTAGCCGAATGGGCCGAACTGAATAGGTTGTCCGGACTCGCCATGAGGTCTGTTGTGGATCAACTATGTCTGGAAAGGCCAAAGCCGAACAGCTATTTCAGCTTGGTGCAGCAGTTCCTTGACGTGGTGCCGCGCATTAATGCGATGAAGAGGTCGGCGTGCATAGAGGGCTCACGGATGGCCTTTGCCCGTGTTAAAGCATACTGGGCGGAGATGGATGCTACCACTGTTGCAGCGCGGGATTCGGCCATAGGTCGAATGGCTGCTGAGCACTACTTTGAAGAAGTTCTTGAGGGTGCTCCTTTGATAGAGACCCAGTGCTCAAAAAATATTATGTTTGAGTGATATGTAATCTCATTGTAAGCGAAATGCTTTTATAAATTTTTATAAGGCTATTTTTATACTTTTGCCTGAAAGTAATATGATGCCTCCTGGGCGGCCGTTTTATGTACACATGTGTATAACCTGAAAGATTGCAGCCGTCGGCTTCAACCCCCATGCATATAATGCGGAGGTGCTCGCAAAAAACACGCTTTCACACTTAATCCAACGTCTTGGTCCTATTAAGGAGGTGATAGCAGAGCGAGCGAGGCAACCGGACTATAATGCTTTAGCACTTTCACTTAGTCATAGGAGTTTGACAGTGGGGCTACTAGATAGCCCCTGGTGGCTCCACACTCTCTCGATCCCGGGGTGCGTACATGCCTGGCCGGAAAACGGCCCTTCGTTAAGGCGGAGGAATTCTAACATTCCATTAGGTCATGACAGTCAGTTTTCGGCTTTCTCTACTGAGGTGCTCGTCCGGATGAACCAGGGCTCAATCGCAGTAGTTCTCCTGGTGCTACCTTAGCCGGTAAAGCAGAATGTAAGGCACCAAAACACAGGAGCCGGGCAAACCCAACATTTGACCAAAGACAATGATTCGGAGCTGATGCATATAGGGCCAAACTTGGGACACCGAACACTCCCTAAGGTATTCGGTCTTTGTGGTATAAACCGAGCCTAAATAATGGCCTTTGTAAGAAGCCCCTTGTGTCCAGGTACGTGCATTGTTCCGGCGTGGCCACATGCCAAGTCGTTAGCATCCTTCTCAACGGTGGATATGTATCAACAAGAGACAATAAAAAAGGTTTATGTAGGGTCTTAATCTAAAAATAATCCTTGGAGCGGGTCCCTGTTGCACGTCTGCACCTGTGTCTCCGTTGTGCCGTATCCTGGACGGGTGTAGCACGATGATCATCTGTAAAAGAGAGGAATTTAGGTGAAAAAGTTGTCATGCAAAAAGATAGTTTTTAAAGAAACCATGTATAATTCAAGATGAGAAGAAATTGCCACTTGTCTGCGCGCATTGAGCCCCTTGTATTGACAAATAGGGGTGTGACCATTTATTCGGTATAAATAGCGGCGCCGGACTTGATTAGTTGTGTCTAAGGTCTTGACGACCTATTGGATGCTTTCACTGGTCCGGGCGCCTTTAGTGTGCGGCTGCCAAGGCAGCCGCACTCTCTTCGGCGCGCAGAGATCGCTTGATATTTCCGTTCACTGAAATGATGCCACGTGGACTGGGCATTTTGAGTGTGAGGGAGGCGTAGTGTGGTATTGCATTAAAGCGAGCGAAAGCTTCGCGTCCGAGCAGTGCTTGATAGCCACTTTGGAACGGAGCGATGTGGAAGGTTAAATGCTCGCGACGGAAGTTATCGAGGGAGCCAGATATAACTTGTATTAGGAGGGAGCCCGTACAACGAGCCCCTGGGCCTGGCGTTACTCCTTTAAAGGTAGTATTGCTATGGCGAATTTTTGTTGGGTCTAACCCCATCCCGCGGATTGTATCCTGATATATTAGGTTTAGATTGCTGCCACCGTCCATCAAGACTCGTGTGAAGTGATATCCGCCAATTACTGGGTCTAATACCAGGGCAGCCCATCCTGCGCGTCGGATACTTGTTGAGTAATCGCGATGGTCGAAAGTGATCGGTTGAGACGACCAGTGGCAGGACTTCACGGTGACAGGCACTTGGGTATATTTTCCTAGGAGTGCCACGTTGTTTTTTCCCTTGATCACGTGTAACACGTTTATGGTTTGGCTTCTGGTGGAAATTTCTTTTGTTCCCAAGTGTCTTGCTTGGGAGGCTCGTCCTCGTCTTCACTTGGTGTATCCTCCCCTTGTGTACGGCGTTGAGCTTGCCGGACTGCTTGAAGACCCAACATTCTCTGTGGGTATGGTTAGCAGGTTTACCAGGGGTACTATGGATCTGACATACTTGGTCCAGGATTTTGTTGAGGCTGGATAGTTCATCCCTGGTGCCTTTAGAGGGCGGCTTTTGAATTCGGCGTTTACTGCCGTGCCCTTCATGTTGTCTTCTTTATTCCGGCGTTGGTTATTGCTGTTGCGCCGTGATTTCCCATTTCCATCTCTAACTTCAGATGTACTAGGGTCATTGGTGCTGCATCTGGCTAGCCAGCTGTCCTCACCCACGCAAAAGCGGGTCATGAGGCTTGTTAATGCGGCCATCATTCTCGGCTTATTTTGGCCAAGGTGTCTGGCGAGCCATTCGTCACGGACGCTATGCTTAAAAGCTGCCAAGGCTTCGGCGTCCGAACAGTCGACAATCTGGTTCTTTTTAGTAAGAAACCTGTTCCAAAGCTTTCGGGCTGACTCTCCGGGCTGTTGAGTTATATGACTCAAATCGTCTGCATCCGGAGGTCGGACATAAGTCCCTTGAAAATTTCCCGAAAGGCGTCATCGAGCTCTTCCCAACTTCCAATGGAGCTTTCGGGGAGGCCTTTAAGCCAGTGACGAGCTGACCCTTTGAGCTTGAGGGGTAAGTACTTGATGGCGTGGAGATCATCTCCTCGAGCCATATGGATATGAAGGATGTAGTCCTCAATCCAGACCCCAGGATCTGTTGTTCCGTCGTATGTCTCTATGTCTACGGGTTTGAATCCCTCTGGAAATTCATGGTCCAGCACCTCATCAGTGAAACATAGGGGGTGTGCGGCACCCCTGTAGCTGGGTGTACCACGTTGTTCGGATGTTTGTTGTGTTGCATTGTATGTTGGGGCGCGCTTGCGTGGTCCCTAGATGGATCTTGTTGCACCATCCTTTGGGTGCGAGCCCTCGCATGGGTCGTGTGTTGTATTGTGAGTGGCGTTGTATGCCGCTCTGTGTTCGTAGAGGGGTGGTTTATCCGGCGAGGTGGCTGCTTTGATATTTGATTGTTAGGGGTCTGAGGCCTCCTCATCGAATTCAGGTAGCAGCTTCCGCTTTGGGTAGCTCTTGGAGGGGCGATTGTCGCCGTACCTCGCTGCTGTGTTGAGTATTTTACTCCATCTGATTTGGAGTGTGTCTTGCGCAGCCTTGAGCCTTTGCTTATGCTTTCTAAGACTCCTCGCGGTGGCAACAAGCCTTTTACGGGCATTCTGCTGCTCCGGGTGCCTTTCCGGCGTTATGTCATCCGGACCATTATCCTTGATAGAATTTGTTTGTTTGGTTTGATTATCCGGATTGTCGTTGTTCGGCAGCGGTTCGCCCTGCTCTAGCGCTGGGTCTGTGTGATCGTTATTTCTGTTGAAGTGGGATTTGGGGCGGCGCTTGCGTTGCCGCTTTGACTGCTTCTCGAGGGAACAAGCCTTCGGTGCGTTCTTCCGCTCCTCCTCGTCATCTTTTGGTGCGTCCACCATGTATACGTCATATGACGAGGTGGCTTTCTAGGGCCCAATAGGCGCTGGTTCTTCATTGTCTCCTTCATCGGCGTCCATACCGTCGATGTCTTCGGAGTCGAAGTCGAGCATGTCGGTTAAATCGTCGACAGTGGCTACAAAGTGGGTGGTGGGTGGGCTTTGAATTTCTTCATCGTCCGTATCCCAACCTTGCTGACCATAGTCCGGCCAGGGCTTTCCTGATAAAGAGAGAGACTTTAGTGTCTTCAGAATATCGTCAAAAGGCGAATGCTAAAAGATGTCCGCGGCAGTAAACTCCATGATCGGCGCCCAATCGGATTCGATCGGCAGGGGCGCGGAGGGTTCGGAGTCCAGAGAGGAGTCCGTCTCCTTGGAGTCACGAGTCTCGCGGAGTGCGGGGCTGGTGTTCGACTCCATCGCTGTTGGGATCGCGGCCCTCGAGGCGGCGTCCAACCACCCATCCTCGATCGGTGCGGTTGGCTCCGAATTAAGGGTCGAAGCCGATGCGGGTGCGGCATCCAGGGCACTGTTCGGCGGCAGAGCTAGATCATGCTCATCGTGACAGTGCGGCGCGCTCGGCAGTGGGTCGAATCCGTCGAAGATCAAGTCCCCGCGGATGTCAGTCGTGTAGTTTAAACTTCCAAATCTGACCTGACAGCCAGGGGCATAGCTTTCGATCTGCTCCAGATGGCCAAGTGAATTGGACCGCAGTGCGAAGCCGCCGAAGACGAAGATCTGTCCGGGGAGGAAGGTCTCACCCTGGACTGCATCGCTATTGATGATCGTAGGAGCCATCAAGCCTAATGGCGACGACACAGAGGAACTCTCAATGAAAGCACCAACGTCGGTGTCAAAACCGGCGGATCTCGGGTAGGGGGTCCCGAACTATGCGTCTAGGCCGGATGGTAACATGAGGCAAGGGACATGAAGTTTTACCCAGGTTCGGGCCCTCTTGATGGAGGTAAAACCCTACGTCCTACTTGATTAATATTTATGATATGGGTAGTACAAGAGTAGATCTACCACGAGATCAGAGAGGCTAAACCCTAGAAGCTAGCCTATGGTATGATTATTGTTCTATCTTTTGTCCTACGGACTAAAACCCTCCGGTTTATATAGACAGCGGAGAGGGTTAGGGTTACACAAAGTCGGTTACAATGGTAGGACATCTACATATCCGTGTCGCCAAGCTTGCCTTCGACGCCAAGGAAAGTCCCTTCCGGACACGGGACGAAGTCTTCAAGCTTGTATCTTCATAGTCCAGGAGTCCGGCTGAAGGAATAGTCCGGCCATCCGGACACCCCCGAATCCAGGACTCCCTCAGCAGGGTTGGCGCGGCGTCAAAGCTCCGGCGAGAGCTCGCCGGCGGGAGGCCGAGCACCGGTGCAAGGGTGGCGGGGCACGAGCGGCTTCGGCGGCGGTGGAAGCGCTCTACGGCGCCGCGCGCGGAAGTCGATGCCGGCGGGAGGCGGCGGCGCAGTCGAAGCAACGCAGCGGCCGGTGGCGAGCCAGCGGGGCGGTGCCGGCGAGCACCGGCAGCGGGGCGCGTGGACGGGCGGCGGGCGCGGCGCTGGGCCCGTGGGCCGAACGCGGGCCTGGCGGGCCACGGCGGGCGCGGGGTGGATGGGGGCTGAGGTGGCGGCGCCCTATTGGAGGAGGGAGGCGGAGGAGGCGATGTGGCGGCTCCCGATTGGCCGCAGTGATGTGGTGGCGGGGTGGACATGTCCGGCCGGTGCAGGAGGAAGTGTCCGACGGCGCGAGGAGGAGTTTTTAGGGTTTCATCTGCGCGAATTTCGGAGGGGATCACATATATATAGGTAGAGGGAGCTAGGAGAGTCCAAATGAGGTGCGGTTTTCAGCCACGCGATTGTGATCGAACGACCGAGATGATGGAGGAGGTTTAGGTGGGTTTTTGGGCCACTTTGGCGGGGTGTTGGGCTGCAACACACACGAGGCCTTTTCGGTCTCTCGGTTAGCTGTTGGAGTATCAAACGAAGTCCAAATGGCACGAAACTTGACAGGCGGTCTACCGGTAGTAAACCAAGGCCGCAAGACAAGTCTCGGTCCAATCCGAAAACGTTTAACAGCCGCACACGAAAAGAGGTAGAAAGGGACACGGGGTGACATAGGAGCGCCGGATTGCAAAATGGACAACGGGGAAAATGCTCGGATGCATGAGACGAACACGTATGCAAATGAAATGCACATGATGACATGATATGAAATGCATGACACGCAAGCAATGACAAGGCTACAACAGCGAATAACTGGAGGACACCTGGCACATCGGCATCGGGGCGTTACAGGTGGCTAACTTACGCAAATGAGAGCGAGAAGAGAAGCAAAGCACGGTCGTGAACTAGAAGTGATCAAGAAGTGATCCTGAAGCTACTTACATTCAAGCATAACTCCAACACCGTGTTCACTTCCCCGACCCCGCTGAGAAGAGACCATCACGGTTACACACGCGGTTGATGCATTTTAATTAAGTTAAGTGTCAAGTTTTTACAACTGGACATTAACAAATTCCCATCCACCCATAACCGCGGGCACGGCTTTCGAAAGTTCATAACCCTGCAGGGGTGTCCCAACTTAGCCCATCACAAGCTCTCACGGTCAACGAAGGATATTTCATCTCCCAAGACAACCCGATCAGACTCGGAATCCCGGTTACAAGACATCTCGACAATGGTAAAACAAGACCAGCAAAACCACCCAGATGTGTTGACAAATCCCGATAGGAGCTGCACATATCTCGTTCTCAGGGCACACCGGATGAGCCAGGCGTCGGGTTGGCATAGACCCTGGCTTCCCAGGGGCGCCGGACATCGCTCAGGTTGCACCAACAATTAGAGAAGCACTGGCCCGGGGGGGGGGGGAGGGGTTAATTAAAGATGACCCTTGGGTTGGCCGACCCAAGGGAAGAAAAGGCTAGGTGGCAAATGGTAAAACCAATGTTGGGCCTTGCTGGAGGAGTTTTATTCAAGGCGAACTGTCAAGGGGTTCCCATTATAACCCAACCGTGTAAGGAACGCAAAATCAAGGAACATAACACCGGTATGATGGAAACTAGGGCGACAAGAGTGGAACAAAACACCAGGCATAAGGCCGAGCCTTCCACCCTTTACCAAGTATATAGATGCTTTAATTAAATAAGAGATATTGTGATATCCCCACAAATATCCATGTTCCAACATGGAACAAACTTCAATCTTCACCTGCAACTAACAACGCTATAAGAGGGGCTGAGCAAAGCGGTAACATAGCCAAACAACGGTTTGCTAGGACAAGGTGGGTTAGAGGCTTGGCTTAGCAATATGGGAGGCATGATATAGCAAGTGGTAGGTATCGCAACATAGGCATAGGAAAAGAGTGAGCAACTAGCAAGAAAAGATTGAAGTGATTTCGAGGGTATGGTCATCTTGCCTGAGATCCCGCAAGGAAGAAGAACGAGTCCACGAAGAAGACAAACGGACATAGTCGAACGGATCCTCACAAACGCGATGTTAACGGAACTAACTCGAAGAAGCAACACCGGAAAGAAGCAAACAACATAGTAAACAAACATCACATAAACATGGCATGATGCACAACCAAGTATGATACATGTCTGGTTTAAATATGCATGGCATGGCAAAGTGCAACAAACAATACTACAAATTAAGTGGAGCTCAATATGCAACGGGTTGCATATTGACAGAACACCACATCAATTATTTAGTTCTCTCCCGGTTAGGTACTCAACAATATTAAATGTTGGTTAAGATGGCAAGAGGTGAGGCATAACAAAACTACGCCATCTAAACAATTTAAATGGGGCCGGATATAACAAACAACGCATCCGGTAAATCCCCATATGCATTTAGCAATTTAAAGCAAACAACAATTTTAAACATCTTAATTGTTGTTATCATGATGCGGATGACATGAACAAGTTTATGCAATGTTTATTAAAAGTTCACAAGAGCATTATGAAGCATTTGTCACCGTGGTGGAAAGAAAGGGTGCCACGGCGACGAATCCGAAAATGATGCCACGGCAACATATCGGTTTTGGTAGATCACGGAGATACCGGTGTAAAGGAAGGGTGGCGGGAGCATGCAAAAGATGGTGGGGTGATCCCGGTTACCTAGTTCCCATGGATGGACGGCATGGCAACGAGGAGGACCGAGCAAGTGACAAATCGGACACGGTGCAAACATAGGGTGCAACTCATACATCGCAAGCATTTATCCACGGGTATCGTCTCGGTGGTATACCTTCGAAGCGTGCATTATCGGAACGGATCAGGTTCGAAGTGAAGAAGGGGAAGTAGACATTCTCGGGACTGCGGTAGTGGAAGTAGTCGTCCTCGCACGCTCTAGGGTCGATGGTAGAGGTTCTCGCGATCTCGGCGACGGTAGTGGTACATGTTTATCGTTGCACGAGTTTCCGTAGATGTTCATGTCATCGGTGGCGTGGTACTTGGGGTCTTCAGACTTTCCGGTCCCGTTCTTGCGACGGTAGTCGTTCACGTTCGTTCGGAGAGGTACTTGATGACTCCAACGTCTTCGGGGCGACGGTAGTGGTACACACGAAGGTAGTCGGACTTGATGGATCCGAAGGCTCCGAACGTCGTGGTACTTGTCGATCCGTGTCTTGAGACATACTAGGCATCGATGCCTTCGAGGAACTCGGCGTGTCCAAAACATAGCGGAACAAGGTCCCGATTGCGGTCGTGTGAACGTTCAGTGAAGATGAACTTCCGGTCTTGCCGAACTGAAGGGGGACTTGACGTTTTGCAATCCGATATCCAGGGTCAAACATGTAGTCGTTCTTTGCGATAGGGTCGACCTTGACGTGTCCAGGGGACGCTTAGGTTGGTGGATGTTCTTGGTCTTGCGGTTCGGAAGCCGGTACAAAGAGCTGCGGTTCATGGTGCTGGAAACGGGTGGCGATGAACTAGGTAGAAAAGGACGGCTCAGGCAGGAGCTCCTCTGCACGGGGAGGAGGCTGACAGAGAGCACCGTGCTGGAGGCGGTGGTGCTCCTAGTGGTCGCCGGCGAACTGGCTTGGGCTCGCCGGCCGGCCGGGCAAAAAGCGAGGAGGCGGCGATGTGAGGCGCTGCTCTTGGCGTCGGGATGAGGGCCTGCCGGAGCTCAGGCGGATGCTGCAAGGAGGAACTACGGCGCCTGGGAGACGCGGGCGAGCTTGATGACAAGGGGCCCTGGTCGCGGGCGCGCGAGGAAGAGAAGAAGGAGGTGAGCGCGAGGCAGGTGCAAGTCACCATGGGAGGCAACCAGGAGGCGGGTGGAGGAGTTGAGGAAGGCCGGCGGCAACTCAGAGCTCGGGGACGAGGCATGGAGGTCGAGGTCGCCGGCGGCGTTTGCGAGGTGGCGCTCGGCGTCCCTGTCGATGCGGCAGCGAGGCGAGCTCGGGACGACTCCCGCGGAGGAGCAGAGAGGAGCATGTCGGCCAAGGTTACGCGGCGGTGGGGGATGTAACGTGAAAGGCCGCGCGACCGGAGGAGAAGGACGAGGGGAACGGGCTCGAGGGAATCGGGAGCAGGCGCTGGGGATCGCTAGCAGGCGGCGGCAGAGGAAAGGGTCGAGGGAGAGAGATGGGCATCGAGGGAATCGGGCTCAGGAAGGCTAGGGTTAGGAAAGGAGGCTGGGCCTTAGAGGAAAATGGGCCTAGGGTTTGAAGTGGGGCTGCGGGAAAACCTTGGGCCAGGGAGGCCGACCCAGTGCTGCTGCTGGTTGAAGACCCTAGATGGGCTGGACTCTCTCCTCCCTCTCTCTTTAAAAACTTATTCCTTAAACAGAAAAGAAATTAGAGAGAGGAAAAGAAAGAGAGGGTTAGGGAAGGATTTTGAGCATGGGGATAATTTCCCCGAACTCATAAAAATACGCTTGTTCCGAGAAAATAGAAAAGGCCAAGATTGGAAGATGTAAATTCAAACTCATTTGAATCTAATTCAAATGGGTTTGAACTAGGACTAGGTTTTAGGGGTATCCAAAAATGTGGAGAATTTTGGTAGAGCTCCGGAAAATGATGAAAGAATAAATGGCAAGATTAGAGATTCAAGAGTTGTGATAACAAAGGCATTGGGATCTGCAAGTGTGTTATGGTGAATTCCAAAAATGGAATAGTTTATAATATCTCCCTAAATATCGGGAGGGTATGTTTTAAAGAGAAACGACCATGTGAGTTCCCTCAATTTAAACGGATCGAAGATCCATACGGTTTATTTAGTTGAGTTGCAAAAATTAATGATATGATGGCATGATGACACGCAAGCAAATGACCAAGGCAACAACAGCGAATAACTGGAAGACACCTGGCACATCGGTCTCGGGGCGTCATAGAAAATAAGCTTTATACGATCTTGTGATGTGGAAGAAATAAAAGCGACGAACTGCATAATAAAGGTCCATATCACAAGTGGCAATATAAAGTGATGTTCTTTTGCATTAAGATTTCGTGCATCCAACCATAAAAGCACATGACAACCTCTGCTTCCCTCTGCGAAGGGCCTATCTTTTATGTTTGTCCTATACTTCTTACAAGAGTCATGGTGATCTTCACCTTTGCTTTTTACATTTTATCCTTTGGCAAGCACTGTGTGTTGGAAAGATCCTGATATATAGCTAATTGGATGTGGGTTTTCATAAACTATTATTGTTGACATTACCCTTGAGGTAAAAGGTTGGGAGGCAAAACTATATGCCCCTAGCTTTCTCTGTGTCCGTTAAAACTTCATATCGATAAGTATTGCGTGAGTGTTCGCAATTGTGAAAGACTAAATGATAGTTGAGTACGTTGACTTGCTAAAAAGCTCTTATATTGACTCTTCCCGATGTTATGATAAATTGCAATAGCTTCAATGACTGAGATTATAGTTGTTAGTTTTCAATGAAGTTTCTGATTCATACTTGAAATTGTGAATGAATTGTTACTTTAGCATAAGAAATCATATGACAATATATATATATATATATATATATATATATATATATATATATATATATGTTGCTGTTATAAGAATGATCATGATGCCCTCATGTCCGTATTTTATTTTATCGACACCTCTATCTCTAAACATGTGGGCATATTTTTCGTTATTGGCTTCCGCTTGAGGACAAGCGAGGTCTAAGCTTGGGGGAGTTGATACGTCCATTTTGCATCATGCTTTTATATCGATATTTATTGCATTATGGGCTGTTATTACACATTATGTCACAATACTTATGCCTATTCTCTCTTATTTTATAAGGTTTACATGAAGAGGGAGAATGCCGGCACCTGGAATTCTGGGCTGGAAAAGGAGAAAATATTAGAGACCTATTCTGCATAACTCCAAAAGTCCCGAGACTCCACGAAAGTTAGTTTTGGAATATATAAAAAATATTGGGCAAAGAAAGCACCAGAGGGGAGCTACCCACCATCCACGAGGGTGGGGGCGCGCCCTACCCCCTGGGTACGCCCCCTGCATTGTGGGTCCCCCTCGAAGGCCTTCGGTGCCCATCTTTGGCTATATGAAGTCTTTCGCCCTGGAAAAAAATAGGATGCAAGCTCTCGGATTGAAACTCCTCCGCCACGAGGCGAAACCTTGGCGGAACCAATCTAGGGCTCCGGCGGAGCTGTTCTGCCGGGGAAACATCCCTCCGGGAGGGGGAAATCATCGTTGTCGTCATCACCATCGATCCTCTCTTCGGGAGGGGGTGAATCTCCATCAACATATTCACCAACACCATCTCCTCTCAAACCCTAGTTCATCTCCTGTATCCAAACTTTGTCTCAAAACCTCAAATTGGTACCTGTGGGTTGCTAGTAGTGTTAATTACTCCTTGTAGTTGATGCTAGTTGGTTTATTTGGTGGAAGATCATATGTTCAGATCCTTTATGCATATTAATAGCCCTCTGATTATGAACATGAATATGGTTTGTGAGTAGTTACGTTTGTTCCTGAGGACATGGGAGAAGTCTTGCTATAAGTAGTCATGTGAATTTGGTATTCGTTCGATATTTTGATGAGATGTATGTTGTCTTTCCTCTAGTGGTGTTATGTGAACGTCGACTACATGACACTTCACCATTATTTGGGCCTAGGGGAAGGCATTGGGAAGTACACGTGTCAAATTACCACGTGGGCTGCCTTTTCGTACAGAAATGAGGCCACCATGTACCCGCGCGGGTGTGGTTGGGAAAGAGACGGGAGTACGTGCGCCGTGCGTGCACCTCTTCTCCTCGTGCACGTCCCCCACCTACGTGGGTGTGTGTGAGAGAGATACACACCTAGACATAATGTGCCATCCATCCCCATGCCTCCGCCCAGTCCGACCACTAGTCACCACCACGCCCCACTCCTCCTCACCTTATCTCTCATCTTTCTCGAGATATCATTTTTTCGATGAAATTCTCCAGATACCATTTTTCCGATAAAATTCTCGAGATATAATTAGTTTTTACACATGGGATTACTCCTGCATGGGTCAATCACAACAGGTGTTTTGTAAAAAAATGCATCTTTATGTTCCGTGCAATGCACGGGCATCTTGCTAGTCCATGAAAACAACACATGGCAAAATTTCATGGCGAACGAGGGATTTGAATCTGCTGGGAGGGGCTGTTTGGATCTTCCCCGGGGTAGCCAAAATATTGGCGACCCTTTTGTCCACCGGTGCCTTTGCCACCGATGAACGAGGAATGGCTCGGGTGCTCATGCATCCTCCAGCGTGCACATTGGAGACGAGCTCGCACGAGCTATGCCTTTTTTGTCCCACCACGCTGCCCGAGCCGGCCGCAGACCTACCGGCGACCCGCAAATTACGCCATCCAACCATAGCCACACACATTCTGACAGCAACTCAACCAACCGGATGAAATTCATGCAAACATGGCGATATTTCATATAAACAATGGTGGAATTCATATAAAATACCGGATTTTCATACAAACATGACGGATTTCATTACATTCAAATCAACTAAGCGGTGCTAGTTCTGGACAACACATGTATATAATACCTGGCCTAAATGGTCGCCCACCGATCCATTTGTGTTCCTCATGTCCGGCAACACGATCACCGGACTGCCGGGAGCCCCCGAGGTATATGCTTCAGCGCAAAGGACGACTCGATTCCCCACTGCCGAAGCCGAAGATGATGGTGGAAGGGGGCTTCTCCGCTTTCATGGAGCTCATGCGGGGTCGACGAAGATCCTCGCAACAAAAGAATCCCGCAAGAAACCTGCTATGTACTCCGGCGTCTCGCCTCCGCGGTGGCCTTCATGGGATCCAAGCGACGACGGCCTCTCGTGCTCTACTTCCCCTCGATGATGGCAGCGGACGCGGAGGCGTTGGCCACTGACTCTTCGCTCTCCGCGCACCCGGCTTCTGTCTCTGCTTGCATGGCGCGGCCGCCAGCATGGGAGTCTCAGCCATAGAAATGGGACACATGGTATGAGGCGGCAGCATGGATGGCAGCGACGACGCCCGTGCGTCGCTCCGTGTCGAGCTAGCATGGAGCGGCGAGTTCCTAAACCATGCGCTGGCTTGGGGCGGCAACTGGCTCCGTCTGGTGAGGGTAGGGAGGTCGATCAGCAAGCTGCATAGCTCGTATCCGGTGGGCTCGGCGGGCCACCCAGACGGCTTGGATGCGGGATAACTACTCTTCGTAAGCCATTGTAAGAGTGAACAAAATTGTGAAGGAGGAGATAGGGGAGCGGCCGAGGTGTGCGATTCTTGGCCGGCGTTTGGCCTCGTTTAAATAGGAAATTAAATAGATGGCAGACGAGAGGAGCTCGGCCGGCGTTGCATTTAATGCCGGCCCGGTCATGAACGGACGTGTGTCCAAAGTGGGTTTCTCGGCTTCCACACCGGTTTCATGGAGGCGTTTGAATGCGGCAAGGAGGTGTGTTCAGCCGGGCGTGCATCGAGTGGTGCCCTCGACTCTGACATACGACACCGCGCTGTTCTTCCACTGACGTGTGGGCTCTTTGGGTACATGGCCTGCATGTTAGTGACCCAACACAGGCAATGCATGACAGAGGAAATTTTGGTGGGCCAGGGCGGTCAGAAACGGGCATTTCGTAAACCAATGATTGTTCATTGAGTGTGAGGTCATCTATTTCATCTAGATAAGCCTACTATATAATGTAAGAGAATTTTAAAATTTTCATATATACATTGATAGCCTGTTCGATACGTTGTGATTCATAAAGACCGCTGCAAACATCAATGTTCTGATTGTCACTGATAAGATTGATCAATATCCGTAACAATCCATGTCCTTAACAAAGGGTGCATGCACATATAGGTTGAGCATGTGTCTTGCATCGTGTGCTGTGTGCATGCAGGCGTGCGAGTGTTGCATGCGTGCATGTGTACGTTTCAGTGTTGCATGCATATGTGCGTACGTGCGTGTTTTCATGAGTGCATGAGTACGTGTCAGTGTTGGACGCCTGCATGTGTGCATGTGTTCGTGCGAGCGTTGCGTGCGTGCATGTGTACGTGCGGGGTGAGGCTACACATCAGTCGACTGACTTTTTCATCTCTAGTTAGTAGATTTTCCAGACGTTGGATACGAAATCAAGGGCCTGCAGTTTATCTTCAACCTCCACCCCCCTGAGCCGCCAGCCACCACTGGTCGAACCGCCGGCCACCGCCGCCCGCGGCTGGCCCGCGTGGCCACGCCGCCCCGCCTGCCCTGAAACCACTCCCCACCACTGGTCCGTCGCTGCCCCCGCCATCCCTCTAGGCTCTCCGGCGATCCCCACGCCACCGCCCAATCACTGCACCCCCCACCGCTGGCGACTGCCAACCAGAGGTCTCACGACTTCGAATCCCCACCGACCACTAATTTATTACCATTTCTGCCCTTCATATACGCGCTGACAGGTGGGCCCTATGGTAATGTGCGCTGCTGAATGTGGACCGTTTGACTGGTCAATTGATCGTGTCATCAACAAATTACAGAGCTCTATGGTTAGCCAGTGACCATATGATCACCCTGAAATGTATTTTATTAACAAAGTACAGACTGAAACTACCATTTCTTTCTTTCATATACGCGCTGACAGGTGGGCCCCACGGTTACGCGCCCTGATGGTGCAACACCAGTCGCACCACGTGGAACGTTTGACTGGTCAATTTATTGTGTCATCAACAAAATACGGAGTTGTACGGGTGAGCCAGTGACCGTATAATCACAACATGTATTTTTTAACACGGTACATACACAAGTGCTCATATATACGCGCAAGCACTCATCACTATAAGTGCACACATGCAAACCCTACCCCTATGAGCACCTTCGAGAGAGTGAGCCAGCATATGATCCTGAGATTTTACAAAGTCACCATAGGTGCCTCGTAGTTGAGTGGAATGTCTCCTTCCACTGAACGAACATCGCCGGAAAATGCTGAAATTAACCCAGGATAAATGCGAGCACCAGGACTTTAACCCTGGTGGGCTCGAGAAACCAATGTCCTCCTAACCATCCAACCACAAGTTGGTTAGCACCACACAATGTATGTGGTGACCGTGATGAGCTTATTCTGAAGTCTAGTGAGCATATCGTGCTTTCGCTTCAAATACAATGGCCGTAAGTGTCGTCAACAAAATACGGAGCACGCATCAAATACAATGGCCGTCAGTGTCATCAACAAAATACAAAGACATGTATCGTGAGCTAGATACCGCATGATCACCATGAGAATGTATATGGTGACCATAATGAGCATATTCTGAAGTCCAGTGACCGTATAGTGCTTTCGCTTGAAATACAGTGACCGTCATGCGTGAATGTGTCATGGGCATGCATACTTTTAGAGGGCCGAGAGATAGTTTCTGTGCGTACGTGAAAGTGGTGTAGAAAGAGGGGTTGTCCGGTGGAGACAAGGAGAGATACGCCCTTCATTTATCTTTCCCGTGACTAATATTTTAGGAGAAAATATAAACATTTACAATGCAGAACAAATATTTTTGGATGCACCATGCAATTAACTTTCATGTATAATATTGTACTATTGTATACGCTTCTTTTCTTAGTGGCCGATTGTGTGTGTGGTGTGGTGGGCACATAATTCTAGTTGGGGTGGGCACATCATTTCTAGTTGTGGTGGGTCAACATGAGGACTCACGGGTCGGTTCCATCCTGCGCCACATAGGTTGGACCGAGACGCATTATATGAAGACCCATGTGGAGGACTCGGCGTACAACACGAAGCTACCAGAGTCGTGGAGGACTCTATCCCACTGGTCATAATCCGACTATATATGATTTGTAACCCTAGGCCCCGAGTATGTTATAGAAGCCTAGGGGCTAGTTCGTTGATAGTATACACACACAATGCCTGGTATTCACGTGTACTTTGTACACATTGATGACCCACAAGTGTAGGGGATCTATCGTAGCCTTTTCGATAAGTAAGAGTGTCGAACCCAACGCGGAGCAGAAGGAAATGATAAGTGGTTTCCAGCAAGGTATTCTCTGCAACCACTGAAATTATCGGTAACAGATAGTTGTGTGATAAGATAAATCGTAACGAGCAACAAGTAATGAAAGTAAATAAGGTGCAGCAAGATGGCACAATCCTTTTTGTAGCAAAGGACAAGCCTGGACAAACTCAGGAAAGCGCTCCCGAGGACACATGGGAATTATCGTCAAGCTAGTTTTCACCACGCTCATATGATTCACGTTCGGTACTTTGATAATTTGATATGTGGGTGGACCGGTGCTTGGGTACTGTCCTTACTTGGACAAGCATCCCACTTATGATTAACCCATATTGCAAGCATCCGCAACTACAACAGAAGTATTAAGGCAAACCTAACCATAGCATGAAACATATGGATTCAAATCAGCCCCTTACGAAGCAACGCATAAACTAGGGTTTAAGCTTCTGTCACTCTAGCAACCCATCATCTACTTATTACTTCCCAATGCCCTCCTCTAGGCCCAAACAATGGTGAAGTGTCATGTAGTCGACGTTCACATGACACCACTAGAGGAAAGACAACATACATCTCATCAAAATATCGAACAAATACCAAATTCACATGACTACTTATAGCAAGACTTCTCCCATGTCCTCAGTAACAAACGTAACTACTCACAAATCATATTCATGTTCATAATCAGAGGGGTATTAATATGCATAATGGATCTGAACATATGATCTTCCACCAAGTAAACCAACTAGCATCAACTACAAGGAGTAATCAACACTACTAGCAACCCACATGTACCAATCTGTGGTTTGGATACAAAGATTGGGTATAAGAGATAAACTAGGGTTTGAGATGAGATGGTGCTGGTGAAGATGTTGATGGAGATTGACCCCCTCCCGATGAGAGGATTGTTGGTGATGACGATGGTGATGATTTCCCCCTCCCGGAGAGAAGTTTCCCCGATAGAACAGCTCCACCAGAGCCCTAGATTGGTTCCGCTTCGTGGCGGCGGAGTTTAGTCCCATGAGCTTGCTTATGATTTTTTCCTCAACGGAAGACTCCATATAGCCAAACATGGGCATTAGAGGGCCACCAGGGGCCCACGAGGCAGGGGGGCGCGCCCCCACCCTCGTGGACGATGGGTGGCCCCCCTCTGGTACTTCTTTCTCCCAATATTTTTTATATATTCTGAAAGTAATTTCCGTGGAGTTTCAGGACTTTTGGAGATGTGCAGAGTAGGTCTCTAATATTTGCTCCTTTTCCAGCCCAGAATTCCAGCTGTCGGCATTCCCCCTCTTCATGTAAACCTTGTACAATAAGAGAGAAAAGGCATAAGTATTGTGACATAATGTGTAATAACAACCCATAATGCAATAATTATCGATATAAAAACATGATGCAAAGTGGACATATCAACTCCCCCAAGCTTAGACCTTGCTTGTCCTCAAGCGAAAGGCGAAATCAAAAAATATGACCACATGTTTAGAGATAGAGGTGTCGATAAAATAAAATACGGACATGAAGGCATCATGATCATTCTTAGAACAGCAACATATATATATATGTAATGTCATATGATCTCTTATGCTAAAGTAACAATTCAATCACAATTTCAAGTATGAATCATAAACTTCATTGATAACTAACAAACTACAATCTCAGTCATTGAAGCAATAGGAATTTATCATAACATCGGAAAGAGTCAATAAGAGCTTTTCAGCAAGTCCACATACTCAACTATAATTTAGTCTCCCACAATTGCTAAAACTTACGCGATATGTATGGTTATGAAGTTTTAGCCGGACACAGAGAAAGATAGGGGCTTATAGTTTGCCTCCCAACTTTTTACCTCAAGAGTAATGTCAACAATAATAGTTCATGAAAACTTACATCCAATTAGCTATATGTATCTGGATCTTTCCAACACATTGTGCTTGCCAAATGATAAAATGTAAAAAGGAAAGATGAAGATCACCATGACTCTTATATAAGGTAGAGGATAAAAGTAAAAGATAGGCCCTTCGTAGAGGGAAGCAGAGGTTGTCATGCGCTTTTATGATTGGATGCACAAAATCTTAATGCAAAAGAACGCTACTTTATATTGCCAGTTATGATATGGACCTTTATTATGCAGTCCATCGCTTTTCTTTCTTCCACATCACAAGATCGTATAAAGCTTATTTTCTCCACATTAATAGATCATACATATTTAGAGAGCAATTTTTATTGCGTGCACCGATGACAACTTACTTGAAGGATCTTACTCAATCCATAGGTAGGTATGGTGGACTCTCATGGCAGAAACGGGTTTAGGGATATTTGGAAGCACAAGTAGTATATCTACTTGGTGCAAAGAAATTGGCTAGCATGAGAGGGAAAGGCAAGCTCAACATGTTGGACAATCCATGACAATATAATTTATCTCAGATGTAAGAAGACATAACCCATTACGTTGTCTTCCTTGTCCAATGTCAACTCTTTAGCATGTCATATTTTAATAAGTGCTCACAATCATAAAAGATGTCCAAGATAGTATAGTTATATGTGAAAACCTCTCTTTCTTTATTACTTCCTATTAATTGTAACGATGACCAAAACTACGTTTGTCAACTTTCAACAATTTTTATTCATCATACTTTTATATGTGAAGTCATTACTCTCCATAAGATCCTTATGATATCTTTATTTCTTTCTATTTCTGTTTCTTTTATTGTATTCCCTCAAGATCATAGCAAAATAATCAAGCCCTTGACTCAACACTAATCTTTATTATATAAAGCTCATGGACTCGATTACATAGAAGGGTCAAAGAGCAAAACTCAAAACTAGATCATACTAAAACTTTATTCTACTAGATCAAGATATTACCAAAAGGATCTAACTAAGAAAAACAGTAAAGATAAAAGTGATGGTGATACGATACCGGGGCACTCCCCCAAGCTTGGCAGTTGCCAAGGGGAGTGCCCATACGAGATACTCAGTTCTTCTTTGTTGGTGAAGAAGATGATGGTTTTGTTGATGGCGTAGGCTTCTTTGTTAATTTGCGCTTGACGATAGAATTTTGATCCTTAGGTCATCGACCTCCTACTCTAGGCTTAGTATCTTTTTGCATAATTCCTGCTTGTTTTCATGTCCCCAGGTTGATGTAATGGGACTTCATCTTCATCTGAGCTCGTCTCCTCCTTTCCCTTAGGTTCATAGTCCTCTTCTTCTTCCGTAGTGCAACCACAATGCTCCATGTCCCCATAGACCTTAGGATCTGCAAGGTAATCATCCACATAGCTTTCTCCTTCCGAATCCTGGGACGACATGTTGCTCAAATCTGCAAAAGGACAACTCGAAACAAAGACAGGAGATATTTGCGTGATACGGTGGTCAAAAACTTCGGGAGATTATATAATGAATTTTTACCAACCAAAAGAAGTATCGTTCAAGAAAACAGAGTCCGGAGGGCACACGAGGTGACCACGAGGCAAGGGGCGCGCCCTCCACCCTTGTGGAAGTCTCGTGTCCTTTCCAGACCACTTCTTATTATTTTGCCTTAGAAAACTTTGCCTCGTATTACCATCCAGCCTAACAGTCAGGGATGTCCTACAGAATGATCTTATGGAATCATATCTGCCAACTACTAAGAGAGAGGTGTGTCT
>NC_041382.1:491909796-492022035 GCF_002162155.2 Triticum dicoccoides
GGGGTAATGTGTGCGAGAGAGGCCTAAAGATAATGTGCGTGCCTGAGACATGTAGGCACATATATGTGCGTATAGAGGGCTAGTAGAGACCGTGCATGTGTATATATGCATGTGAGAGAAATAGTGTTTTCCAACAGAGATTAGTGAAAAGAGTGGTACATAGTAGTCAGAAAGAGAGAGAGAGAGAGAGAGAGAGAGAGACACGCCGACACCCCGGGAGAGATTGTGAGCATGTGTGAAAGAGAAAAGACGATGTATATAAAGTGTGTGCACTTATGCGTTAGATAGAGGGATATATAACTTGTTTGTGAGAACGGGCCGAGGCATAGTGCATCTACGTGTAAAAGGCGGTTCTAAGCATTGAATTTAAATATAAATGTCATTATTATTTTTGGTGGAGATCATGAATTTTGCAATTTGCGTATGAACGAAAGTCGGTCTATCAGACACACATACTCTATTGAATTCTAGCATGTGCATGTGTTTATTTCATATTATCGATCCATAGAGTGAGAGCGGTTTGAAATACAGGCAATGCATTGGTTTTGCAATTCATATATAAACATTAATTAGTGCACTCCATGTTGTCAGTGTGAAGCACTTTATACATTTGTCACTTACATGGATACATTCCAAATTGCTAGCTACGAAATAGAATACATGTTGAATTCAACATAAAGGGGGTTTCGAAGATTCGAATTCATAGGAAGTGCGTTCATCTATTTGAACCCGAGATGATGGCATTTGTAAATCAGATCTAAAAGGGGGCATCAATCTTTGTTGTGCGTTTGAACATGCTATATATTCATACGCATGTCAAACTATTTTTTTTGCAGCCAAGGAGATTATATCGGGAACCATGCATGAAATGAGGTAAGTTGCATATTTTTTAATATATACTCGTGTACAATGTATATTCAAATGTACTCCTTCCATTCCAAAATAATCGTAGTTTTAGGATTTTCAATAGTCAAGATTTGTGAAGTTTGACAAATCCTGAAAGTACAATTCAAGAGAACCGAAAACGTTAATGCTTCTACTCCCAAATATTGAATGAAGCACCAAATAAGCCTCTGGTCACCCGAAACTGCGCGAGACTATTGTTTGGTGGTAGGAAATTACTGTCCTGACATTGGCACATGTAGCCTATCGGCCCGATGTCCAAAGGTCTAAACCAGGGTAGGTTTGTAACTTCACCAAGATGCTAGTCTCAACCGCCTCTGAGAAGCATTCATATGCCGTGTTCGCCTGAACACCCATGCGCTCGGCCGAAATCTATCCCACCCACCATTTGGGACACCTGAGATTACTATCCTACCCCCAACCCGCAATATGTCCGAAATTTTAGATCAGGGAAAAGTTTCTAACTTTACCCAAATTTCAAACAAGCGTGTCCCAAACCGAAACATTGTTCACCCTTAGTTCCCCCTCCCTCCGTTTCCCCATTCATACTCCGTAGGTGCCAAAACGCCCTCTCCACCAGGCGCGAAATCCCAGCCTCCTCCGTCCTGCACCCCATCGCGCCCAATCCACTACCACCATCCTCCATCACACCGGAGCCGGTACCTCGACGTCGTCGTCCAACACAACCGCGACACCCTAAAGGACTTAGCAGCTGAAGCCGAAGTAGAGCTTCCTCCACGGGACCGACGCTGATGTGCGCCCTACCAGAACCACTTCGACCACGCCATCCTGCGCCTCAATGCTACGGCTCCACTGTCGAAACCGTCCACCGCACCGGAGCTGTTCCCGTTACACCGTCATTCGCCGCCTCGGATCTGGTTCCCCGCAACCGACAGACGACCACCGCACCACACTCAACAAATTGGACATGGGTTCGTCAAAGGCTCCATCGTCCTCCACAACTTCTCGTTTCTAGCTAACCACAAGAAGATCCTTGGAAAAACAGAAGGAGGACACAACACTTTCAGCAGAAAGAGGTACTCCTCTTCCCTTATTCATGCAAATCTTACGTCTCTGCTCACACCGTATTCATCCCACGAAAGAAACTAGTTGAGTTCTTCGTACTCCATCTTCTTCGTGATACTAAATGCACAAGGTTTCCTCCCATTTACCATTTCACCTTTGCTAGAGGTTAGTAGCCCACCTGGATTTCAATTCAAGGTCAGTCGAATCACAATTAAAAGAAGCAGCACCCGCTTAGGCACGCGGAGCACCTAGTCAACCTGTTCGTCGGGGAAGCGGCGCATCGGTGTCTATCATAGGGGTGTGGGGCGCAGGAGCTGCTTGTGCCCGATTTGGAGGTCGGTGGGGCTTGAAGGGATGGCTGGGGCGGTGCCAAGCACGACGGTGCGGTGAGGTCGAGGGGAGGGCGGAGGCAGGGGCTTGGGCTGATGGTCGCTGGCGTTTCGAGGAAGATCGTAACACTGGCTGGCTAGAGGTAGATGAAGGCGATCCGCCCGTTCTTTGTACATCGGACGGTGCAGAAAAAATGGACTGGCCTATTTGTTTTCAGTCGGCGGTTATTTTCATAGGACCACACCTTGTGGTGTGCTGGAGGAGCATCTACATTTCCCAGCCATCCCTGTGCTCATATTTCAACATCCTAGAATCTAGTAATTTCATGTGCCATGTATGTTGTAGAGCTATCATGTGTCTCCCTTCATTTATTTCTCACCGACCTGTTATCTACTACCTTTACACTATACTACTTGTGCACACACTTCACCCATACTCACACTATTGTTTCTTTATGCATGGGTATTTCAGACGCTGACGCAGTGTTGATGAATACAAAAAAGAAAAGACAGAAGTCGCTCCACTATAATTCAAAGATAAGCACTAAGCGTCTCAGCACTCTAAAGGGTGCAGTGCCAACAGATGGAGACAGTAAACGTAGATATGCAGTTGATGATCTCAATTGGCACACACAATCATCCCAGGTGCTTGCTTTAACTTCGCGTTGTTAAATGTGGTTGCATGTTGCATATGGTGTCTACCTTGTATTGCTTTCAATTTGGTTAAATTGCATCAGCTTACTTTACACATTATATGTTCGATAATGACATGCCTTCCTGTTTTTGATACATACTACATATGTCTATTAACCATGTTCGTACATCATACTAATGCTCTTCTGTATCCCTCATCAATCACTTATGATGAGACAGTCACCCCAGTGGGTTATTGTGAGACGCGCTACTCCTTTAAAAAGTGTAGTGTCATCCTCCCCACGTGATTCTCAAGAAACAGCAAGTCTAAATGAAGATAGTCAACGTAGCTCTCTAGTTGATGACTGCAATTCCCCCACACCACCATCAAAGGTGCTTACTCTTACTTGGCAGTGTCATATGTGGTTGCATGTTTCATATGGTGTCTACCTTGTAATGCTTCTAACTAGGGTAAATTACATCTGCTTAGTTAACACATTATACCTGTGAATATGACATGCCTTCCTGTTTTTGGTACATATTACGTCTTTCTATTAACCATGTTCTTACATCAAACTACTTTTCTTGTGTATCCCTCATCAATCACTTCTGACGAGACACCTTCAAGTTGACAGTGTAATATTGGTTGCATCTTGCATATCATTTCAAACATGTATTGCGTCTAATTTGTTGAAGTGCCACTTATAATGAGACACATCTAACTTGGTAGAGTGATTTTGGTTGGATCTTTCATATAGTGTCTAGATTGCATTGCTTCCAATTTGTTGAAATGCCTTCTGCTTAGCGTTTTTCGTACATATTCCATCCTCCTACAATGTGGTTGCCATACATAAAAGATGTGTTCGTTAGTATCATGCATCAACGAATTTGGAAGTGCGAATTTCATTCCTTTTTATTGTGTGTTTACTTGAAAAGGAAAAATCTAAAAGGACGAAGGCATGAAATGATGGTGGTCCTCTGGAGCAACCGAAACAGATGATCTATGCAGATTCTCCTGCTACTCCTACTATAGTGCAAGTTCCAAATCTCATCTCCTCTACTCCACAACCCAAGTGCTTGCTCTAACATGGCAATGTGATGTCTGGTTACATGTTGCATATGGTGCCTAGCTTGTATTGATCCTAATTTGTTAAACTGCATCTCCTTAGCTTACACATTATACATGTGAATATGAGACGCCTTCCTCTTTTTGGTACATGCTACATCTGCCTATCAAACCATGTTCTTACATCAAACTAGTGTTCTTGTGTATCCTACATCTATCGCTTATGATGAGACAGTCACGCTCGTGGGTTAGTATGAGACGCGCTACTCTTATAAAGAGTGCAATTTCATCCTCTTCACATGATTCTCAAGAAACAGCAAGCCTAAATGAAGTTATTGAACATAGCTCTGTACTTGAAGACCGCACTTCCCCTACACCACCATTGCAGGTGCTTGCTCTAACTTCGCAGTGTGATATGTGGTAGCATGTTGCATACGGTGTCTAGCTTGTAATGCTTCTAATTAGGGTAAATTGCATCTACTTAGTTTACACATTATACCTATGAATATGACATGCCTTCCTATTTTTGGTACACACTACATCTATGTGTTAACCATGTTCTTACATGAAACTACCTCTCTTCTGTATCCTGCATCAATCACTTACGATGAGTCACCTTTATTCATTGCATATTGCATATTATTTCTAGCCTGTTGCTATGTATTGCTTCTAATTTGGTCAAATACATTTGTTAGGCCACCCTTTTAATTTGGCAGAGTGATGTTGGTTTCATCTTTCATATAGTTTCTAGCTTGCATTGCGTCTAACTAGTTCAAACACCTTGTGCGTAGTTTACACTTTATACATCATACATGTCAATATGTCATGCCGTCCTATTTTTCATACATATTCCATCCTCCTATCATGCGGCCGTCTTACATGAAAGTAGTGTTCGTCAGTATCATGCATCAATGAGTTCTGAAGAGCAAATTTTATTCCTTTTTATTTTGGGTTTGGCTTGACAAGGCAAAATCAAAAAATAGGAAGGAAAAGAGTAAGGAAGGTGATGATGGTGGTCCTTTGCAGCAACTAAATGGAGCATGTGTACAGTTTCTCCTTGTACTGCTAGTGCATTACAAGTTCCAAGTCTCCGCTCCCCTACTCCACCATCCAAGGTGCTTGCTCTAACTTGGCAGTGTGATATCTGGTTGCATGTTGCATATGGTGTCTAGCTTGTATTGCTCGTAATTAGTGTAAACTGCATTTGCTTAGCTTACACATGATACTTGTGAATATGACACGCTTTCCTGTTTTTGGTACATACTATATCTGTCTATCACACCATGTTCTTACATGAAACTACTCTTCTTGTGTATCCTGCATCCGTCACATATGATGGGACACCTTTAAGTTGGCAGTGTGATATTGGTTTGAGTCTTGAATATGATTTCTAGCATGTAGTGCTTCTAGTTTGATGAACTCCACCTATGATGAGACAATTTTAACTTGGCAGAGTGATATTGATTGCACCTTCCATATGGTGTCTAGCTTGCAGTGCTTCTAATTTGTTGAAGTGCCTTCTGCTTAGTTACCACATCATAGGTGTGAATATGTCAAGCCGTCCAGTTTTTCGTACATATTCCATCCCCGAACCATGACTTTGCTTTTCATCAGAGTAGTGTTCGTCAGTATCATGCATGAATGCGTTCTGAAGAGCAACTTTTATTCCTTTTTCTTGTCGGTTTGATCTCACAATGCACAATCAATAAAGCGGAAGGAAATTGGTAAGGCATTGGATGATGGTGGTCCTTCCGAGCAACTGAAACGGAGGGCCTCTATAGATTCTACTCCGCCATCCTCCCAATAAGATTCGCAAGGCAAAGCAAGGCTAGACAGTCAACGTAGATGTGTAGATGATGAGCACATCTCCCCTACTCCACCATCATAGGTGCTTGCTCTAACTTGGCACTATTATATGTGGTTGCATGTTGCGTATGATGTCTAGCTTGTATTGCTTCTAACTTTGTTGAATTGCATCTGCTTACTTTACACATAATGCCTGTGAATATGACATGTGTTCCTGTTTCTAGAACATACTATATCTGATCACACCATGTTCTTACATCAGACTACTGTTCTTGCATATCCCGCATCAGTCACTTATGATAAGGCACCTTTAAGTCGCCATTATGATATTGGTTGTGTCTTGCATATGATTTCTAGCATGTACTGCTTCTAATTTGTTGAAACGCTAGACAGTTTGAACTTGGGAGAGTGATATTGGTTGCACCTTTCATATGGTGTCTAGCTTGCAGTGCTTCTAATTTGTTGAAATGCCTTCTGCTTAGTTGCCACATCATTGGTGTGAATATGTCACGTCGTCCTGTTTTTTGTACATATTCCATCCTCGTATCATGTGTTTGCCTTTCATCTGAGTACTGCTCGTCAGTATCATGCATGAATGAGTTCTGAAGAGCGAATTTTATTCCGTTTTCTTATCGGTTTGACTTCACAATGCCAAATCAATACAACTGAAGGAAATTAGTCCGGCAGTGGATGATGCTTGCCCTTCGGAAGAACTCAAACAGAGGGTCTCTACAGATTCTACTCCGCCATCCTACCAACAAGATTCGTAAGACAACACAAGGCTGGACAGTCAACGTAGCTGTGTAGATGATGAGCACATCTCCCCTACTCCACCATCACAGGTACTTGCTCTAACTTGGAACTATTATATGCGGTTGCGTGTTCTGTATGATGTCTAGTTTGTATTGCCTCTAATTTTGTTGAATTGCATTTGCGTAGCTTACAACCTATACCTGCAACAATCACTTACCCATAAGACACATTTAACTTGGGAGTGTGATGTAGGTTGCATCTTGCATTGTCTTCTAGCTTGTACTACCTCTAATTTCTTGAAATGGCACTTATGACGAGACACTTTTTACCTGATAGAGTGATATTGGTTGCATGTTCATATGGTGCCTAGCTTTCATTTCTTCTAATTTTGTTGAAATGCCTTCTACTTACTATTTTTCATACATATTCCATCCTCCTATCCTACGTCTGAATATGCGATGCTGTCTTTTTTTTGTATATATTCCATCCTCCCATCCCGCGCTTGCCTTACGTCAAAGTAGTGTTCGTTTGTATCATGCATCAACCAGTTATGTAGAGCTAATTTTATTCATCTTCTTTTGGTTTTGACTTCATAAGGCAATATCATAAAATAGGTAGGAAAAGAGTAATTTAGGGGATGTTGGTGGTCCTCCGGACCGACGCAAACAGAGACTCTCTAGATTTGCCACTGCTACTGCTAATGAAGTTGAAGTCCCAAGTCTACATGATGAGTTCTGATAACCCCCAAGTATAGGGGATCAATTGTAGCCTCTTTTCATAAGTAAGAGTGTCTAACCCAACAAGTAGCTAAAGGTAGAACAAATATTCCCTCAAGTTCTATCGACTACCGATGCAACTCTATGCACGCTTGACGTTTGCTTTTCCTAGAACAAGTATAAAACTAGAAGTACTTTGTAGGTGTAACGGCATAGGTTTGCAAGAATATATAGAGCACGTAAATAAAAACTAGGGGCTGTTTTAGGTAAAGAAGCAATAAATTTAGTATAGCGAGTGAGGGAAAGTGGTGGTAGGAGTTGCAAAATTGTCCCTAAGCAATTGACTACTTTACTAGACCGATAGCAAGTTTTATGTGGGAGAGGCCACTGCTAGCATGTCATCCCTGACTTGGAATTCTATGCAATTATGATTGGAACTATTAGCAAGCATCCGCAACTACTAATTTTCATTAAGGTAAAACCCAACTATAGCATTAAGATATATTGGCCCCCCTTCAATCCCGTATGCAACAATTTCTATGCTAGGTTGAAGCTTCTGTCACTCTTGCCCTCCAATACATAGTCCTATAAACATACAACTAAGCCTATGGTGTGATCCACGTGCGCGCTCATATGATGGGAACCAAAGGACATCAACATAACCACAAGCAAATTAAACCAATCATAGCAATTCACCAACTACCGATAGGACAACGAAAATCTACTCAGACATCATAGGATGACAACACATCATTGGATAATAACATGAAGCATAAAGCACCATGTTCAAGTAGAGGGTACAACGGGTTGCCGGAGAGTGGACCGCTGTAGATAGATGGGGGAAGGTGATGAAGATGTTGGTGAAGATGACGGAGGTGTCGGTGTAGATTGCGGTGACGATGATGGCCCCGACGGCGTTCCAGCGCCACCGGGAGAGAGGGGGAGAGAGCCCCCCTTCTTCTTCTTCTTCCTTGACCTTCTCCCTAGATGGGAGAAGGTTTTACCCCCTGGTCCATGGCTTCCATGGCGGCGGAGGGGCGAGAGCCCCTCCGAGATTGGATCTGTCTCTCTGTCTCTCTCTGTTTTTGCGTTCCAAATTCTGCCCTTTCACCGTTTCTTATATTCCCGAAGATCCGTAACTTCGATTGGGCTGAAATTTTAACACGATTTCTATCCAGATATTGGCTTTCTTGCAGAGAAAGAATGGCACCAACCGCCTTATGATGTGGCCACGAGGACCCAGGGCGCGCCTGACCCCCTGGGGCGCGCCCCCTTGCCTCGTGCCCCCCTCGGGCATCATCTCACGTTGATTCTTCTTCCCAAAATTCACATATATTCCAAAAAAATCTCCATCAGTTTTTATCCCGTTTGGACTCTGTTTGATATGGATTTTCTGCAAAACAAAAAACATGCAACAAACAGGAACTGGCATTGGGCACTGGATCAATATGTTAGTCCCAAAAATAGTATAAAAAGTTGCCAAAAGTATATAAAAGTTGTAGAATATTGGCATGGAATAATAAAAAATTATAGATACGACGGAGACGTATCAGCATCCCCAAGCTTAATTCCTACTCGTCCTCGAGTAGGTAAATGATAAAAAAGATAATTTTTGATGTGGAATGCTACCTAGCATAATCTTGATCATCTAATCTAATCATGGCATGAATATTAAGACACGAGTGATTCAAAGCAATAGTCTATCATTTGACATTAAGACAATAATACTTCAAGCATACTAATAAAGAAATCATGTCTTTTTAAAATAACATGGACAAAGAAAGTTATCCCTACAAAATCATATGGTCTGGCTATGCTCCATCTTCACCACACAAAGTATTCAAATCATGCACAACCCCGATGACAAGCCAAGCAATTGTTTCATACTTTTGAAGTTCTCAAACCTTTTCTACCTTCACGTAATACATGAGCGTGAGCCATGGACATAGCACTATAGGTGGAATAAAATATGATGGTGGAGGTTGTGTGGAGAAGACAAAAAGGAGAGAGTCTCACATCGACGCGGATAATCAACGAGCTATGGAGATGCCCATCAATTGATGTCAATGTGAGGAGTTGGGATTGCCATGGAACAATAAAAAATTATAGATACGACGGAGACGTATCAGCATCCCCAAGCTTAATTCCTGCTCGTCCTCGAGTAGGTAAATGTAAAAAATATAATTTTTGATGTGGAATGCTACCTAGCATAATCTTGATCATCTAATCTAATCATGGCATGAATATTAAGACACGAGTGATTCAAAGCAATAGTCTATCATTTGACATTAAGACAATAATACTTCAAGCATACTAATAAAGCAATCATGTCTTTTTAAAATAACATGGACAAAGAAAGTTATCCTTACAAAATCATATAGTCTGGCTATGCTCCATCTTCACCACACAAAATATTCAAATCATGCACAACCCCGATGACAAGCCAAGCAATTGTTTCATACTTTGGAAGTTCTCAAACATTTTCTACTTTCACATAATACATGAGCGTGAGCCATGGACATAGCACTATAGGTGGAATAAAATATGATGGTGGAGGTTGTGTGGAGAAGACAAAAAGGAGAAAGTCTCACATCGACGCGGATAATCAACGAGCTATGGAGATGCCCATCAATTGATGTCAATGTGAGGAGTTGGGATTGCCATGCCACAGACGAAAGCTCAAACTGAAACTAAGTGGGTGTGCATCCAACTTGCTTGCTCATGAAGACCTAGGGCACTTGAGGAAGCCCATCGTTGGAATATACAAGCCAAGTTCTATAATGAAAATTCCCACTAGTATATGAAAGTGATAACTCAAGAGACTCTCTATATGAATAACATGGTGCTACACTGAAGCACAAGTGTGGTAAAAGGATAGTAACATTGTCCCTTATCCCTTTTCTCTCATTTTTTTTTATTTTTCTCATTTTTTCATTTTTTCCTTTTTTGTAGGCTTCTTTGGCCTCTCTCTTTTTTTGGTGGCTTCTTTGGCCACTTTTATTTTGATAACCTCCCATGGGACAATGTTCTAATAATGATGATCAACACACTTTTATTTACTTACAACTCAATATTACAACTCAATACTAGAATAATATGGCTCTATACGAATGCCTCCGGCAGTGTACCGGGATGTGCAATGATCTAGCGTAGCAATGACATCAAAAAACGGACAAAGCCATGAAAACATCATGCTAGCTATCTTACGATCATGCAAGGAAATATGACAATGAATGTTCAAGTCATGTATATGATGATGATGGAAGTTGCATGGCAATATATATCGGAATGGCTATGGAAATGCCATAATAGGTAGGTATGGTGGCTGTTTTGAGGAAGATATAAGGAGGCTTATGTGTCATAGAGCATATCGTATCATGGGGTTTGGATGCACCGGCGAAGTTTGCACCAACTCTCGAGGTGAGAAAGGGCAATGCATGGTACCGAAGAGGGTAGCAATGATGGAAGGGTGAGAGTGTGTATAATCCATGGACTCAACATTAGTCATAAAGAACTCACATACTTATTGCAACAATCTATTAGTCATCGAAACAAAGTACTATGCACATGCTCCTAGGGGGATAGATTGGTAGGAAAAGACCATCGCTCATCCCCGACCGCCACTCATAAGGAAGACAATCAATAAATACCTCATGCTCCAACTTCGTTACATAACGGTTCACCATACGTGCATGCTACGGGAATCTCAAACTTCAACACAAGTATTTCTACAATCCACAACTACCCACTAGCATGATTCTAATATCACCATCTTTATATCGCAAAACTATTGCAAGGAATCAAACATATCATATTCAGTGATCTACCAGTTTTATGTACGATTTTATGACTAACCATGTGAATGGCCAATTCCTGTCATCTCTCTAAATAGATATAAGTGAAGCAAGAGAGTTTAATTCTTTCTACAAAAGATATGGACATTCTCTAACAAATATAAGTGAAGAAGAGAGCATTCTTCTAATGGCGGTTTTCTATGTGTAGGGAAACAGGCAATCCAAACTTCAAATGATATAAGTGAAGCACATGAAGCGTTCTATAAAGCCATACTCAAAAGATATAAGTGAAGTGCAATGAGCATTCTATAAATCAACCATGGACTATCTCATACCAGCATGGTGCATCAAAGAAAAGTGAAAACTAAATGCAAAAGATGCTCCAAGATTTGCACATATCGCATGAACAAAACAAATCCGAAAACATACCGATACTTGTTGAAGAAAGATGGGATGCCTTCCGGGGCATGATGACCCACAAGTATAGGGGATCTATCGTAGTCCTTTCGATAAGTAAGAGTGTCGAACCCAACAAGGAGCAGAAGGAAATGATAAGTGGTTTTCAACAAGGTATTCTCTGCAAGCACTGAAATAAAAGTCATAGGATAATTTGTAACGTGCAACAAGTAACAAAAGTAAATAAAGTGCAGCAAGGTGGCACAATCCCTTTTGTAGCAAAGGACAAGCCTGGACAAACTCTTATATGATGTAAAGAGCTCCTGAGGACACATGGGAATATCATCAAGCTAGTTTTCATCACGTTCATATGATTCACGTTCGGTACTTTGATAATTTGGTATGTGGGTGGACCGGTGCGTGGGTACTGCCCTTACTTGGACAAGCATCCCACTTATGATTAACCTCGATTGCAAGCATCCGCAACTACAACAAAAGTATTAAGGTAAACCTAACCATAGCATGAAACATGTGGATCCAAATCAGCCCCTTACGAAGCAACGCATAAACTAGGGTTTAAGCTTCTGTCACTCTAGTAACCCATCATCTACTTATTACTTTAATAGGTGCAGCTACTTTTACTTCTATGTGAGGACGATATTTAAACCAGTTCTCCCTAGGGAGATCAACATGAGTAGCAAAAGATTCATAGAAAGAAGCTACTATCTCAGAGTCAAGTCCATATTTACTGCTAAATTTACTGAAAAAATCGGTATCCATAAAAGATTTAACACAATCAAACTTAGGTGTCATACCTGACTCCTTACCTTCGTCGAGGTCCCAATGTTCAGAGTTGTGTTTAATTATTTCCAATAAATCCCATTTGAATTCAATAGTCTTTGTCATAAAAGAGCCAGCTCAAGAAGTATCGAGCATGGTGCGATTGTTATCAGAAAGCCGAGCATATAAATTTTGAATAATCATTTCTCTTGAGAGCTCATGATTGGGGCACGAATATAACATTGATTTAAGCCTCCCCAAGCTTGAGCGATGCTTTCTCCTTCACGAGGCCAAAAATTATATATATATATATATATATATATATATATATATATATATATATATATATATATAATTGCGATCACGATGAACAAGATGCATAGGATAAAACTTCTGATGAAATTCCAATTTCAATCGTTTGTAGTCCCATGACCCCGTATCATCACATAGCCTATACCATGTCAACACATCTTCCTTCAAAGATAAAGGGAATACCTTCTTCTTAATAACATCTCCGCGTACACCTGCAAGCTTAAATAATCCACAAACTTCATCCACGTATATTAAGTGTTCATCAGGGTGCGTTGTTCCGTCTCCTGCAAAAAGGATTAGCTAGCAGTTTTTCTATCATACCCGAAGGAATTTCAAAGCAGACATTTTCATTTTCAGTAGGTTCAGTAGGTTGAGGAGTAACTCTTTGCTCTACTGGTCGGGGTGAAGATACCCCGAACAAGACCCTCAGAGGATTACTTTCCATAGTAACAAGTGACAGTAAATTTCAGCACACTATATAAATCTTTCCTTACCAAATTCCACCTACCAAAGGCGCTTCACTCCCCGACAACAGCGCCAGAAAAGAGTCTTGATGACCCACAAGTATAGGGGATATATCATAGTCCTTTAGGTAAGTAAGAGTGTCGAACCCACCGAGGAGCAGAAGGAAATGATAAGCGGTTTTCAGCAAGGTATTCTCTGCAAGCACTGAAATAATAGGTAACAGATAGTTTTGTGATAGGATAATTTGTAACGAGCAACAAGTAACAAAAGTAAATGAAGTGCAGCAAGGTGGCCCAATCCCTATTGTAGCAAAGGACAAGCCTGGACAAACTCTTATATGATGTAAAGCGCTCCCGAGGACACATGGGAATATCATCAAGCTAGTTTTCATCACGTTCATATGAGTCACGTTCGGTACTTTGATAATTTGGTATGTGGGTGGACCGGTGCTTGGGTACTACCCTTACTTGGACAAGCATCCCACTTATGATTAACCTCTATTGCAAGCATCCGCAACTACAACAAAAGTATTAAGGTAAACCTAACCATAGCATGAAACATGTGGATCCAAATCATCCCCTTATGAAGCAACGCATAAACTAGGGTTTAAGATTCTGTTACTCTAGCAACCCATCATCTACTTATTACTTCCCAATGCCTTCCTCTAGACCCAAATAATGGTGAAGTGTTAAGTAGTCGATGCTCACATAACACCACTAGAGGAGAGACAACATACATCTCATCAAAATATCGAACGAATACCAACTTCACATGACTACTAATAGCAAGACTTCTCCCATGTCCTCAGGAACAAACGTAACTACTCACAAATCATATTCATGTTCATAATCAGAGGGGTATTAATATGCATATAGGATCTAAACATATGATCTTCCACCAAATAAACCAACTAGCATCCACTACAAGGAGTAATTAACACTACTAGCAACCCACAGATCCCAGACTTGGATACAAGAGATGAACTAGGGTTTGGAGAGGAGATGGTGCTGATGAAGATGTTGATGGAGATTGCCCTCTCCCGATGAGAGGAGCGTTGGTGATGACGATGGCGATGATTTCCCCCTCCCGGAGGTAAGTTTCCCTGGCAGAACAACTCCGCCAGAGCCCTAGATTGGTTCTGCCAAGGTTCCTCCTCGTGGCGGCGGAGTCTCGTCTGGAAAGATGGCTTATGATTTTTTCCTCATCGAAAGACTCCATATAGCAAAAGATGGTCATCGGAGGGCCACCGGGGGGCCCACGAGGTACGGGGCGCGCCCAGGGGGTAGGGTGCGCCCCCCACCCTCGTTGGCTGGGTGTGGCCCCCCTGGTGAACTTGCGCTTAATATTTTTTATATATTCTGAAAACGTCTTCCGTGAAGTTTCAGGACTTTTGGAGCTATGCAGAATAGGTCTCTAATATTTGCTCCTTTTCCATCCCAGAATCCCAGCTGCCAGCATTGTCCCTCTGTATGTAAACCTTGTAAATAATGTGTAATAACATCCCATAATGCAATAAATATCGATATAAAAGCATGATGCAAAATTGACGTATCAACTCCCCCAAGCTTAGACCTCGCTTGTCCTCAAGCGAAAGCCGAAATCGAAAAATATGTCCACATGTTTAGAGATAGAGGTGTCAATAAAAATAAAATACGGACATGAGGGCATCATGATCATTCTTAGAACAACAACTTATATAATTCTTGTCATATGATCTCTTATGCTAAAGTAAAAATTCAATCACAATTTCAAGTATGAATCATAAACTTCATTGAAAACTAACAAACTATAATCTCAGTCATTGGAGCAATTGCAATTTATCATGACATAGGAAAGCGTCAATATAAGAGCTTTTCAGCAAGTCCACATACTCAACTATCATATAGTCTTTCACAATTGCTAACACTCACGCAATACTTATGGGTATGGAGTTTTAATCGGACACAGAGAAAGATAGGGGCTTATAGTTTTGCCTCCCAACGTTTTACCTCAAGGGTAATGTCAACAATAATAGTTCATGAAGACTCACATCCAATTAGCCATATATACCATGATCTTTCCAACATGTTGTGCGTGCCAAAAGATAAAATGTAAAAAGGAAGGGTGAAGATCACCATGACTCTTATGCAAGGTAGGAGATATAAGGTAAAAGATAGGCCCTTCGCAGAGGGAAGCAGAGGTTGTCATGCGCTTTTATGGTTGGATGCATAAAATCTTAATGCGGAAGAATGTCACTTTATATTGCCACTTGTGATATGGACCTTTATTATGCAGTCTGTCGCTTTTATTTCTTCCATATCACACGATCGTATAAAGCTTATTTTCTCCCACACTAATAAGACATACATATTTAGAGAGCAATTTTTATTGCTTGCACCGATGACAACTTACTTTGAGGATCTTACTCAATCCATAGGTAGGTATGGTGGACTCTCATGGCAAAACTGGTTTAAGGGTGTTTGGAAGCACAAGTAGTATCTCTACATGGTGCAAAGAATTTGGCTAGCATGAGGGGGAAAAGCAAGCTCAATTATGTTGGATGATCCATGACAATATAATTTATCTCGGACGTAAGCAAACATAACCCATTATGTTATCTTCCTTGTCCAATGTCAACTCTTTAGCATGTCATATTTTAATGAGTACTCACAATCATAAAATATGTCCAAGATAGTATATTTATAAATGAAGACCTCTCTTTCTTTATTACTTCCTATTAATTGCAACGATGACCAAAACTATGTTTGTCAACTCTCAACAACTTTTATTCATCATACTCTTTCTATGTGAGCTCATTACTCTCCAGAAGATCCATATGATCCCTTTGTTCCTTTTTTATTCTTTCTCTTTCTTTTATTCCCTTAAGATCATAGAAAAATAATCATGCCCTTGACTCAACACTAATCTTTATTATATAGCTCACGGACTCGATTACATAGAAGGATCATAAAGCAAAACTCACAACTAGATCATACTAAAAGCTTTATACTACTAGATCAAGATATTACCAAAAGGATCGAACTAAGAAAAACGGTAAAGATAAAAGTGATGGTGATACGATACCGGGGCACTCCCCCAAGCTTGGCAGTTGCCAAGGGGAGTGCCCATACCCATGTGATTATGTCTCTTTTGTTGGTGAACAAGTTTTTGGTGATGATGGATAGTCGCACATCGAGCGTAAGAGGTCTTCCAACTTGCGGATAATGCCCTTGAGTGCAATGATATGCTCCTTCAACAAAATATTTTCACGGGTGAGATATTTGTTTTGTATATGAGCTAACTCAATCATCTTGAAAGCTTCGATCTCAGTTGGGGTAAGAAGGTTGTGATCAAGTTGAAGGATGTCTTATGTTGCCGGAACTTGGTACCCGTGGCCTTCTTGATCCCTTCATCCTTGTTGATCTCCATGGGTTCTTCTCTCTTCAGCTCTGTCTTCATTAGCCAAGCATCGTTGCCCTCATTACTGGAGGAGGAGGGAGACGACATGATGCTTGGTGTTGAAAACCCTGGCAGAAAACAGCTCGAAACAAGAACAAAGGATTTTTGTGTGATACAGTGGTCAAAACCTCCGGGAGATTATATAATGATTTTTTACCGACCAAAACAAGTGTCGTGTACGAAAATGGAGTTCGGAGAGCACACGAGGTGCCCACGAGGTAGGGGGCGCTCCCAGTAGGGTAGGGCGCGCCCTCCACCCTCGTGGAGGCCTCATGTCCTCCCCGGACTGGTTCTTATTTTTCTATTTTTCTAAATATTCCAAAACAGAAGAAAATTGTCATTAGAACTGTTTTGGAGTTGGTTTACTTACCGTACCACATACCTATTCCTTTTTAGAGTCTGAAATGTTCCAGAAAGTGTCCCTTATGTATTCCTCTAGGGTTACGGTTTCAATAACGTTGGTTTCAACATTTATGGGATTACCTGAGATACAATGTTTGATTCTTTGACCGTTCACCACCTTTGGATTTGTGCCTTTGAAGTTATTGATTTTTATGGCACCAGAACGGTAGACCTCCTCGATAACATAAGGACCTTCCCATTTAGAGAGAAGTTTTCCTGCAAAAATCTTAAACGAGAGTTGTATAGCAATACATAGTCACCTACATTAAACTCACGCTTTTGTATCCTTTTGTCATGCCATCTTTTAACTTTTTCTTTAAATAATTTGGCATTCTCATAGGCTTGGGTTCCCCATTCATCAACTGAGCTAATATCAAATAACCTCTTCTCACCGGCAAGTTTGAAATCATAATTGAGCTCTTTAATAGCCCAATATGCCTTATGTTCTAGTTCTAGAGGTAAATGACATGTTTTTCCATAAACTATTTTATACGGAGACATACCCATAGGATTTTTATATGCAGTTCTATAGGCCCATAATGCATCATCAAGTTTCTTGGACCAATTCTTTCTAGATCCTATTAACAGTCTTTTTCAAAATTAATTTGAGCTCTCTATTACTCAATTCTACTTGACCACTAGACTGTGGGTGATAAGGAGACGCAATTCTATGATTAACATCATATTTAGCAAGCATTTTACGAAAAGCACCATGAATAAAATGTGAACCACCATCAGTCATTAAATATCTAGGGACTCCAAACCTTGGAAAAATAACTTCTTTAAGCATCTTAATAGAGGTGTTATGATCAGCACTACTAATTGGAATAGCTTCTACCCACTTAGTAACGTAATCATCAGCAACTAAAATATGTGTATATCCATTAGAGGTAGGAAAAGGTCCCATATAATCAAAGCCCCAAACATCAAATGGTTCAATAACAAGTGAATAATTCATAGGCATTTCTTGACGTCTACTAATATTACCAATTCCTTGACATTCATCACAAGACAAGACAAACTTACGGGCATCCTTGAAGAGAGTAGGCCAATAAAAACCGGATTGCAATACCTTGTGTGCAGTTCTATCTCCAGCATGATGTCCTCCATAAGCCTCGGAGTGACACTTGCGTAGGATCTATTCCTGTTCATGCTTAGCTACACAATGTCTAATAACACCATCTAATCCTTCTTTATAAAGATGTGGGTCATCCCAAAAGTAATGTCTCAAATCATAGAAGAACCTTTTATTTTGCTGGTATGTGAAACTAGGTGGTATAAATTTAGCAACAATGTAATTAGCATAATCAGCATGCCATGGAGCAGTATGAGAAGCATTTATGACATTTAATTGTTCATCATGAAAGCTATCATCAATAGGTAGTGGGTCATCAAGAACATTTTCTAACCTAGACAAGTTGTCTGCAACGGGGTTCTCAGCTCCCTTTCTATCAATGATATGCAAATAAAATTCTTGTAGCAAGAGAACCCATCTAATAAGTCTAGGTTTAGCATCTTTCTTTTCCATAAGATATTTAATAGCAGCATGCTTAATGTGAAAGTTACTTTAGAATCAACAATATAAGGTCTGAACTTATCACAAGCAAATACAACTGCTAAGAATTCTTTTTCAGTAGTAGCATAATTTCTCTGGTCATTATCTAGTGTTTTACTAGCATATTGAATAACATTTAATTTCTTATCAACTCTTTGCCCTAGAAGAGCACCTACATCATAATCACTAGCATCACACATAATTTCAAAAGGTAAATTCCAATCAGGTGGCTGAACAATCGATGCAGAGATCAATGCTTTCTTAAGTATTTCAAATGCTTCTACACAATCATCATCAAAAACAAAGGGTACATCTTTTTGTAATAAATTAGTCAGAGGCCGAGAAAACTTTGAGAAGTCCTTAATGAACCTCCTATAAAAACCGGCATGACCAAGGAAACTTATTATACCTTTGATGTCCTTGGGACATGGCATCTTTTCAATATCATCAACCTTGGCTTTATCAACCTCAATACCTCTTTCAGAAACTTATGCGCCAAGACAATACCTTCATTAACCATAAACTGGCACTTTTCCCAATCCAAGACAAGATTAGTTTCTTCACATCTCTGCAAAACTCGGTCAAGGTTGCTTAAGCAATCATCAAAAGAGGATCCATAGACGGAGAAATTGTCCATGAAAACCTCACAAATCTTTTCACAAAAGTCAGAGAATATAGCTATCATGCATCTTTGAAAGGTAGTAGGTGCATTACATAAACAAAAAGGCATACGTCTATAAGCAAAAGTACCAAAAGGGCAAGTAAAAGTAGTCTTTGATTGATCATTGGCTGACACATGTATTTGAGAGAAACCAGAATAACTATCTAGAAAGCAAAAATGTGTATGTTTGGATAATCTTTCTAGCATTTGATCGATAAAAGGTAAGGGGTAATGATCTTTTTTAGTAGCTTTATTTAATTTGCGGAAATCAATTACCATCCTATAACCTATAATAATTCTTTGCGGGATCAACTCATCTTTATAATTAGGAATGACAGTAACACCTCCCTTCTTAGGGACACAATGGATGGGACTTACCCACTAACTATCAGCAACAGGATAAACTATACCTGCCTCAAGAAGCTTTAGTATTTCCTTTCTGACCACTTCCTTCATCTTCGGATTCAGCCGTCGTTGATGATCACGAATTGGTTTGGCATCTTCCTCCAAATTTATTTTGTGTTGACACAGAGTGGGACTAATGCCCTTAAGATCATCAAGAGTATATCCAATAGCAGCACAATGCTTTTTCAGAGTTTTCAGTAATCTCTCTTCTTCATGCTCTGAAAGGTTAGCACTAATAATAACAGGATATATCTTTTTCTCATCAAGATAAGAATAGTTAAGAGTATCAGGTAACGGTTTAAGCTCAAACAAGGGATCACCCTTGGGTGGAGGAGGATCCCCTAGGATTTCAACAGGCAAATTGTGTTTCAGGATGGGTTCCTGTTTAAAGAATACTTCATCTATTTCCCTTCTTTCATTCATAAACATATCATTTTCATGGTCTAGCAAATATTTTTCTAAAGGATCACTAGGAGGTACTACAATAGAAGCAAGACCAATAATTTCATATTTACTAGGCAATTCCTCTTCATGGTGTTGCCTACGAAATTTAGAGAAATTAAATTCATGAGACATATCACCTAAAACAATAGTAACAACATCCTTTTTGCAATCTATCTTAGCATTAACAGTGTTCAAGAAGGGTCTACCAAATATAATGGGACCAAAGCTATCTTGTGGGGAACCAAGAACAAGAAAATCAGCAGGATATTTAGTTTTCCCAGACAAGACTTCAACATCTCTAACAATTCCAATTGGTGAAATAGTATCTCTATTGGCAAGTTTAATTGTGACATCAATATCTTCTATCTCAGCAGGTGCAATATCATGCATAATTTCTTTGTATAATCATGAGGTATAGCACAAGCACTGGCACCCATATCACATAAGCCATGATAACAATGATCTCCTATTTTAATGGAAATAACAGGCATGCCTACCAAAGATCTAGGTTTATCTTTAGCACAAGGTTTAGCAATATTATCAGACAAGAGATCTTTAACAATAGCAATATTAGGTTCAACTTTAATTTCCTCAGCAGGTGTATAAGTTCTAATATTGCTTTTACGAACCACAGTTGAAGCTTTAGCATGATCCATTATCCTAACAGGGAAAGGTGGTTTCTCAACATAAGAAGTAGGAACAATAGGATCATTATAAGTGATAGTCTTTTCTTCAACTTTAATAGGTGCAGCTACTTTTACTTCTATGTGAGGACAATATTTAAACCAGTTCTCCCTAGGGAGATCAACATGAGTAGGAAAAGATTCACAAAAGGAAGCTACTATCTCAGAGTCAAGTCCATATTTACTGCTAAATTTACGGAAAAAATCGGTATCCATAAAAGATTTAACACAATCAAACTTAGGTGTCATACCTGACTCCTTACCTTCGTCGAGGTCCCAATCTTCAGAGTTGAGTTTAATTATTTCCAATAAATCCCATTTGAATTCAATAGTCTTTGTCATAAAAGAGCCAGCTCAAGAAGTATCGAGCATGGTGCGATTGTTATCAGAAAGCCGAGCATATAAATTTTTGAATAATCATTTCTCTTGAGAGCTCATGATTAGGGCATGAATATAACATTGATTTAAGCCTCCCCCAAGCTTGAGCGATGCTTTCTCCTTCACGAGGCCAAAAATTATATATATATATATATATATATATATATATATATATATATATATATATATATATATATATATAAAATTGCAATCACGATGAACAAGATGCATAGGATAAAACTTTTGATGAAATTCCAATTTCAATCGTTTGTAGTCCCATGACCCCGTATCATCACATAGCCTATACCATGTTAATGCATCTTCCTTCAAATATAAAGGGAAGACCTTCTTCTTAATAACATCTCCGCGTACACCTTCAAGCTTAAATAATCCACAAACTTCATCCACATACATTAAGTGCTCATCAGGATGCGTTGTTTCGTCTCCTGCAAAAAGGATTAGCTAGCAGTTTTTCTATCATACCCGAAGGAATTTCAAAGCAGACATTTTAATTTTCAGTAGGTTAAATAGGTTGAGGAGCAACTCTTTGATCTACTGGTCAGGGCGAAGATACCCCGAACAAGACCCTCAGAGGATTACTTTCCATAGTAACAAGTGATAGTAAATTTCAGCACACTATATAAATTTTCCCTTACCAAATTCCACCTACGCAAGGCGCTTCACTCCCCGGCAACGGTGCCAGAAAAGAGTCTTGATGACCCACAAGTATAGGGGATCTATCGTAGTCCTTTAGATAAGTAAGAGTGTCGAACCCAAAGAGGAGCAGAAGGAAATGATAAGCGGTTTTCAGCAAGGTATTCTCTGCAAGCACTGAAATAATAGGTAACAGATAGTTTTGTGATAGGATAATTTGTAATGAGCAACAAGTAACAAAAGTAAATGAAGTGCAGCAAGGTGACCCAATCCCTTTTGTAGCAAAGGACAAGCCTGGACAAACTCTTATATGATGTAAAGCGCTCCCGAGGACACATGGGAATATCATTAAGCTAGTTTTCATCACGTTCATATGATTCACGTTCGGTACTTTGATAATTTGGTATGTGGGTGGACCGGTGCTTGGGTACTACCCTTACTTGGACAAGCATCCCACTTATGATTAACCTCTATTGCAAGCATCCGCAACTACAACAAAAGTATTAAGTTAAACCTAACCATAGCATGAAACATGTGGATCCAAATCAGCCCCTTACGAAGCAACGCATAAACTAGGGTTTAAGCTTCTGTTACTCTAGCAACCCATCATCTACTTATTACTTCCCAATGCCTTCCTCTAGGCCCAAATAATGGTGAAGTGTTAAGTAGTCGATGCTCACATAACACCACTAGAGGAGAGACAACATACATCTCATCAAAATATCGAACGAATACCAAATTCACGTGACTACTAATGGCAAGAATTCTCCCATGTCCTCTGGAACAAACGTAACTACTCACAAATCATATTCATGTTCATAATCAGAGGGGTATTAATATGCATATAGGATCTGAACATATGATATTCCACCAAATAAACCAACTAGCATCCACTACAAGGAGTAATTAACAGTACTAGCAACCCACAGGTAGCAATCCCAGACTTGGAGACAAGAATTGGATACAAGAGATGAACTAGGGTTTGGAGAGGAGATGGTGCTGGTGAAGATGTTGATGGAGATTGCCCTCTCCCTATGAGAGGAGCGTTGGTGATGACGATGGCGATGATTTCCCCCTCCCGGAGGTAAGTTTCCCTGGCAGAACAACTCCGCCAGAGCCCTAGATTGGTTCTGCCAAGGTTCCGCCTCGTGGCGGCGGAGTCTCGTCCGGAAAGATGGCTTATGATTTTTTCCTCATCGAAGGACTCCATATAGCAGAAGATGGTCATCGGAGGGCCACCAGGGGGCCACGAGGTAGGGGCGCGCACCCAAGGGGGTAGGGTGCCCCCCCACCCTTGTGGGCAGGGTGTGGCCCCCCTCGTGAACTTCTTGCGCTCAGTATTTTTTATATATTCTGAAAACGTCTTTCATGAAGTTTCAGGACTTTTGGAGCTATGCAGAATAGGTCTCTAATATTTGCTCCTTTTACTGCCCAGAATCCCAGCTACCGGCATTCTCCCTCTTTATGTAAACCTTGTAAAATAAGAGAGAATAGGCATAAATATTGTGACATAATGTGTAATAACAGCCCATAATGCAATAAATATCGATATAAAAGCATGATGCAAAATGGACGTATTAGGGCATCCCCAAGCTTACACGCTTGAGTATCCTTGAATATTTACTTGGGATGCCTTGGGCACCCCAAGCTTGAGCTCTTGTCTCTCCTCCTTCTCCTCACATCGAGACATCCTCGATCTTCGAACACTTCATCAACACAAAACTCAACAGAAAGCTCGGTAAGATCCGTTAGTATAATAAAGCAAATCACTACTCTAAGTACTGTTGAAAACCAATTCATATTTTGTTTTTGCATTGTAGCTGTTGTAATATAACTTTTCCATGGCTTAATCCATTGATAGGAATCGATAGTTTCATCAAAACAAGCAAACTATGCATCAAAAACAGAATCTGTCTTAAACAGGACAGTCTTTAGTAATCTGAACATTCACCATACTTCTTGTACTCCAAAAATTCTGAATTTTTTTTAGGAAAAATAAACAATTTGTCTATAAAGACAGCGCAACAAGTTTCATAACCTTTTCACGTCCCAGTAAAAAATGTAAAATCACGCACTACAGCAAAAGTTTCTATCTTGCACCGCACAAACCAACAAGCAATGTAAACATCCTAAAGCCAAATCTTGGCACATTATTTTTATTTTTAAATTTTTTGAAAGCACACAACAAAAATAAATGGCTCTCTAAATCTTCCGGGTTGTCTCCCTGACAGCGCTTTCTTTAAAGCCATTAAGCTAGGCATATAGTGCTCAAGTAATGGATCCACCCGGATCCCAAGGTATATCAAAGCTAATTTTAATTAGCAATGATTTGTGATTTAGTAGTGAGCACAAAGTAACATATATCATGCAACAATGAAGTCTAACTCTCTTCCTATGCATCGGTATGTCATAAAAGAACAATTCATGCACACTTAGTAAAGGCCAATGCATAGTATAAACAGTTTCTTGCAATTTTATCATATTGGAAACATGGATAGGCGGAGATGTAGTTCCTCTCTCATAATAATTGCAAGTAGGAGAAGCAAGCACATGCATATTATATCTATCAAAATCATCATGTGTAGTATTAAAACACAACCCATCAATATAATCCTTAATAAGGCAAACTTCTCTGATATAGTGTAGTCGGGAGAATTCAAAAAGATAATAGGACTATCATGCGTGGGTGCAATAGCAACAATTTCATGTTTAACATAAGGAAATATAGCAAGTTCACCTCCATAAGCATAATTCATATTGGCATCTTGGCCACAAGAATAGCAAGCATCATGTTCATCAAAAAGGGATATTTCAAACGAATCAACAGGATCATAGCAATTATCACGACATTCATACTTCTATAAGAACAAAGGGACATTAAAGAATGTATGAGTTGGAGAGTTACTCTCATTAGAAGGTGGCACGGGTAGCTAATAAGATCTTCCTCCTTTTGTTCTTCACTCTCCTCATCATCTTTTCATCCAATGAGCTCACAGTTTCACCAATTTCTTCTTCCATAGACTCCTGCAAAATATTAGTCTCTTCTCGCACAGCGGAGACTTTCTCAATAAATTCATCAATATCGTAATTGTATTTATAATTCCTATAGAAATATTTAAGGATAGCTAAATTTTCAGGTCTATAAACTCAATCATCAAAATCTTCAAACTCTTTAAACAAAGATTCAATTTCACAAGCACCCTTAAAAGCAACAAATTCTTCTATTCGTTCCACATCATAGTAATCATATATACCATTAGCATAAGAAGCTAAGGTTTAATTATCATTAAAATTGCATGAAAAGGGAAGGTGTGGAGCCTTCATCCTAGAGCAACAAGTATAATCATATCTCAAGCATAGTTGCCGAGCATACCAATGCAACATATAAATTTGATCCCATCATAATTTCCCTTTTTGAGTCAAGCGATAATCCCTAAAGTATTCACATTGATCCAATGTGTCTCCCATTACATAATTGAATGGGGGTTTCTTAGGATTATTAAAGTAGTGCATAATATCTTTCACATAATGAGCATCGAGGGTTTTAGGAGGTTCCCCATCTCCATGAGTAGAAAGTAAACCTATTTTTTGGTATTTCGTGTTCCATATACATAACTAAAGATAGAGAACAAGTTAGAACAACAAATAAAAATTACTTAGTGATAAAGCAAACAAGCACACACGAGAATATTCACCCCACGCTATTGCTCCCCGACAACGGCGCCAGAAAAAGGTCTTGATAACCCACAAGTATAGGGGATCAATTGTAGCCTCTTTCTATAAGTAAGAGTGTCGAACCCAACGAGGAGCTAAAGGTAGAACAAATATTCCCTCAAGTTCTATCGACCACCGATACAACTCTAGGCACGCTAGACGTTTGCTTTACCTAGAACAAGTATAAAACTAGAAGTACTTTGTAGGTGTAAAGGGATAGGTTTGCAAGAATATAAAGAACACTTAAATAAAAACTAGGGGCTTTTTAAGGTAAAGAAACAATAAAGTTATTATAGCGAGTGTGGGAAAGTGGTGGTAGGAGTTGCGAAATTGTCCATAAGCAATTGACTACTTTACTAGAATGATAACAAGTTTTATGTGGGAGATGCCACTGCTAGCATGTCATCCCTGACTTGGAATTCTATGCACTTATGATTGTAACTATTAGCAAGCATCCGCAACTACTAACGTTCATTATGGTAAAACCCAACCATAGCATTAAGATATATTGGCCCCCCTTCAATCCCGTATGCATCAATTTCTATGCTAGGTTGAAGCTTCTGTCACTCTTGCCCTCCAATACATAGTCCTATCAACATACAACTAACCCTATGGTGTGATCCACGCACACGCTCATATGATGGGCACCAAAGGACAGCAACATAACCACAAGCAAATTAAACCAATCATAGCAATTCACCAATTACCGATAGGACAACGAAAATCTACTCAGACATCATAGGATGGCAACACATCATTGGATTATAATATGAAGCATAAAGCACCATGTTCAAGTAGAGGGTACAACGGGTTGCCGGAGAGTGGACCATTGTAGATAGATGGGGGAAGGTGATGAAGATGTTGGTGATGATGATGGAGGTGTTGGTGTAGATTGCGGTGACGATGATGGCCCCGACGGCGTTCTAACGCCACTGGGAGAGAGGGGGAGAGAGACCCCCTTCTTCTTCTTATTCCTTGACCTTCTCCCTAGATGAGAGAAGGGCTTACCCCCTGGTCCATGGCTTCCATGGCGGCGGAGGGGCGAGAACCCCTCCGAGATTGGATCTGTCTCTCTGTCTCTCTCTGTTTTTGCGTTCCAGATTCTGCCCTTTCACCGTTTCTTATATTCTTGGAGATCCGTAATTCCGATTGGGCTGAAATTTTAACACGATTTCTATCCGAATATTGGTTTTCTTGTGGTGAAAGAAGGTCACCAACTGCCTTACGGGGTGGCCATGAGGGTCCAGGGCACGCCTGACCCCCTGGGGCGCGCCCCCTGCCTTGTGCCCCCCTCAGGCATAATCTCGCATTGATTCTTCTTCCCAAAATTCACATATATTCCAAAAAAATCTCTGTCAGTTTTTATCCCGTTTGGACTCTGTTTGATATGGATTTTCTGCGAAACAAAAAACATGCAACAAATCTAGCACTGGGCACTGGATCAATATGTTAGTCCCAAAAATAGTATAAAAAGTTGCCAAAAGTATATAAAAGTTGTAGAATATTGGCATGGAACAATAAAAAATTATAGATACGATGGAGACATATCAAGTTCATCTCCCGTACTCCACCGTTGCAGGTGCTTGCTCTAAGTTGGCAGTGTGATAATTGGTTTCATGTTGCATATGATGTCTAGCCTGTATTTCTTCTATTTTGATTAAATTGCACCTGCTGAGTTTATACGTTATACATGTGCATGTGACATGCCTTTCTGTGTCTAGAATACACTGCATCTATCAATCATACCATGTTCTTATATCAAAGTACTACTGTTGTGTATCCCGCATCAGTCACTCATGATTGGACGCTTTTAACATGGCAGTTTGATAGTGCTTGCATCTTGCATTGATTTCTACGTTGTACTGCTTCTAATTTTTCGAAATGCCACTTATAACAAGACACTTTCAACTAGGCATAGTGATATTGGTTGCATCTTTCATATGGTGTCTAGCTTGCATTACTTCTATTTTCTTGAAAATCCTTCCGCTTAGTTTACACATCGTAGATGTGAATATGTCATGCTGTCCTATTTTTCTTACATATTCCATACCCATACAGTTTTCTTACATCAAAGTATTGCTTGTCTGTATCATGCATCAATGAGTTCTAAAGAGCGATTTTATTCTTTTGTGTTGTGGGTATGGCTTGACATGGCAAAGTCAAAAAAAGAGCGAGGAAAGTAATATAGTAGGGAATGGTGTTACTCGTCGGGTGAAACGGAAAAGGATCTGCCCTCGAGATTCTGTTGGTACTTATAGTGCAGTAGAAGGTCCAACTCCACCGACTAAATCTACAAACACAATATCACCTGCTCCACCAGCTGCAGCATCCGCTTCAACTGTAACAGCATCTCAACGAGTTACTCGTTCATTTGCTCCGGAATTGTCCAGTTCCCAAGCTTCCTTCACACCTAACACTACTTCCAAAGCACTGCTGACACAACAGGACTTGGCAAGATTAGATGAACCTCATGAGCATCAAGACAAAGACGGTACTTGACCAAGTCAAGTTGCAGTTGCATGGTCCTTTATATGTACTCTCATAGTTTGATGTGCCCTAACACTTTCCATATTCGTTGTTGAACTAGCACCACGGCGCCAGCAGAAACAGACATCAGTGATAATTCTTGACAGATTAACAAAATCTAAAGGATGAAGAATGGAGATCCATTTTGAGGAAGGTTTAAAAAGGCCACGTGATGCTACAGAGTCAGCCAAGTTAGTATCAGAGGCAGCCATTAATGTTAGTTGTCATGCACGTATCCTCCCAACATGGATCCAGTATAGGAATGAGAAAGACAATACCCAGTTTAACACCTTCCTTAACCATTTATTCGTAGGTAATGTTATCCATCGCAATTTGTAATATTGTCTTGCTCTGTGCTATATTTTCTAGCTTCCCCCTAATAAGACTCACATTCTTTTTCAACAGATGAGGTTCAAGTTGGATCTGAAAGATGATGCAACTAAACAAGAATGCACTCATGTTTTCCAGTCTGCTCTGCGACAGTATCGGTACCACCTTAGAAAAATCTTACTTTGAAGGCAAGGCTAACAATGAAATCGCCCAAACATCTCCAGTGGAATATATTACAGATGAAGACTGGACAGCCCTTGTCAAACACTGGTCTGATCCAAAGTATCAGGTAGGGTATATGTATTTGATCAGACCACATATTGAACTTGTATTTATGTATGTGCCTTACAAGTGTATCTTCTTCTAGGCTAACTGTTTGAAGAACAAGACCAACCATTCTAAAGTGAAATTCCAACAGATAACATGATCTCGTAGCTATATTGCACACTGTGAGGCTCATGTAAATAGCCGCTAGTTCCTTCTTTTTTCTGTGCCATATTATCATATCAATATTGACTTGTTCCAAATACAGAGGAAAACCCGTGTGGACCAAAAAGAACCTGAACCGAATGCAGTGCAAATCTTCATGGATTGCCACACCAGCAAGATGAAGGGCATGAGCACACTAGTTCAGGCCGCTGTTGTAAGTCCTTACTCCTCCTGCCTTTGAACTAACTGGTACTGTGATGTGTTCATTTAACTTCTTGGTTTGCAGCCAATGTCAGTTACTTTGTTCACTTTTATACACAGTTTTCTTAACGTATCATTTCACCTTACATGGTTTAAAAGAGATGAAGGATATTCTTTTGGTCTTGATCTGTAATCTAGTTGTGATGTTCACGTGCACACACAATGATACAATAGCCTGTTTGTTTTATATCTGCTTGCCCATGATATGAATGATGTCATACTATATTCATCCTACTTTAAACCATGTCTCTTTATCCTTAGATGTCAACGAATGTGAGAAAATAGACAATACAGTAGGCATGCTACATGGACATATGTTCTGAAAGTGATTTTATTATGTAGTTGGCACTAAAATACATGCTAATGCATTACAGTAGTTCACAAAATAAGTTATGTATAAACATGAAACCTACTTTGTTTGTTTTTGTCTCATTAGTAAGTTATCTGGTACACTAATCTACAAGTTCAAACTTTCAGCAAGCTATGGAACAAATGATTGAACAACCACAACCACCTGAAGGTGACGAGGCTACCACATGCACAATGTCACCTTTGCTGCAGTGTGTAAGTATCTCTCCACTAACAGTGCAAAAAGCACCTTCCTGCATAATTCTGGGTTGGTTGTCAAGGTAACCTCGTCCACATCGCCTACTGAACAAAATCTTCCGGCTAGACAGAGTGATATATCTGTGCTCCAGACACAAGTCCAATCCCTAATGGACGTTGTGTCGGAAACAAGAATAGTTGTTGACAAATGTCGTGAAGATATGAATGGTTTTGAAACCAGACTATCAGACATTTGCTTCTATGCTCAAGAGCAATGGCGGAAAAAGGGGATGATCGTGTTGCTCCATCAGATTCTATAGCCTGAAACATTAGCAGTCAGGTCAAATGATCGGTGCTTCTATACATCTGATGGTGCTTTTATCTAAAAGGATTGTAAACTTTATGCCAACAGGCCTTTTGTTGTATGGTTTGAATTTATTTTGTTGTGATACAACATTTATGATGCTGCTAAAGGCTGCAGTAATTACGACGCTATTTTTGTATAGTGTAGGTTTATCTTAGTAATGTATTCGACCAAAAGCTTCATAGGAGCCTAACGTGCCAACATTTTTCGGGCCCATTCCAATTGGGCTAAAAACGATTCTTGGCCAAAATTTGCATGTAGCCCACTAAAAATATCTTGGCCTAAATCAGCATAAGCTTTTATATTTTTTTGGTAGGCCCGTGCCCATAGTGGGCCTTTAATAGGCCTAAACATAATTTGGGCCCTCAGTAAAATAGGCCGTTTATAGGTGTCAATATCTCAAGCCCATAAAAAATATGGGCCTTTGATAGGCCAAAAGTAAGATTGGGCCCTGATTGTGCCCAATAACCCACTGGTCTTTGTAGGCCGAAATGGTGGCCCATTTACAATGCGGATCGTCCATAGGACGAAATTCAAACGGGCCGTAAATGCGCCGACCTACTACACGGGCCTTTAACAGGCTAGAGGTTCAGTCGAGCTTGATTAGTGTCATTTTTATATGGGCCATTAATAGGCCCGATGTGGCGTTGGGCCACATATGGCCCATGGATTTCGTCCGACGTTAACAGGCCAAAAGTCACAACAAGCTGAAAGTGGCCCAAATCTATAGTGGGCCTCTAACAGGCCGAGTGCCAGACATGGCCGAATATGACCCATATCCTTCACGGTCGTTTATGGGCCGAAAGTTTCAATGGCCTATAAATGGGCCCAAATGAAGCAGGACCTTTACCAGGCCAGAAACACACCGGGCCGTAATTCGGCCCAAACACTTAGCGGACTGTTAACGAGCTAGAAGTGACCATGGGCCACGATGATGACAAGTTTAGGACGGGCGATTGATGGGCCGATTTGACACTAGTTGTACAGTCCTTAACTGAGAATGTTGGGCCCTTAGCTGGGCCGACCCATTATCGTCTGCAAATTCTTGTGGGCCTTTAGCTGGGCCGGCCCATTATGGTTGTGGGCCTTTAGTTGAGCCGGCCCATTTAATCTTTATGGGCCACTTTTGGGCCGATCCACGTGTCAACATATCATAGGCGCATCTCGCCCATTGGACGAGTGACACCTGTGCCAGCGCAGAGCTGACACGTGGTTCCATTAGCCAATGAGAATTTTACAAGTGGAAAATAGGCATTGGTCGTGGCTGTTAGCGGGTTATCGGATCCAAAACTGGACCCGATAGCTTAATGGCGACCCGTTACGGTGGATGCCACGTGTCGGTCACTCTTGACGAAAGCACTTCTATGACATGTGATTTATCATCATGGAAGTGGACACTTCCGTGATGATAATTTTGGTAATGTCATGGAACACTTCTATGACAACACAAGTATGAATATCTTGATTCTGTCATAAAATCGTCATGGATGTACATGCATGACAAAAAACGCGACCTACTGTGACAAACACGTATCATCAAGGAAGTGTCTTTTTTTGTATTGTCTACACTATTGAGTATAATGTTTATTGGGGAAACATAGAATAGTGCAGGATTTATTCTACCTTGCCTTGTACTCCAAGATGACCATGTACTCCTATATATATGCCCACAAGGCTCAAGAAATACAACTAACAACTATTCCACCAATTCTCTCTATCCCTTCTAACATGGTATCAGCCTAATCGATCCTAAACCCTAGCCACCGCCGCTTCCGCGCCTACGCGCCGCCCTGATACGCCCATTTTGCACCATGTTTTTATATCGATAATTATCGCATTATGGGCTGTTATTACACATTATGTCATAATACTTATGCCTATTCTCTCTTATTTTACAAGGTTTACATGAAGAATGGGAATGCCGGCTGGAATTCTGGGCTGGAAAAGGAGCAAAAATTAGAGACCTATTCTGCACATCTCCAGAAGCCCTGAAACTCCATAGGAGTTATTTTCAGAATATAGAAAAAATACTAAGTGAAGAAAGTACTAGAGGGGGGCCACCCACCATCCACGAGGGTGGGGGCGCGCCCTACCCCCTGGGCGCGCCCCCTGCCTCGTGGGCCCCTTGGTGGCCCTCTGATGCCCATCTTTGGCTATATGGAGTCTTTCGTTGAGGAAAAAAAAATCAGAACCAAGCTCACAGGAGGAAACTCCGTCGCCATGAGGCGGAACCTTGGCGGAACCAATCTAGGGCTCCGGCGGAGCTATTCTGCTAGGGAAACTTCCCTCTGGGAGGGGGAAATCATCACCATCGTCATCACCAACGATCCTCTCATCTGGAGGGGGTCAATCTCCATCAACATCTTCACCAGCACCATCTCATCTCAAACCCTAGTTCATCTCTTGTATCCAAACCTCAGATTGGTACCTGTGGGTTGCTAGTAGTGTTGATTACTCCTTGTAGTTGATGCTAGTTGGTTTACTTGGTGGAAGATCATATGTTAAGATCCATTATGCATATTAATACCCCTCTGATTATGAACATGAATATGCTTTGTGAGTAGTTACGTTTGTTCCCGAGGACATGGGAGAAGTCTTGCTATAAGTAGTCATGTGAATTTGGTATTCGTTCGACATATTGATGAGATGTATGTTGTCTTTCCTCTAGTGGTGTCATGTGAACGTCGACTACATGACACTTCACCATTGTTTGGGCCTAGAGGAAGGCATTGGGAAGTAATAAATAGATGATGGGTTGCTAGAGTGACAGAAGCTTAAACCCTAGTTTATGCGTTGCTTCGTAAGGGGCTGATTTGGATCCATATGTTTCATGCTATGGTTAGGTTTACCTTAATACTTCTGTTGTAGTTGCGGATGCTTGCAATAAAGGTTAATCATAAGTGCGATGCTTGTCCAAGTAAGTAGAGTACCCAAGCACCAGTCCACCGACATATCAAATTATCAAAGTACCGAACGCGAATCATATGAGCGTGATGAAAACTAGCTTGACGATAATTCCCATGTGTCCTCGGGAGCGCTTTCCTTCATATAAGAGTTTTTCCAGGCTTGTCCTTTGTTACAAAAAGGATTGGGCCATCTTGCTGCACCTTATTTACTTTATTACATGTTGCTCGTTACAATTTATCTTATCACACAACTATCTGTTACCGATAATTTCAGTGCTTGCAGAGAATACCTTGCTAAAAACCGCTTATCATTTCCTTCTGCTCCTCGTTGGGTTTGACACTCTTACTTATCAAAAAGGCTACAATAGATCCCCTACACTTGTGGGTCATCAAGACTATTTTCTGGCACCGTTGACGGGGAGTGAAGCGCCTTTGGTAGGTGGAATTTGGTAAGGAAAAATTTATATAGTGTGCTGAAATTTACTGTTACTTGTTACTATGGAACATAATCCTTTGAGGGGCTTGTTTAGGGTATCTTCACCCCGACCAGTAGAGCAAAGAGTTGCTCCTCAACCTACTGAACCTAGTGAAAATGTTTACTTTGAAATCTCTTCAGGTATGATCGAGAAACTGCTAGCTAATCCTTTCACAGGTGATGGAACATTACATCCCGGTTTGCACCTAATCCATGTGGATGAAGTTTGTGGATTATTTAAGCTTGCAGGTATGCCTGAGGATGTTATCAAGAAGAAGGTATTCCCTTTATCTTTGAAGGGAGAGGCATTGACATGGTTTAGGCTACGTGATGATATGGGATCATGGAACTACAAATGATTGAAATTGGAATTTCATCAGAAGTTTTATCCTATGCATCTTGTTCATCGTGATCGTAATTATATATATAATTTTTGGCCTCGCGAAGGAGAAAGTATCGGTCAAGCCTGGGCGTGTATTAATTCAACGTTATATTCATGCCCAAATCATGAGCTCTCAAGAGAAATGATTATTCAAAAAATTTATGCTCGGCTTTCTCTTAGTAATCACTCCATGCTCGATACTTCTTGTACTGGTTCTTTTATGATGAAGACTATTGAATACAAATGGCATTTATTGGAGAGAATTAAAAGCAACTCTGAAGATTGGGACCTCGACGAAGGTAAGGAGTCAGGTACAACACCTAAGTTTGATTGTGTTAAATCTTTTATGGATACCGATGCTTTTCGTGAATTTAGCTCTAAATATGGACTTGACTCTGAGATAGTAGCTTCTTTCTGTGAATCCTTTGCTACTCATGTTGATCTCGCTAAGGAGAAGTGGTTTGAATATAATCCTCCCATTGAAGTAAATGTAGTTGCACCTATTAAAGTTGAAGAAAAGACTATCACTTATAATGATCCTATTGTTCCTACTGCTTATATTGAGAAACCACCTTTCCCTGTTAGAATAAAGGATCATGCTAAAGCTTCAACTGTGGTTAACAAAAGCAATATTAAGACACCCAAACCCCATGAGCAAATTAAAGTTGAACCTAGTGTTGCTATGGTTAAGGATATCTTGGCCGATAATATTGATGGGCATGTTATTTACTTCTGCAATGAATCTGCTAGAGTTGCTAGACCCGATACTAAAAAATAAACATAGACCTGTTGTAGGCATGCCTGTTATTTCTGTTAGAATAGGAGATCATTGCTATCATGGTTTATGTGATATGGGTGCTGTTGCAGGTGCAATACCTCATTCCTTATACAAAGAAATTATGCATGATATTGCACCTGCTGAGATAGAAGAGATAGATGTTACAATTAAGCTTGACAATAGAGATACTATTTCACCAGTTGGGATTGTTAGAGATGTTGAAGTCTTGTGTGGGAAAGTTAAATATCCTGCTGATTTTCTTGTTCTTGGTTCCCCACAAGATGACTTTTGTCCTATTATATTTGGTAGACCCTTCTTGAATACTGTTAATGCTAAGATACACTGCAATAAGGATATTGTTTCTGTTGGTTAAGGGGATATTTTCATGAGTCTAATTTTGCTAAATTTCTTAGACAACCCCATGATAAAGAATTGCCTAGTAAAGCTAAAATTATTGGTCTTGCTTCTATTGCCGTGCCTCCTACTAATCCTTTAGAACAATATTTGCTAGACCATGAAAATAATACGTTCATGAATGAAAGAAGAGAAATAGATGAAGTATTCTTTAAATAGGGACCTATTCTGAAGCACAACTTGCCTGTTGAAATGCTAGGGGATCCTCTTCCACCTAAGGGTGATCCCGTGTTTGAACTTAAACCTTTAGCTGATAATCTTAAATATGCATATCTTGACGAGAAAGAGATATATCCTGTTATTGTTAGTGCTAACCTTTTAGAGCATGAAGAAAAGAAATTATTGGAAACTCTGAAGAAGCACTGTGCTGCTATTGGATATACTCTTGATGATCTTAAGGGCATTAGTCCCAATTTATTCCAGCACAAAATAAGATTGGAGAAAGACACTAAACCGGTTGTTGATCACCAACGACGGTTAAATCCTAAGATGAAAGAAGTGGTAAGAAAAGAAATACTAAAGCTTCTAGAGGCAGGTATAATTTATCCCGTTGCTGATAGTCAGTGGGTAAGTCCTATCCATTGTGTCCCTAAGAAGGGAGATATTTCTATTGTTCCAAATGATAAAGATGAATTGATACCACAAAGAATTGTTACAGGTTATAGAATGGTAATTGATTTCCGCAAATTAAATAAAGCTACTAAAAAGGATCACTACCCTTTACCCTTTATTGATGAAATGCTAGAAAGATTGTCCAAACATACACATTTTTGCTTTCTAGATGGTTATTCTGGTTTCTCTCAAATACTTGTGTCAAAAGAGGATCAAGAAAAGACAACTTTTACTTGCCCTTTCGGTACCTTTGCTTATAGACGTATTCCTTTTGGTTTATGTAATGCACCTGCTACCTTTCAAAGATGCATGCCTGCTATCTTCTCTGACTTTTGTGAAAAGATTGTTGAGGTATTCATGGATGATTTCTATATTTATGGGACTTCTTTTGATGATTGCTTAAGCAATCTTGATTGAGTTTTGCAGAGATGTGAACAAACCAATCTTGTTTTGAATTGGGAGAAGTGCCACTTAATGGTTAATGAAGGTATTTTCTTGGGGCTTAAAATTTCTGAAAGAGGTATCGAGGTTCATAAAGCTAAAGTTGATGCTATTGAAAAGATGATGTGCCCTAAGCACATTAAAGGTATAAAAAGTTTCCTTGGTCATGCCGGTTTTTATAGGAGGTTCATTAAGGACTTCTCTAAAATTTCTAAGCCTCTGACTAACCTCTTGCAAAAAGATGTTCCTTTTGATTTTGATGATGACTGTGTAGAAGCATTTGAAATACTTAAGAAAGCTTTGATTTCTACACCTATTATTCAACCTCCCGATTGGAATTTACCATTTGAAATCATGTGTGATGCTAGTGATTATGCTGTAGGTGCTGTTCTAGGACAAAGGGTTGATAAGAAACTAAATATTATTCAATATGCTAGTAAAACTCTAGACAGTGCCCAGAGAAATTATGCCACTACTAAAAAAGAATTTTTAGCAGCTGTATTTGCTTGTGATAAGTTCATACCTTATATTTTTGATTCTAAAGTAACTGTTCACACTGATCATGTCGCTATTAAATATCTTATGGAAAAGAAAGATGCTAAACCTAGACTCATTAGATGGGTCCTCTTGCTACAAGAATTTGATTTGCATATTATTGATAGAAAGAGAGCTGAGAACCCTGTTGCAGACAACTTGTCTAGGTTAGTGAATATTCTTGATGACCCACTACCTATTGATGATAGCTTTCCTGATGAACAACTAGTTGTCATAAATGCTTCTCGTAGTACTCCATGGTATGCTGATTATGCTAATTACATTGTTGCTAAATTTATACCACCTAGTTTCACATACCAGCAAAAGAAAAAGTTCTTCTATGATTTAAGACATCACTTCTGGGATGACCCACATCTTTACAAAGAAGGAGTAGATGGTGTTATTAGACGTTGTGTACCTGAGCATGAATAGGAATAGATCCTACGTAAGTGTCACTCTGAGGCTTATGGAGGACACCATGCTGGAGATAGAACTGCACACAAGGTATTGTAATCTGGTTTTTATTGGCCTACTCTCTTCAAGGATGCCTGTAAGTTTGTTTTGTCATGTGATGAAGGTCAAAGAATTGGTAATATTAGTAGATGTCAGGAAATGCCTATGAATTATTCACTTGTTATTGAACCATTTGATGTTTGGGGATTTGATTATATGGGACCGTTTCCTTCCTCTAATGGATACACACGTATTTTAGTTGCTGTTGATCACGTTACTAAGTGGGTAGAAGCTATTCCAACTAGTAGTGTTGATCATAACACCTCTATTAAGATGCTTAAAGAAGTTATTTTTCCGAGGTTTGGAGTCCCTAGATACTTAATTACTGATGGTGGTTCACATTTTATTCATGGTGCCTTTCATAAAATGCTTGCTAAGTATGATGTTAATCATAGAATTGCATCTCCTTATCACCCACAGTCTAGTGGCCAAGTATAATTAAGTAATAGAGAGCTTAAATTAATTTTGCAAAAGACTGTTAATAGATCTAGAAAGAATTGGTCCAAGAAACTTGATGATGCATTATGGGCTTATAGAACTGCATACAAAAATCTTATGGGTATGTCGCTGTATAAAATGGTTTATGGTAAAGCATGTCACTTACCTCTTGAACTAGAACATAAGGCATATTGGGCCATTAAAGAGCTCAATTATGATTTCAAACTTGCCGGTGAGAAGAGGCTTTTTGACATTAGCTCACATAATGAATGGAGAACCCAGGCCTATGAAAATGCCAAGCTGTCTAAAGAAAAAGTTAAAAGATGGCATGATAAAAGGATACAAAAACGTGAGTTCAATGTAGGTGATTATGTATTGTTATACAACTCTCATTTAAGATTTTTTGCAGGAAAACTTCTCTCTAAATGGGAAGGTCCTTACGTCATCGAGGAGGTCTACCGTTCCGGTGCCATAAAAATCAACAACTTCAAAGGCACAAATCCAAGGGTGGTGAACGGTCAAAGAATCAAACATTATATCTCAGGTAATCCTATAAATGTTGAAACTAATGTTATTGAAAGCGTAACCCTGGAGGAATACATAAGGGACACTTTCCGGAATGTTTCAGACTCTGAAAAGGAATAGGTACGTGGTACGGTAAGTAAACCGACTCCAAAACAGTTCTAATGGCATTTTTTCTCCGTTTTGGAATATTTAAGAAAATAGGAAAATAAGAAGTAGTCCGGAAAGGACACGAGGATTCCACGAGGGTGGAGGGTGCGCCCTACCCCCCTTGGCGCGCCCCCTGCCTCGTGGTCACCTCGTGTACCCTCCGAACTCCTTTTTCTTGCACAATACTTCTTTTGGTCGGTAAAAATTCATTATATAATCTCCCGAAGGTTTTGACAACTGTATCACGCAAATATCTCTTGTCTTCGTTTCAAGCTATTTTTTGACAGAACTAGATCGCCATGGCGTCTTCAAGTGCCCCCAAGGACAAGTTCTTCAAGAAGGTCATCAACCCCTACCTCACGGAGGTGCTGCAACACCCTCAAACCATTGAGTTGTGTGAGGGGTTGCTGCACATCTGTGATGTTGAGGGACCATGGAGGACCAGAAGCATGGAGACAAGGCTCGAGGCATTGGAGCAACAAGTTTTCAAGTGCCAGGAGATGGTGGAACGTGGACTTGACTCCAATCATATAATGATCATGGAGTTCACCAACAACCAAAAGCTAGATGACAAGAACATTGGGGAGGCCATCTTCAAGCTTCACAAGAAAATCGAGCGCCTCCAAGCCCAGATGTATGACCTGCAAAACCAAACTATGAGTATGAATATAGATTCAAGAGGATGAGTTTGGCTGCAGATTTGAGGATCCTGGGGACTCGATCATCCTTCTATGATGGTGAGCCTATGCCTTGGAAGATGGACGACAAGCCTACATCATCAACAACTCCTTCATCACCACCTCTGAGGAAGGAAACATAAACACATGGGTATGGGCACTCCCCTTTGCAACTGCCAAGCTTGGGGGAGTGCCCCGGTATCATATTACCATCACACATTTTATCTTTACCGGTTTTCTTAGTTCGATCCTTTTGGTAATATCTTGATCTAGTAGAATAAAGTTTTAGTATGATCTAGTTTTGAGTTTTTATCTATGATCCTTCTATGTAATCAAGTCCGTGAGCTTTATATAATAAAGATTAGTGTTGAGTCAAGGGCTTGATTATTTTGCTATGATCTTGAGGGAATAAAATAAATAAAAAGAACTAAAGAGATCATAAGGATCTTATGGAGAGTAATAACTTCACATATAAAAGTATGATGAATAAAAGTTGTTGAAAGTTCACAAACATAGTTTTGGTCATCGTTGCAATTAATAGGAAGTAATAAAGAAACAGAGGTTTTCACATATAAATATACTATCTTGGACATCTTTTATGATTGTGAGCACTCATTAAAATATGACATGCTAAAGAGTTGACGTTGGACATGGAAGACAACGTAATGGGTTATGTTTTCTTACATCTGAGATAAATTATATTGTCATGGATCGTCCAACATGTTGAGCTTGCCTTTCCCTATCATGCTAGCCAATTTCTTTGCACCAAGTAGATATACTACTTGTGCTTCCAAATATCCCTAAACCCGTTTTTGCCATGAGAGTCCACCATACCTACCTATGGATTGAGTAAGATCCTTCAAGTAAGTTGTCATCGGTGCACGCAATAAAAATTGCTCTCTAAATATGTATGATCTATTAATGTGGAGAAAATAAGTTTTATACGATCTTGTGATGTGGAAGAAATAAAAGCGACGGACTGCGTAATAAAGGTCCATATCACAAGTAGAAATATAAAGTGACGTTCTTTTGCAAGATTTTGTGCATCCAACCATAAAAGTGCATGGCAACCTCTGCTTCCCTCTACGAAGGGCCTATCTTTTACTTTTATCTTCTACCTTATATAAGAGTCATGGTGATCTTTCCTTTCCTTTTTACATTTTATCCTTTGGCAAGCACAATGTGTTGGAAAGATCCAGATACATATAGCTAATTGGATGTGACTTTTCATGAACTATTATTGTTGACATTACCCTTGAGGTAAAAAGTTGGGAGGCAAACTATAAGCCCCTATCTTTCTCTGTGTCCGGCAAAAACTTCATAACCATACATATCGCGTGAGTGTTAGCAATTGTGGAAGACTAAACTATAGTTGAGTATGTGAACTTGTTGAAAAGCTCTTATTGACTCTTTCCGATGTTATGATAAATTGCAATTGCTTCAGTGACTGGGATTGTAGTTTGTTAGTTTTCAATGAAGTTTATGATTCATACTTGAAATTGTGACTGAATTGTTACTTTAGCATAAAAGATCATATGACAAGACTTTAGCATAAAAGATCATAAAAGATCAATTGTTACTTTAGCATATATATACGTTGTTGTTGTTCTAGGAATGATCATGATGCCCTCATGTCCGTATTTTATTTTATCGACACCTCTATCTCTAAACATGTGGACATATTTTTCGATTTCGGCTTTCGCTTGAGGACAAGCGAGGTCTAAGCTTGGAGGAGTTGATACGTCCATTTTGCACCATGTTTTTATATAGATAATTATCGCATTATGGGCTGTTATTACACATTATGTCTTAATACTTATGCCTATTCTCTCTTACTTTACAAGGTTTACATGAAGAAGGGGAATGCCGGCAGCTGGAATTCTGGGCTGGAAAAGGAGCAAATATTATAGACCTATTTTGCACATCTCCAAAAGCCCTGAAACTCCACGGGAGTTATTTTCAGAATATATAAAAAATACTGAGCGAAGAAAGCACCAAAGGGGGCCACCCACCATCCACGAGGGTGGGGGCGCGCCCTACCCTCCTGGGCGCACACCCTGCCTCATGGGCCCCGTGCCTCGTGGGCCCCCTAGTGGCCCTCTGATGCCCATCTTTGGCTATATGGAGTCTTTCATCGAGGAAAAATCTGAAGCAAGCTCACGGGACGAAACTCCGCCGCCACGAGGCGGAACCTTGGCGGAACCAATCTAGGGTTCCGGCGGAGCTATTCTGCTAGGGAAACTTCCCTCCGGGAGGGGGAAATCATCACCATCGTCATCACCAACGATCCTCTCATCGAGAGGGGGTCAATCTCCATCAACATCTTCACCAGCACCATCTCATCTCAAACCCTAGTTCATCTCATGTATCCAATCTTTGTATCCAAACCTCAGATTGGTACCTGTGGGTTGCTAGTAGTGTTGATTACTCCTTGTAGTTGATGCTAGTTGGTTTACATGGTGGAAGATCGTATGTTCAGATCCATTATGCATATTAATACCCCTCTGATTATGAACATGAATATGCTTTGTGAGTATTTACGTGTGTTCCTGAGGACATGGGAGAAGTCTTGCTACAAGTACTCATCTAAATTTTGTATTCGTTCGATATTTTGATGAGATGTATGTTGTCTTTCCTCTAGTGGTGTCATGTGAACGTCGACTACATGACACTTCACCATTGTTTGGGCCCAGAGGAATTCATTGGTAAGTAATAAGTAGATGATGGGTTGCTAAAGTGACAGAAGCTTAAACCCTAGTTTATGTGTTGCTTCGTAAGGGGTTGATTTGGATCCATATGTTTCATGTTATGGTTAGGTTTACCTTAATACTTCTGTTGTAGTTGTGGATGCTTGCAATAGGGGCTAATCATAAGTGGGATGCTTGTCCAAGTAAGGACAGTACCAAAGCACCGGTCCACCCACATATCAAATTATCAAAGTATAACACCACGATGCGGCTATATCTCCTACGTGCCGGAGCACAACTTAGAGGCATAACCGCATAGTAGGCATGTCGCAAGAGGGGTAATCTTTACACATCCCATGTACTGAACAACAAAGAGATAAAGAGTTGGCTTACAATCGCCACTTCACACAATACATAAATATATCATTACATCATCCATAATACAATCAAGGTCCGACTATGGAACCAAATAAAGAAAGACAACCCCTAATGCAAAAGATCCCCGATCGCCCCAACTGGGCTCCACTACTGATTGTCTGGAAAGGAAACATAGTAACGTCCTGAATCCTCGTCGAACTCCCACTTGAGTTCGTCGCGTCCCCTGCACTGGCATCATTGGCACATGCATCTAGTTTTGGAAGTAATCTGTGAGTCACGGGGAATCAGCACTCTCACACCCTCGCGATCAAGACTATTTAAGCTTATGGGTAGGAAAGGTAGTGAGGTGGAGCTGCAGCAAGCACTAGCATATATGGTGGCTAACTTACGCAAATGAGAGCGAGAAGAGAAGCAAAGCACGGTCGATAAACTATCATGATCAAGTAGTGATCGTGTAACTACTTACGTTCAAGCATAACACGAGACCGTGTTCTCTTCCCAGACTCCACCGAAAAGAGACCATCACGACTACACACGCTGTTGATTCATTTTAATTAAGTTAAGTTTTAGGTTTTCTACAACCGGATATTAACAAATTCCCGTCTGCCCATAACCGCGGGCACGGCTTTCAAAAGTTCAAAAACCCTGCAGGGTGTCCCAACTTAGCCCATCACAAGCTCTCACGGTCAACGAAGGATATTCCTTCTCCCAGGAAGACCCGATCAGACTCGGAATCCCGGTTACAAGACATTTTGACAATGGTCAAAACAAGACCAGCAAGACCACCCGCTGTGCCGACAAATCCCGATAGGAGCTGCACATATCTCGTTCTCAAGGCCCACCGTATAAGCTAAGCGTACAGGAGCCAACGTAACCCAAGTTGCCAAGGGACGGCCCTGCACGATGCTCTAGTTTGGACCAACACTCAGAGGAGCACTGGCCCGGGGGTTTAAAATAAAGATTACCCATGAGTCCGTGAAACCCAAGGGAAAAAGGCTTAGGTGGAAAATGGTAAAACCAAGGTCAGCCCTTGCTGGAGGAGTTTTATTCAAGGTGAACTGTCAAGGGGTTCCCATTATAACCCAACCGCGTAAGGAACGCAAAATCAAGGAACATAACACCGGTATGACGGAAACTAGGGTGGCAGGAGTGGAACAAAACACCAGACATAAGGCTGAGCCTTCCACCCTTTACCAAGTATATAGATGCATTAAAGTAAACAAGATATAAATAGTGATATCCCAACAATAAACATGTTCCAACAAGGAACAAACTCCATCGTCACCTGCAACTAGCAACGCTATAAGAGGGACTGAGCAAAGTGGTAACATAGCCAAACAACGGTTTGCTAGGAAAGGTGGGTTATAGGCTTGACATGGAAATATGGGAGGCATGATATAGCAAGTGGTGGGTATCGCGGCATAGCATTAGAGCGAGCAACTAGCAAGCAAAGATAGAAGTGATTTCGAGGGTATGGTCATCTTGCCTGCAAAGTTCTCTGAGTTGACGTAAGCTTGATCCTTGTAAGCATACTCAATAGGTTCCTCGATCACGCATTTGTCTCCCGGCTCTACCCAAGGAAAGAACACAAGCAAAGGAAACAACAATCAACCACGGTGCAATGCGCAAGCAACATGATGCAAAACATGGCATGATATGCGGGATGTGATATGCAATGCATATGTGTGCTTCGGAAAGTAAAGATTGAAACATGCCTCAACTTGGCAAACCAGGTGCGCCGCTGGAAAGAGGAGTTGATTTCGGTCGAAATCGATATAAAGATCACTGGAATCGGATGCACGGTTTGCAAATGGCAAGCAAAACAAGAATGGCACAATTCTGTGATTAACAACACGATGCCATCTAGAATGCAACAAGAGACTAAGCTAATGCACTCCAACATAGCAACAAAGCACATGGAAGTGATCTTCTCAAGATGCTTGACAAAAGATGAACACTGAGCTACGGCTAAATCAGACAATAGAAGGTTCAAACAAGCATGGCAAAAGTGCAAAAGATATCAGCATCACAGACTTGGTGAAAATACTAACATGGCAGAAATTAACATCAGGAAGCTATGTTTAGAGCAAGATAACAACATGCTACAGGAACAGGACATAGCAAAGCAAGACATGGTATGAATCTACTCAAAGCATATCACAAAACTCCCTTACTTACCATAAGCCAAAAAGGATGAGAAGATATGATGGCACCCATGTAAATATAGCAAGTTTCGTTAACAGATTCAGACTTTGCATAAAACTAGACGTGGCAAAAACAGAATTATGAAGGCATCTTTGCGAGCTCAATTCACTCATCACAAGGCATTTCCTGACAAGCTAAGCATACTACCATCAAGAAGACACGAGCATGAAGCTAAACAAAGCAAGAACAATCTCATAGCATGCATGTATCAACTACAACAACCTTGGCAAAATTGATTAACACGTAAACAATCTGCCAAGAACATCTTATAGCAAAAGTAGATCAAGATTGAGTCATGCTATGGCACTCCATAAATGCAAACAGGAGCATGAATGGATAGATCATAACCATATGTCAAAATCATCCTTACTGAACATACTCAAAATAAGCATGGATCTCTCCGTAGCAACATGAATACATGGCATAAAAATAACAGCAGGAAAATGACTTAGTGAAATTCCAAGTCCCTGAAATCAGCAATATCACGAGAGCTACTTTGCATGCATGTGCTAGTCACCACATTGATCACAAAAATACATGGCATACACCCCTATAAAGATGGCATGGCATAGCCCAAAACACATGTAGAGCTCAAGTCCATAGGAAGCACACAATAATCATGGCAAAAATGACAAATGCTCAAGATCTGCTAAGTAACAGGAACTAACATTTTATAGCACTCTCGAAACAGTCATTTTTGCATCAAGATGGACTCAAACAAGCATGACACAATGGAACAAAATGAAGAGAACATACAGATGAACATTTTGATATATGGCACGCACAAAACGGAGCTATGGATGAGGAGTTATGATGCAAAGAACATGAGCTAAAAATGTTAGGGACTTAGGGAAAAAGGGGTCAACCTAGGGTTTTCTCAGATCCAGATCCGGGTGGCGCGGTTTACGAGGATGACCGGAATCTCGCCGGAGTAGTCGGGGACGGCGGCCGGAGAAGCGGTAGGAAGCCGGAGAGGTGAGGAGGAGGCCGGAGCTCGGAGGTGGCGCGAGGTGCAGGCGGAGGAGGCGCAGGGCGACGCGGCAAAGACGAACGGCGGCGAGGGGCGGCGGCGGCCGACGGAATAGGCGCGGGGTGGCGCGGCTCCTCGCGCGGGGGCGTAGGCGGCGGAGAGACGCGGCGCTCGGGCTGGCCGCCGGGGCCCCGCACGGGCCGAGCGGGCCGGTGGCGGCTGGTGGGCGGCGCGAGACACGTGTCATCCCCTGAGTGGCCGGGCGATAGTGGCGGACATGTCCGTCGGTGGTGAGGAAATGTCTGGCGGTGCGAGGGGAGCGGGACTAGGGTTTCATCTGCGCGAATTTCGGAGGGGAGGCACCTATTTATACATAGAAGGAGCTAGGAGAGTCCAAATGGAGTGTGGTTTTCGGCCACGCGATCGTGATCGAGCGGCCGAGAACATTTAGGGGGTTTGGATGGGTTATTGGGCCACTTTGGTGGAGTGTTGGGCTGCAACACACATGAGGCCTTTACGGTTCCCTGGTTAACCGTTGGAGTATCAAACGGACTCCAAATGGCACGAAATTTGACAGGCGGTCTACCGATGGTGTACCAAGGCCGCTTGGCAAATCTCGGTCCATTCCGAGAATGTTTAACACCCGCTCACGAAAAGAGGCAAAAGGGGGCGCCAGAGGACATAGGAGTGTCGGATTGCAAAACGGTCAACGGGGAGAATGCTTGGATGCATGAGACGAACACGTATGCAAATGCGATGCATGATGACATGATATGAGATGCATGACATGGACAAAATGCAAAATGAAGACCAACCACGGGGAAATCTCATAACTTAGAGCCAGAAATGGCAAGAGTCGGAATACAAATATGGTAAGTTACATCCAGGGCGTTACAACACTCCACCACTATGAAAGGATCTCGTCCCGAGATCTAGGACTGAAAGAACTCCGAATATTCAGAACGGAGGTGGTCCTTGCGTTCCCAGGTGGCCTCTCGGTCGGAATGGTGCGACCACTTCACTTTCAGGAATTTGATAGACTTGTTGTGAGTCTTGCGCTCAGTTTCATCAAGAATAGCAACGGGATGCTCATGATAAGACAGGTCTTCTTAGAGATCAATCTCTTCGAAGTTGATGGTGCGGTCAGGAGTCTTGAAGCTCTTAAGAAAGTTGAGACACGTGAAACACGTCGTGCACGTTTTCAAAGTTGGACGGAAGCTCAAGTTGATAGGCGAGATCGCCTCTTTCGCCAGTGATCTTGAAAGGACCCACGTATCTAGGGGAAATCTTCCCTTTGATACCGAAGCGACGAGTACCTTTCATTGGAGAGACACGGAGGTAGACATGGTCTCCGATCTCGAAAGCCAAGTCACGATGCTTGCTATCATAGTAACTCTTCTGGCGCGATTGCGCGGCTTTGAGATATTCAGGAATGACTTTGCACATTTCTTCAGCTTCTGTGATTAAGTCATTGCCAAGAAGTTGGTGTTCACCAGTCTCTGACCAATTAAGAGGAGTATGGCACTTTCTGCCATAGAGAATCTCGAATGGGGCCTTGCCCGAACTCTCTTGGAAGATGTTGTTGTAGGAGAACTCGGCATATGGAAGACAATCTTCCCACTTCATACTGAAAGAAATGACACAAGCCCTGAGCATATCTTCAAGAATTTGATTGACTCGCTCGACTTGTCCACTGGTTTGAGGATGGAAGACTGTGCTGAAGCGAATGTTGGTGCCCATGGCCTTCTGGAAGGAATCTCGGAACTTAGAAGTAAAGATGCTTCCACGATCTGAAGATATCAACTGCGGAATGCGGTGCAAGGAGATAATCCTGGAGGTATATAGCTCTGCCAACTGAGCTGCTGTGATAGATTCTTTGATAGGAAGAAAATGAGCCATTTTAGTAAGCTTGTCGATGACAACAAAGATAGCATCACTTCCACGTTTGGACTTGGGAAATCCAGTCACGAAGTCCATCTCAATATGATCAAACTTCCATTCTGGAATGGCAAGAGGTTGGAGGAGACCAGATGGTTGTTGGTGTTCTGCTTTCACTCTTCTACAGACATCACATTCATTCACGAACTGAGCAATTTCTTGCTTCATTCGAGTCCACCAGTATGACTGCTTGAGGTCATGGTACTTCCAGGATGAATAGATAGGAGTGAATTGTGAGCCTCGTTCATAATGACTTTACGAAGGTCACCTTTAGGAACAACAATTCGATCCTCGAAGAATAGAGTATCTTTGTCATCAAGGCGATAGCACTTGTACTTGGGTTGGCTCTTGGCAATCCCATGTTTCACCTTCTTCACCATTGCATCAAGAAGTTGTGCCTCACGAATTTGATCTTCCAAAGTAGGAGAGACTTGGAGGTTGGCAAGAAATCTTTGAGGAACAACTTGGAGATTCAATTTTTGGAAAGCTTCACAAAGATCCGGTTGGAAGGGCTTGAGAATCAAACTGTTGCAGTAAGCCTTCCTGCTCAAAGCATCTGCAATGACATTGGCCTTACCTGGAGTATATTCAATACTCGGATTATACTCTTGAATCATTTCGACCCAATGAGTCTGCCTGAGGTTGAGGTTGGGTTGAGTAAAGATGTACTTGAGACTCTTATGATCAGTGAAGATGTCCACTTTCTTGCCCAATGAGAGATGTCTCCATGTTAAAATAGCATGGACAACTGCCGCCAACTCGAGGTCATGAGTGGGGTAGTTATTTTCATTGGGCTTGAACTGGCGGGAGGTGTAGGCCACAACTTTCTTCTCTTGCATTAACACCGCATCGAGACCTTGCAGGGAAGCATCACAAAAAACTTCGGATGGTTTGGATTCATCAGGAGGAGTCAGAACTAGAGTTGTGACTAACTTTTCTTTCAGGGTGTTGAAAGCCACATCACATTCAGGCGTCCAGACATACTTCACATGCTTCTGGAGGAGGTTGGAAAGAGGCTTTGCAATATTCGACAATAGCTTGCAATCCCAAGAAAGATGCGTGGCTGCTTGACATTCTGCGGTGGTTCCCAATTCACAATTGCAGACACCTTCTCAGGATTAATAGCTATGCCCTTGGCGGAGATGATATGCCCAAGGTAGAGAACCTCATCGAGCCAAAACTCACACTTTGAAAACTTCGCATAGAACTGATGTTCTCTGAGTTTGTCGAGCACCAATCTCAAATGCTTGGGATGATCCTCCTTGTTCTTGGAAAAGACCAAAATATCATCGAGATACACCAAGACGAAATCATTTGTGTAGGGGTTAAAGATGAAGTTCATCATGCGCGAGAACGTTGGAGGAGCATTGACAAGGCCAAAAGACATGACAGTGCATTCATATGAACCATAGCTTGTTCTGAAAGCTGTCTTGGGGATATCTTGTTCACGAATGCGAATCCGATGATAGCCATACAAAGGTCAAGCTTGGAGAATACTTGAGCACCTTTGAGTTGTTCAAAAATCTCATTGATGTTGGGAAGTGGATACTTGTTCTTTATGGTCTTCTTGTTCAATGGGCGGTAGTCGACACAAAGTCGGTCCTTTCCATCCTTCTTCTTTACAAAAAGAACACCACAAACCCATGGATAAGAACTCGGTCTGATCAGACCCATGCGCTCTTGTATATCAAGTTTCTTCTTCAGCTCCTTCAACTCTTCTGGTCCAAGCTTATAAGGACGTTTGCAAACGGGTTCTGTGCCAGGCTCAAGATCGATGACAAATTCAACTGGCCGGTGAGAAGGCATTCCTGGAACCTCTTCTAGAAAGACGTCTTGATATTCATAAACGACTAGAATTTGAGAGATGGCATTCAACTCGCCCTTCTCATTGAGAGAAAACAGTCGAATGGTATCGTCACGAGCGGCATAGATGATCACATCCTCAGACGAGTGTGCCAATTGAATCTGCCTTGCAGCACAATCAAGTTGAGCCTTGTGCTTAGAAAGCCAGTCCATGCCGAGAATTAGATCAATATCCGAGTTACCAAGGACCTTTGGAGAGGAAAGAAATTTATAATCTCCCATCTTGATAGAAACATCCGGAACCATCATTTTGGTGTTCATGAACAAACCCGGAGAGGAAACCGCTATCGGCTTAGGCAAATCGACAGTATGCAAATCGTTCATGGATGCAAAAGGCTTCGATATGAATGACAAAGATGCACCAGTATCAAATAAGACTCTTGCAGGAATATCATTAACAGGAAGATTACCCATGATCACTTCTGAAGAGTCCTCTACCTGAGCTGCGTTCATCATGTTGACCTTTGCAGACTTGGAATTATGCTTGACCATTGCATTGCTTGCAGATCTCACATGAGGAGGCGGAAGGCGCCTCTGGTTGAAGCATTTGTTCGCATAGTGCCCTTTCTGTTGAGACTTGTTGCACGTAACCTCTAAGAGCAGACGGTGATACAGAGCACTTGACCTTGGAGCATGAGACAGAGCTTTGTTCTGATAGCCTGGGTTGGGTGGGTGGGAAGATCCATTGCCACCTTTACTCTTCTGCTGATAAGGCTGACGGAACGGAGGAGGAGGAGGCAACCAGTACTTTTTCTACTTAGCTGCCACTTGAGTTGAAGAAGAAGAAGGAGATGCATCCCTGACTCTCTTCTTAGAAGCATCGCACTTGAGCTGAGAGGCCTCTTGCTTTAGTGCCATGTTGTAGAACTCATCATACTTGGTCGGCTCAAAAAGCACGAGAGCTGGTTGCAGATCTTCTCTGAGGCCACCTCTGAATTGATAAATCATGTTCTTCTCATCAGGGACGTCTTGTTTAGCAAAGCGAGCGAGCCTCTAAAACAGGATGTTGTATTGGTAAACAGACATACTGCCTTGCTTCAGATTGCGTAACTCCTCACGCTTACTCTCAGCAACACTTTGAGGAATGTGGTGAGCTTTGAAGTCTCGGCGGAAATCATCCCAGGTAATCACATGACCTCCTCTGGAATCTTTGTATTGTTGATACCATTCAGCGGCTTGGTCTTTCAGTTGAAACGAAGAGAACTTGACAAAGTCCTCTGGCCTGACATTGCTACACTCAAAATGTTTGCAGATATCCATGAGCCAATTGTCAGCGTCTGTGGCCTCGACACAGTTACTGAAGGACTTCGGCTGGTTTGTGAGGAACTGGTTGAGGGTAGCAAACTGAGCTTGATTGTTGCCTTGGCCTTGATTTCCTTGGTTGCGCTCTTGCAAGAGTTGCAAAAGCATCTGCATATTGGCGTGGGTGGCGGCCATGACAGTTTGCCATGCCTCCGGAGGTGGAGGTGGTGGCGGAGGTTCCGGATTATGACGCGTTGGAGGAGCCATCCTGAAGAGGGTGACATCTGTTAGCATCTTGAAAGACATATATTCAACCTGAATCAATGGATCAAAATTGCAACATATAGCCTTAACATTCGAACAAGAATGAACGAATGAATTCCAAAGTAAATCATCACACTTCCATAAATTGAGAAGCCACTTAGATAGAGGTAGATGAATAAAACAACAAGGTACGGATATGAACAAATAATTGGTAAGGAATACCCAATCACAAACCAAATATCTGCGGGAAGAAATACTAGAGCTACATGAATTCCCTCCTATGAAACTCCCGAAACTTTCTGGTTATGCAATCAGGTGTTGGGGATACACGGGAAGCATACTATCTCACACAAAACTAGCAAATCCTACATCCAGCTGTATCCATCCTTCAACACATAACCAAGAAACCTTCGGAAATCATTTACCTCAACCTTCAAAAAGCATCCGTTATATGAGTTATGGCAATACTCCCGAACTCCCTCCCCAGTACTAGGTGGCGTCGACGTTATCTCACCAACAACAACATAAAGGAGATTTTCGATGTCGGCGAACTTAGGTATTCCAGAACTGCAACGATAAAATTGTGACGACAACACCTCGGAGCTCAACTCCCCGGGACACTGCCACAACCCCTAAATGTCAGGAGGCACCAAGAACAATGTTCTCATCACAAAACCATCGAAACGATTCCAAGATACCCGCGTGATCCTAATTTTTTTCGTGAAATTTGAGGAGAGAAGAGTCAAAACTCTACGCCAGGAGGCCTCACCAGAGCGGCGAAGGGACTGAGGAGTAAAAAGAATCCTACTCTCCGATATATATAATCCTATAAGACTCAAAACATTTTTCTAGACTCAACAATGTCAACGTTTCGATAAAGCAGGGGGCTCCTAAGTCGGGGAAGGCTCTTATACCAACTTGTAACACCCACGATGAGGCTATATCTCCCACGTGTCGGAGCACGACTTAGAGCCATAACCGCATAGTAGGCATGTCGCAAGAGGGGTAATCTTTACACATCCCATGTATTGAACAAGAAAGAGATAAAGAGTTGGCTTACAATCGCCACTTCACACAATACATAAATATAGCATTACATCATCCAGAATACAATTATGGTCCGACTACGGAACCAAATAAAAAAGACAACCCCTAATGCAAAAGATCCCCAATCGCCCCAACTGGGCTCCACTACTGATCGTCTAGAAAGGAAACATAGTAACGTCCTGAATCCTCGTCGAACTCCCACTTGAGTTCGGTCGCGTCCCCTGCACTGGCATCATCGGCACATGCATTTGGTTTTGGAAGTAATCTGTGAGTCACGGGGACTCATCAATCTCACACCCTCGTGATCAAGACTATTTAAGCTTATGGGTAGGAAAGGTAGTGAGGTGGAGCTGCAGCAAGCACTAGCATATATGGTGACTAACTTACGCAAATGAGAGCGAGAAGAGAAGCAAAGCAGGGTCGATAAACTATCATGATCAAGAAGTGATTTTGTAACTACTTACGTTCAAGCATAACACGAGACCATGTTCTCTTCCCGGACTCCACCGAAAAGAGACCATCACGGCTACACACGCTGTTGATTAATTTTAATTAAGTTAAGTTTCTGGTTTTCTACAACCGGATATTAACAAATTCCCATCTGCCCATAACCGCGGGCACGGCTTTCAAAAGATCAAAAACCCTGCAGGGGTGTCCCAACTTAGCCCATCACAAGCTCTCACGGTCAACGAAGGATATTCCTTCTACCAGGAAGACCCTATCAGACTCGGAATCCCGGTTACAAGACATTTCGACAATGGTAAAAACAAGACTAGCAAGACCACCCGCTGTGCCGACAAATCCCGATAGGAGTTGCACATATCTCGTTCTCAGGGCACACCGGATAAGCTAAGCATACAGGAGCCAACGTAACCCAAGTTACCAAGGGACGGCCCTGCACGGTGCTCTAGTTTGGACCAACACTCAGAGGAGCACTGGCCCGGGGTTTAAAATAAAGATGACCCTTGACTCTGCGAAACCCAAGGGAAAAAGGCTTAGGTGGCAAATGGTAAAACCAAGGTCGGGCCTTGTTGGAGGAGTTTTATTCAAGGGGAACTGTCAAGGGCTTCCCATTATAATCCAGCCGCGTAAGGAACACAAAATCAAGGAACATAACACCGGTATGACGGAAACTAGGGCGGCAAGAGTGGAACAAAACACCAGGCATAAGGCCGAGCATTCCACCCTTTACCAAGTATGTAGATGCATTAAGGTAATCAAGATATAAATAGTGATATCCCAACAAATAAACATGTTCCAACAAGGAACAAACTCCATCATCACCTGCCACTAGCAACGCTATAAGAGGGGCTGAGCAAAGCGGTAACATAGCCAAACAACGGTTTGCTAGGAAAGGTCTGTTAGAGGCTTGACATGGCAATATGGGAGGTATGATATAGCAAGTGGTGGGTACCATGGCATAGCAATAGAGCGAGCAACTAGCAAGCAAAGATAGAAGTGATTTCGGGGGTATGGTCATCTTGCCTGCAAAGTTCTCTGAGTTGACGTAAGCTTGATCCTAATAGCATACTCAACGGGTTCCTCGATCACGCAATCGTCTCCCAGCTCTACCCAAGGCAAGAACACAAGCAAAGGAAACAACAATCAACCACAGTGCAATGCACAAGCAACATGATGCAAAACATGGCATGATATGCGGGATGTGATATGCAATGCATATGTGTGCTTCGGAAAGGAAAGATTGAAACAGGCCTCAACTTGGCAAACCAAGTGTGCCACTGGAAAAATGAGTTGACTTCGGTCGAAATCGATATAAAGATCACCGGAATCGGATGCACGTTTGCAAATGGCAAGCTAAACAAGAATGGCACAATTCTGCGATTAACACCACGATGCCATCTAGAATGCAACGATAGGCTAAGCTACTGCACTCCAACATAGCAACAATGCACATGGCAGTGATCTTCTCAAGATGCTTGACCAAAGATGAACACTGAGCTACGGCTAAATCACACAATAGAAGGTTCAAACAAGCATGGCAAAAGTGCAAAAGATATCAGCATCACAGACTTGGTGAAAATACTAACATGGCAGAAATTAACATCAGGAAGCAATGTTTAGAGCAAGATAACAACATGCTACAGGAACAGGACATAGCAAAGCAAGACATGGTATGAATCTACTCAAAGCATATCACAAAACTCCCTTACTGACCATAAGCCAAAAAGGATGAGAAGATATGATGGCACCCATGTAAACATAGCAAGTTTCGTTAACAGATTCAGACTTTGCATAAAACTGGACATGGCAAAAACAGAATTATGAAGGCATCTTTGCGAGCTCAATTCACTCATCACAAGGCATTGCCTGACAAGCTAAGCATACTACCATCAAGAAGACATGATCATGAAGCTAAACAAAGCAAGAACAATCTCATAGCATGCATGTATCAACTACAACAACCTTGGCAAAATTGATTAACACGTAAACAATCTGCCAGGAACATCTTATAGCAAAAGTAGAGCATGATTGAGTCATGCTAGGGAACTCCAAAAATGCAAACATGAGCATTAATGGATAGATCATAACCATATGTCAAAATCATCCTTACTGAATATACTCAAAAGAATCATGGATCTCTCCGTAGCAACATGAATACATGGCATAAAAATAACAGCAGGAAAATGACTTAGTGAAATTCCAAGTCCCTGAAATCAGCAATATCACGAGCAGAGCGGGCCGGCGGCGGCTGGTGGGCGGCGCGGGACACGAGTCAGCCCCTGATTGGCCGGACGACTGTGGCGGGCATGTCCGTCGGTGGTGAGGAAATGTCCGGCGGCGCGAGGGGAGCGGGACTGGGGTTTCATATGCGCGAATTTCGGAGGGGAGGCACCTATTTATACATAGAAGGAGCTAGGAGAGTCCAAATGGAGTGTGGTTTTCGGCCACGCGATCATGATCGAATGGCCGATAACATTTAGGACGTTTGGATGGGTTACTGGGCCACTTTGGAGGGGTGTTGGGCTGCAACACACACGAGGCCTTTACGGTTCTCTGATTAACCGTTGGAGTATCAAACGGACTCCAAATGGCACGAAACTTGACATGCGGTCTACCGGTGGTGTACCAAGCCTGCTTGGCAAATCTCGGTCCATTCCGAGAATGTTTAACACCCGCTCATGAAAAGAGGCAAAAGGGGGCGCCGGAGGACGTAGGAGTGTCGGATTGCAAAACGGACAACGGGGAAAATGCTCGGATGCATGAAACGAACACGTATGCAAATGTGACGCACATGATGACATGATATGAGATGCATGACATGGACAAAATACAAAACAAAGACAAAACCCAACCATGGGGAAATCTCATAACTTAGAGCCGGAAATGGCAAGACTCAAAATACAAATATGGTAAGTTACATCCGGGGCGTTACACAAAGTACCAAACACAAATCATATGAGCGTGATGAAAACTAGCTTGACGATAATTCCCATGTGTCCTCGGGAGCGCTTTCCTTCATATAAGACTTTGTCCAGGCTTGTCCTTTTTCTACAAAAAGGATTGGGCCATCTTGCTGCATCATATTTACTTTCATTACTTGTTGCTCCTTACAATTTATCTTATCACACAACTATCTGTTACCGATAATTTCAGTGCTTGCAGAGAATACCTTGTTGAAAACCGCTTATCATTTCCTTCTTCTCCTCGTTGGGTTCGACACTCTTACTTATCGAAAAGGCTACGATAGATCCCCTATACTTGTGGGTCATCACGCCCCCGGGGTGGTCGGCCTCCATGACCGCCGCTGGAGGCTACGCCGCCCGTACCTATGGTTCGTTCGTCGGTCGTGTTGACCGGCTGCCCTTAAGAGTCTTTTTCCCGGTCGTTGATCCAGGTTTTTCTCTCTTTCGCCGGTCGGTTTGATCGGTGTTTTCTTTTTTGGTTTTTCGATCTACGATCGGTTTGCGTCGCCCGTCGCCGTTCGTCATCTACAACATGATTTTACTGGATAATCGCCGACGACTCTCGCCTTCACCCGGCTGCAACACGTGCATTGGTATGGTGGCCGGTCGCGTCCTACGCTGGTCCTTCGTCCTGCGCGTGTGTGAGCTGCTTGGTGTGGACGGCCGCTAGCGCCTGTCCACCATGCCACCTGGATCCACTCCGATGTTGCATGCATCCCGTGCAATGCATGGCATGCGTTCCCATTCAGCTGAGTGCTATTGGATAATCTGACTGCGGTCATCATGCCATGTCCAACCCGTGCATAGGCATGTCGCGGGTGTTTCGTCTTAGGCTCGCATCTTTTGGATTCTTGCTCGTCACGTCTACGGTCAGATCAACCGTCTACATGCAGCTTGGTAGGATCTCATGAAGATTGTTCTTGAGTATAACATGTTTCTTCAGTGATCGAGCAACGGGCTGTCGATGCGTCGTCCCATTGGGTCGCAGCACCTCCGCCCCGTGGTTCTCCCCGTGGCTGCACCGATCTGCGTCGTTGCTACGTCACCCCTTTGGGCAGTAGCGCCACGACACGTGGTCCCCGCCGCTTCCCTGAGGCCGTTCCCGTGGTTGCACCACCTCGCGTGTTGCCGCTGTGTCGCCTCTTCGCGCCGGAGTGCCGCGGCCCGCTGTTAACCGCCGCACGGAAGTCGTCCGCTCTAGGTCGTCCCCGAGGCTGCACCGACCCTCGCGCTGCCGCTGTGTCACCCCGTCGAGCCGTAGCGAGCATGGCACCCGATCCCTGCAACCGCCCTGAGGTCTTCCCCGTCGTCGTCCCGACATGCCCGCCGCCGTTGTGTCGCCCCTTCGGGCCGTAACGCTGTGGCCTGCGGTCCACCGCCGTCCACGCGCGTTGACTTCCACGTGATATGCGCCGCGCTGCCTCCCTTGGAGTGGGAACGTCACCGTCCACACTAGTGTTCGTCACGCTGTCGGGTTCATTATCGCCTACTTCGAGCACCGCCGCCGCCTCCTCAGGCTGCCGCTGCCGTCGCTCTTCTTCCGCGGCACCACAATGACTCCCTCGACACCGGCTACCCCAACTCGACATCAACCACGTCGTTCTTCGCATGACAACCTCAACCATGGCTACACCACGTACCCTCTTGGCTACTTCGACAAACAGCACAAAGGGCTACTACCTTGCTTGAGCAACCTCGTCGGTTTTCACTCCAGCCACGCCTTCCGCGATGCATCAACATTTATGACTGTGGGAGGGTGTCTGTTGGCTTGCCTTCAGATTTTCTCGAGTCTCACCGTCTGTGTCACTACCTTTGTGACTGCGGGGGGATGTTGAGTATAATGTTTATTGAGGAAACATAGAATAGTGTAGGATTTATTCTACCTTGCCTTGTTCTCCAAGATGACCATGTACTCCTATATATATGCCCACAAGGCTCAAGCAATGCAACAAACAACTATTTCACCAATTCTCTCTATCCCTTCTTACATACACTAACTATAAGTGCTTTACTGTGATTGGTGTCTTGTCGAGGCATTCCTAAAAAAAGATTAACTTAACACTGTCAAATTTTTGCAAATTAGTATGAACCTATTGAATTTCGAATAAACAAATAAAATTTACAGTTGGTAATTTTCGGCATTTTTTGTGAATAAAGAAAAGGAAATACTAAAGGGTTACAACAGTCATAAAACTACTTTTATTTTTATTTTTGAAGGAACCTACTTTTATTTTAATTTATTTTTAAAGAGAGCAACATTTATTTTTGCACCCACGTAACGTCTTTGGAGGGCTAATCCTGAATGTCGTAGTTATTCTTGACTCTTCTGGCAAGTCTGGACCGTGGGGGCTGCCGAGGTTGCATCCTAGTTTTACAATACGACAAGTTCTTCATCCCGTTCTTGATTCATGATCCATCAAGTGAAGAGGAAAAATCAACACACATGGTACTCGAGACAGGCAGCTCAGCATACCGACAGCGCTAGCTGCTGGGCACTTGTGTGCGAGTGAAGTTTCTGGAACTAAGCTCCAAGACAATGTTCACTGCTGGATGTGATATATCCACATATTAAAACACAAGGATTCGCCACTGTTTCAGCCGTTGGATGCAGCAGTATCAACGGCAAGCATTCAAACTTATTCCTACACTATATAGGATTATAGATACCTATAAAAAGCTGCTTCGTCCAGCCTGTTTCCAAGCTTCTCCTTCCTCTCCTCTCTGTTTCTTTCCCATAGCTCGAGTTCATCCTTCATTTTTGCCTAGATTTGTCAACATTGGAGGCACCCCATCTATCCAAGGGTTCTAAAAGGTTACAACTTTATCCTTTCATCTCTCATTGCTAGTTTAGCTCATTTCATGCTCTATAAGTATAGTGATTTGTGGGTTTTAATTTGAGAGTAATTATGTGGGAGTTTATTCGATTTATATGCAATCTGAGCTCAAATTCACTTCTTAGTTTGCATATGGTGTGGTTTACTTATTGCCTTCCCGTCTCCGTCGTCACCGCCATCGATCGCCTGCGCCATCCCTTAGCTGACACCACCTTGGTGAGCCTCTTGTTCTTATCCTTTTTGTAAAAAAATAATAACATTATTTGTATCATTTAGATAGTTACTTGTATAATTTTCTTACTTGTATGATTGTTTGTTATATATAATGTCATGGTTTTGATAACCGTCCCTGTCGGACCTCATCAGGTTTACGATTCAGATGTAGTATATTATCTTTTATAACTATTTGTTTCATTTCGTGTTTATGACAATTATTCCCATCAAGTTGACATAGATACTTTTATCTACGAGGTATGTGAACCGGAAATTGCAACCGACCCTCTTGGCGAGAAGTTAAATTTAGGTGAAAAAGAAAACGATAATTTGAAAGAAAATTGAAAATAATTGAAGAAGAGAAGATGAAATTGGAGTTGTATGTTGCCAATGTCGTCGATGATCACAAGATCAAGATGGATGCAATGCGCTTGAAGATTAGAAAGATTAGAAAATAGGCCATTAATAAAGAGGCTTGGTATCTTAGTTGCGATTTTAATCAAATTTGTTGTTGCATTTAAATGCTTTAGCTAGATAGTTGTATGTTGTTTTATGAGAAGTATGTATGAAATTGTATTGATTTGGTCACTTTGATGTTGTGTAATGAAGATGATCTGGCAATGGATGTATGATGATCGACGCTGGCCCCAGTTCATTAATGGCGTGTGTAGTTTTCTGTGTGTGGCTGAGGCAAACAAGCGGAATGATTTTATGTGGTCTCCATGTGGTGTCTGTAAGAATGATAAAGATTACTATACCTAAAAAATCCTTCACAGCCACCTGCTTCAGTTCGGTTTCATGTTTGGCTATAACTGTTCGGTTTCATGTGGTGTCTGTAATGGAAGACAATGAAGAAGAAGAGGATGATGACAACTATCCTTGGTTCCCTGAATACAATTGTCGGTGTCAAAACCGGCGGATCTCGGGTAGGGGGTCCCGAACTGTGCTTCTAGGCCGGATGGTAACAGGAGGTAGGGAACAAGATGTTTTAGCCAGGTTCGGGCCCTCTTGATGGAGGTAAAACCCTACGTCCTGCTTGATTAATATTGATGATATGGGTAGTACAAGAGTAGATCTACCACGAGATCAAGGAGGCTAAACCCTAGAAGCTAGGCTACGGTATGATTGTTGTATATGGAGTTGATTGCCTACGGACTACAACCCTCCGGTTTATATAGACACCGGATAGGGTTAGGGTTACATAAAGTTGGTTACAATGGTAGGAGATCTTGAATATCCACATCGCCAAGCTTTCCTTCCACGCCAAGGAAAGTCCCATCCGGACACGGGACGAAGTCTTAAATCTTGTATCTTCATAGTCCAGGAGTCCGGCTGAAGGTATAGTCCGGCTACCCGAACACCCCCTAATCCAGGACTCCCTCAGTAGCCCCCGAACCAGGCTTCAATGATGATGAGTCCGGCACGCAGATTGTTCGGCATTGCAAGGCAGGTTCTTCTCCAAATCTTGTGTACCTGTAGGAATAATGTCTGATTTTTGTAATGTAGTGCTCCTCGGCTTCCATGCCCAATAATGGCCGTCTTCCATGTGTCAAACGAATGCGAAAAGCCGGGGCGTTTTTACATCCACACCCCTAGCCGTATAAACGAGCCGCCTATTTAACGGGATGGGGATTTAGGTCCAAACCGCATCTTCTCCTTTTCGCGAGTTATCATCAGAGCGCTTCCAGCAAAGGTCCATTCCAACATGACCAGCCGTCGCAGCTCCTCCCCTCGCCCCTCCGGTTCCAAACCCGGGGACTGAGAGAGTTGCACCATCCCGCATAGCGAGTTAGTGTCGCTTCAGGCCAAGGGATTTCTCCCTCAGGCATACATGGTCCCGGTCCAAGCCGGTCTCACCACCTACAATGGCGGAAAACAAGCGGAGAGCACCCCCAATCCTTCTAAAGGAGAGCGGGTGTGCCTCGTCCCCTATCTAATAAGGGTACTGGGATTTCCAATTCATCCATTTCTCCGTGGGCTTCTGGAGTTCTACGGCCTCCAGCTGCACAATCTCACGCCCGCCTCCGTATTGCATATTGCGGGTTTCGTCGGCCTTTGTGAGCTATTTTTAGGCGTTGAGGATCATTTCGCGCTGTGGAAGAGGTTATTCTGCCTGGTGCCCCATTCTCGAGAGGGGTCTATATACCAAGTGGGCGGAGCCGAAGTATGGTGCATCGCCGGGACCGGATATCTATCCGGAACCCCAAAGAAGGTGTCCAAGGACTGGCCTTCGGAATGGTTTTACATAGATGACGTCCCGCTACCGGACCCTATCCGGGTCGGTCTCCCTGAGTTCAACAGTGCCCCATTGAAGAAACGCTTGAGCTGGTGTCCGCGGAGCTCTCAAAAAGAAAGCGACAGAGACGTCCTTTACCTGATGGGCCGGATAAGACTGTTGGCTCATTCCGGACTAACCATGATTGGAGTCATGGCCGCATGCATTATGCGGGGGTGCAGCCGCTTCAATATATAGGCCACCCCATGTGGGATTTCAACGGGGAGGATGACGCCACCCGTTACGGTTGTAAGGGGCCGGCCTGAGCTGCTGCCCTAGTGAAGATCTTATCCTCTTTGTACAAGGGAGAAAAGGAGGAATTCCTCCGCGTCAATCCGCAGGCCGGATTTACTATGTACGATCCTCCAAGTTGGGTAAGTGAATAATTGCGCTTTCCCGTTTGTTTTATACTCCCACGGTTAGATAGGTAGTCTAACGACTTCAGTGCAGGAACTGCAACAGGAGGTAAAGGATATAAACAGCCACCCTCCACAGCCCGAGGACCCAGAACGGTCCCTCGATCCGGACTCCGAAGAGGACCCAGACATATCAGTGGAGCTTATCGACAGGGTGTTCCATCAGCTAAGCAAGGACAATACCTTGGTAGCCATCACGGCTGATTACCCAGGGTTAGTCCCGGCCTCCCAGGTGACAGAAACCAGAGTCTCATTCCCTTGAGAGAGATTCCACTCTCATGTATTCCGGTGTTTCTGACGACAACCGTGTTTTGCAGGGGAGATTTCCGAGGTAGGAGGCCAAACCTGCGGCGGCTAGCCAACGAGGGGCCGCAGGACCCCGTGGGGCAAAAAGGAATGCAGTCCGGACTGAGATGCCGGTGCAAAGGTATAGCGCACCCTCTGTTTCCCTGGTGTTATTCTATCAGGGCATATTAATGTTCGTGCTATCCTCAGAACGAAGAGACCTCCCCAGACTACATCCGGAGAGGTTGCCAATCGTGCCCCCACTAGCCAGGCTCCAACGTCTGGCCAGGAAGCGGAGGCGAGCACAAGGCACGCACCAAACGCTCCTCCGACAGAGGATGCGGACAGGCTGTCTGCCACAAATTCTAAAGTGGAGAGTGCCATGAACCACAAGCATCGCCAGACAGTTCTACACGATGCTTGTTTCTCCCAAGAGGCTTTAGATGCCTTTAATTGGGGAGATGCGTACCTCCATGCCGCTCAAAATGGTTTAGCCAGAGCCACGGAGCAGTATGTAAAAGACATACGGGTAAGAAAATTTTGGTCAAATATAGATATACCAGTAGCCCCCGAGACTTGAAACAGTTAGACCAACTGATTTAAGGATCATTGAATAAGCAGGTTCTTACAGAGAAGAATACAGTACTGTCCCAGGAGCTGGAAAAGTGCAAGGCCCAACTAGAGGCCGCACTAGCCGCAGCGGGGGAGCCCAAAGAGACCCCCTCAAGTAAGATACGCTTCAAAAGATTAGTATTGTGCGGTGTGGGTGCAAATCTGACAAATCATGTTGCAGATGGCGCCGGACTCGATCCGGAAAAGCAACAGCTCTTACGGCGGCTAAAGGCTGGTGACAGTACGTTGACAAAGGTGAGGCGAGAGAAGAATGATCTTCAGGATGCCAACACCAGGCTGGGCGTCGAACTTAAAGATGTTCGTGGCTAGCTGTCGGACTCCATGAGGGAGAATCGGCGGCTTCGACGCGGCATATTCAGTAAGTGCTTGAACGAACTTTGAAAAAAAAAGTTCGGCAAGGAAGTCGACTAACAGAGTAATGTCTGTAGGTATGCTCACAGGTCGTCCTACAAAGGAGATGCCCGGTTCTACGGGTGACCTTCTTCCCGAACTCATGCAACTGCACGAGCGAATTCGGTAGGCGATGCGAGGTGTTGCCCAAGCCTTATGGCCTGCCCACTCCATGCCCGAAGGCCTTGGAGAGCTTGCGGAGAAGCTGAAGGAAGCTCGGCGCCGCTTCCGGTTGTGGAAGATATCGGCCTGCCGACAAGGCGCTAGGGAAGCCTGGGCCATGGTGAAGACCCGTTTTATGAAGTCTGACCCAAACCACATGGCCGAGGTCAGACCAGTGGGGCCTGACGGGAAGGAGATCCCTGTGAGCTTAGTATACGGCCAAGTAGAGTTGGCCGCGAAGTATTCCCAGCAGGACTGTAAATTAGACAGCCTGTTAGATGGTATAGAAGAGGAATACAATCAGTCAGAATGACTATGTAATTTTGAATTGACATGTGTAATGCCTTCTAGCCGGATTGTAGATCATTTGTCGTTGCCGACCTTTTCGCTTCAACCTCGGGACCTGACGGTCCGAAGTGTGTCCGAATACCATAGCGGTTATACAAGAACCATGGTATGCGTGGAGACCAAGCGTAGGGGTCATTAGTGCTTTATCAGACAAGTGCCCAACTAGTTATGTTATATTACATGGTTAGTAAGAAACATCTTCCAGAGAGAATAGTTCCGTTAGGGGTTCCTTTCGCTAGGAGGCATGCCCTAAAGTGCATGTCCGGACTGCGTAAAAAGACGCAGAAAAAAGCATCTCGGGGCGCATAAAATGAGTAAAAAGATCATCTTTTATCTCACCGACCGAATATTCCCTTAAGAACGCTAGCTTTCGGCTTCACCCAGTCTGAGGTACACATCCGGCTGACCCGGCAGTAACAACCGCAGAGGTGCTCCCTTTGCCGCCTAGCCGAACAATCGGGAACGTAGGGGTAAGCACAGGAGCCAGGCAACCCAGCTTGGCCAAAACTTAAGTCATATCGATGCATATAATGGTGAAGAAAAAGGTACATGCGGAAGTTTGACGCATGTGTTGGGCGTGAAGCCCGTATAAATAAGCTTCTGTTAAAGAAGCCCCCAGGTTTAATGAGCACGAGTGGCACGTTACTAGATGAGCCTTTAAGGGCTATAAAAGAAAAGAGGGGAAGGAGAGAAATGTAAGACAGAAAAATGCAAAAAAATGGATAGAGGAAGGAGATGAACACAGAGTCCGGCGCTAGGCATAGAATCTTCTGAGACGGGTGGCATTCCACGGGTTCGGCTCGAGTCGGTTATCCGACGCATCTCGCAGGCGGTACGCCCCGCCAGTCAGGACTTGGTCGATTATGAATGGACCTTCCCACTTGGGCTTGAGTTTGTCATTTTTCTTATCCGGCAGGCGTAGAACTAGTTCGCCAACATTGTAATTTTTGGCCCGTACTTCTCTGCTTTGATATCTTCGGGCCTGCTGTTGATAAAATGCGGAACGGGCTTTTGCCACATCACGCTCCTCCTCCAGGGCGTCCAAGTTGTCCTGCCGATCGAGCTCGGCTTCTCTTTCTTTGTACATGCGCACTCTAGGTGAGTCATGAATTATGTCGCAGGGCAGAACTGCCTCTGCGCCGTACACCATAAAAATGGTGTGTATCCGGTGGTGCGATTTGGCGTGGTCCACAGCCCCCATAGCACGGAGTCGAGCTCCTCTAGCCAGTGCGTGTTAGATTCCTTGAGGGACCGCACCAGTTTGGGTTTAATGCCGCTCATGATAAGACCATTTGCACGTTCGACCTGGCCATTGGTTTGTGGGTGATAGACGGAAGCATAATCGAGCTTCATGCCCATGTTTTTGCACCAGAGTTTTACCTCGTCGGCGGTAAAGTTTGTACCGTTATCGGTTATGATGCTGTGTGGGACGCCATAACGGTGTACAACCTCGGATATGAAGTCTATCACAGGTCCGGATTCGGCCGTTTTAACAAGCTTGGCTTCTATCCATTTGGTGAATTTATCCACCATGACCAGTAAGTATTTTTTCCTATCGGTCCCACCTTTAAGGGGTCTGACCATGTCAAGCCCCTAGACCGCAAACGGTCAGGTGATGGATATAGTTGGGAGTGCGGTGGGTGGCATATGGCTTTGGTTGGCAAAAAGTTGGCAACCAGCGCATTGTTGGACTAGGTCCTGAGCGTCTGCCTGGGCCGTCGGCCAATAAAAGCCTGTATGGAAAGCCTTGCTAACAAGGGATCGAGCAGCGGCGTGGTGACCACCGAGTCCGGCATGAATTTCAGCCAGAAGGTTCCGCCCTTCCTCTTCGGAGATGCACCTTTGAAGGACTCCGGTAGTGCTTTTCTTATAAAGCTCTCCCTCATGGACTCTATAGGCTTTAGATCGCCGCACTATGCAGCGGGCCTCGTTTTGGTCCTCCGGGAGTTCATGCCTAGTAAGGTAGGCTAGGAATGGTTCTGTCCACGGGGCGATGACCGCCATTATTACGTGGGCTGAAGGTGTAATTTCATTGGCAGAGCCTCCAATTGTGTCAGATTGTTCGGCGTCGAGTGGTGCGGCTGGGTCCGGGCTGTTATTTGCGGGTTCCCCCTCCCATGCTACGGATGGCTTAAACAATCTTTCCAAAAAGATGTTGGGGGGGACTGCATCGTGTTTTGCTCCGATGCGTGCCAGGACGTCCGTTGCTTGATTGTTTTCTCTGGCTATATGGTGAAACTCCAGCCCTTCGAACCGAGCTGACATTTTTAGGATGGCGTTGCGGTAAGCTGCCATTTTTGGGTCCTTGGCATCGAAGTCTCCATTTATTTGGGATATCGCGAGGTTTGAATCCCCACGTACCTCTAGGCGCTGGATACCCATGGATACTGCTATCCGGAGACCATGTAGGAGGGCCTCATATTCGGCTGCATTGTTGGAATCCATGTACATGATCTGGAGCACATATTGGACTGTGTCTCCTGTGGGGGACGTCAGGACGATGCCATCCCCCAGTCTGGCCAACATTTTGGAGCCGTTGAAATGCATAATCCAGTTTGAATATGTGCCGTATTCTTTAGGGAGCTCGGCCTCCGTCCATTCTGCGACGAAGTCGGCCAAAACTTGCGATTTAATAGCTCGCCGTGGCTTATAGGTTATATTGAATGGGAGAAGCTCGATGGCCCATTTTGCAATCCGGCCCGTTGCGTCGCGGTTGTTGATAATATCGTTGAGTGGTACTTCCGAGGCTACTCTTATGGAACACTCTTGAAAGTAGTGTCGTAGCTTCCGGGATGCCATGAATACCGCGTATGCAATCTTTTGATAATGCGGGTACCGTGATTTGCATGGAGTGAGGACAGTGGATACGTAGTAGACCGACCTTTGAAGGGGGAATTTGTGTCCATCCGTTTCCCGCTCGACAACGAGCACTGCGCTGACAACTTGATGTGTTGCTGCAATGTATAATAACATTGGTTCGCCGGTGTTCGGCGCGGCCAGGACTGGGTTTGTTGCCAATATGGCTTTTATTTCATCAAGTCCGGCCATGGCGGCCTCCGTCCACTTGAAGTGTTCGGTGCGCTGAAGGAGGCGATAGAGGGGTAGTGCCTTTTCTCCCAAGCGGGAGATGAAGCGGCTTAAAGCCGCCACGCACTCGGTTAATTTTTGTATTTGTTTAAGGTCCTTTGGGACATCCAATTGTGACAAAGCTCGGATCTTGGCTGGGTTTGCTTCAATTCCTCTACCGGATACAATGAAGCCCAAGAGCTTTCTGGCTAGGACGCCGAAGACGCATTTTTCTGGGTTGAGCTTGATGTCATATTGTCGGAGGTTATCGAATGTAAGCCTCAAGTCGTTTACTAGGGATTCGACATGTCTTGATTTGACGACCACATCATCCACATACGCCTCCACTGTTTTGCTGATCTGGTTTGCCAGACATGTCTAGATCATGCGCTGATATGTTGCGCCGGCGTTTTTCAGCCCGAAGGGCATTGTGTTGAAGCAGAATGGGCCGTATGGTGTGATGAATGCAGTTGCAGCTTGGTCTGATTCTGCCATCTTGATTTGATGGTAACCGGAGTATGCGTCGAGGAAACACAACAAATCATGTCCTGCGGTGGCATCGATGATTTGATCGATGCGGGGGAGGGGGAAGGGATCCTTTGGGCAAGCCTTGTTGAGGTCTTTAAAATCGACACACAGGCGCCAGGATTTTTCCTTCTTTGGTACCATCACCAGGTTTGCTAGCCAGTCCAGATGTTTTATGTCTCTGATGAATCCGGCCTCCAATAGTTTGGCTAGCTCCTCTCCCATAGCCTGTCTCTTGGGTTCGGAAAAACGCCGAAGGGCTTGTTTGACAAGTTTAAATCCTTTTAGGATATTTAAGCTGTGTTCGGCCAGCCTGCGTGGGATCCCTGGCATGTCTGAAGGGTGCCAGGCGAAGATGTCCCAGTTCTCTCGTAGGAACTCTCGCATTGCGGCGTCTGCATCAGGGTTCAGTCGTGCCCCGATTGAAGCTGTTTTATTGGGGTCCGTTGGATGGACCTGGAATTTGACTATTTCGTCGGCTGGCTTGAAGGATGTGGATTTGGATCTCTTATCGAGTATCACATCATCCCTGTTAACCGTGGAGCGCAGCGCAGTCAGTTCCTCAGTCGCTAAGGATTCGGATAGCGCCTCACGGGCTAATGCGCCCGTCTTGTTTTCGGCGCGGAGTACTATGTCCGGATCACTAGCTAGAGTGATAATTCCATTCGGCCCGGGCATCTTAAGCTTCATGTACCCGTAATGGGCTATTGCTTGGAAGATTGTGAATGCTTCCCGCCCTAGTAAAGCGTGATATCCGCTCTTAAACGGGGCCACCTGAAACATGACTTCTTTGGACCTGTAATTATCCGGCGTGCCGAACACCACAGCGCGCTTCCCGACTGGGGATTATTCCTCTAAAGGTTGTGCTACTTCGCTCGACGCGGTTCCAGTCTATTTCCATTTTTTGAAGAGTTTCCTCATAAATGAGGTTCAGTCCGCTGCCTCCATCCATGAGCACCTTGGTGAGGCGAAAGCCGTCCACTATGGGACTGAGGACCAATGCGGCTGGTGCTCGGGCTGTTCGGAATCTAGGTTCATCACTTGCGTTGAAGGTAATGGCAGTGTCGCTCCATGGATTTATTGTTGCAACTTGATAGACTTCGGCGAGGCTGCGGAGTGTTCTTTTTTGCACATTGTTTGATGCGAAAGTCTCGAAGACTGTGAGAACGGTACTGGTGTCCTTGGGCTGGCTTTCTGCGGCCTCCGGAATTAAGAGGTCCTCGCCGATTTTGGCCACCTACCGGAGTATCCAACATGCTCTAAGGCTGTGAGTTGGTGTGGCGTCCTCTGTACTATGAATTCTATAGGGTCCATCAAGCCATCTTTCCAGTACGGTTCCATGCCCTGTAGAGGGTTTTGGCTTTTTGGTGTTTATCCCGGGTGTCTTGTGATGATGCACCCTCTTAGTTCGGACGGGATTACTATTCAAGGCCGGATTATCCCAAAAATTTATTTCGGTTTTCCAGGCGCTTTCCATCGCACAGTATTTTTGTACTATGGACGCCAAGTCAGCGAAGCGTGTGATATCACGAGGACTTACGGCGTTAAGGATTCCCTTGTCCGTGCAATTATCACAAAAAAATGAGATTGCGTCTTCCTCGCGGCAATCCTTTATCCTGTTCATAACCAGGAGGAATCTGGCCCAGTAATGATGTACTGTTTCCTTGGGCCTCTGCCTGATTTGGGAGAGATCGCTTATGATTGGGTGGGCGGGTGTTATTGAATCTGAAACCTCACCCAATCCAAGATTCGGAGGCCGAAGAGTTTCCGAACTCTGAAGTTCGGATTCTTGGTTGTTGTCCAGTGAATCTGGCCCGTTGCCTGATCCTAAGCTCAGGTCTTGCGTTATATCTCCCTCTCCGCGGGTATCTGGCTTGGAGGGGTCGGGAATTCAGACGTAGCTAGTCCTTAAAATAGATGAAGGGTCGCCGCACAGCGTCTCTACCACGGCAACGTGGTGGGTGACTTGGGGAGAGTTAATTTCTCTTAGATCGGGTTTAAGCCCAACCTGGTCGTAATCCGTAGCGATCCCCAGGGCGGCGATGCGATCCAAGAGCTCGTTTACGGAAGAGAGCTCCATTGGATCTAGCTGCTCGATGAGCTCCGAGCTGACGTGTAGGTTGCTTTTGATGACCCGAGAGGTCACCGTCGGCGCAACAGCCGAACAGGCGGTCATGAGGAAACCACCTAGCCGGAGGGTTTGGCCGACAGCCAATGCTCCCTTGGCAACGGCGCCGTCTTTAAAGACGGGATGAGGCATCCTTCCTGATTGTGACGGTACAGAGGAACTCTCAATGAAAGCACCAATGTCGGTGTCAAAACCGGCGGATCTCGTGTAGGGGGTACCGAACTGTGCGTCTAGGCCGGATGGTAACAGGAGGCAGGGAACACGATGTTTTACCCAGGTTCGGGCCCTCTTGATGGAGGTAAAATCCTACGTCCTACTTGATTAATATTGATGATATGGGTAGTACAAGAGTAGATCTACCACGAGATCAAGGAGGCTAAACCCTAGAAGCTAGCCTACGGTATGATTGTTGTATATGGAGTTGATTGCCTACTGACTACAACCCTCCGGTTTATATATACACCGGATAGGGTTAGTGTTACATAAAGTCGGTTACAATGGTAGGAGATCTTGAATATCCACATCGCCAAGCTTGCCTTCCACGCCAAGGAAAGTCCCATCCGGACACGGGACGAAGTCTTCAATCTTTTATCTTCATAGTCCAGGAGTCCAGCTGAAGGTATAGTCCGGCTACCCGAACACCCCCTAATCCAGGACTCCCTCAACGATGGTACTATAATGGGGGAAGCTGAAGAAGAGGCATCAGATGAGCCTGTTGAAAGTGCAACTAATCCCCGGGTGGTTTTGGTAATTCATAACAACATATAGCTCATTAAACTAATATCCATTCAAGTTAAATATTTCAGAAAGTTCAATGATTGGCATGGCATGGACTAGAGATGTGGACCCCTAAAAATGCTAAGGACGAAGATTGGCAAAGGCTCAAGACTCTTCATTTTCATTTTAGTGATCCAAGATCACATGGAGTCCATAGGAAAGCAAATACTATTAAAAGGGGATGAGGTATTGCTTAATGGTCTACTTGCTCAAAGTTCTTAGTGATATTCCTCCAAAATCCTCAACCACTTTCTAATTTCCACATATGTCCAAAACCTAAAAGTCAAACTCGGCCCCACTGATTTGATCTATCCTGAGCCACTGAGTTCATTTGACATAGCCACTACCAGAAACCCTAGACAATTTGGTTTCACCGATCGAGATCTCGGTCTCACAGAGATGGCCTTGCAAACTCTCTGTAGCCTGTTGTAATTATTTCAATATCACTGAAATGTGCAATCGGTCCCACCAAGTTTGCTTGACCAACTCTCTGTTTTCTCGTTGCTGAAATTGGTCTCACCGAGTTTATGCAATCGGTTTCACCGAGATGAGGTTTTGCCCTAACCCTAGCACATCAGTCCCACCGAGTTGATCACATCAGTCCCACCAAAATTCCTAACGTTCACATTTTGAACTGAATCGGTCTAACTGATTTATTCTATTCGGTCTGACCGAGTTGGATCAAATGTGTGTAGCGGTTGGATTTTGTGTGGAGGCTATATATACCTCTCCACCCCTTCTTCATTTGAGGGAGAGCCATCAGAACGTGCCTACAATTCTACTACTCATTTTTCTGAGAGAGAACGACCTACTCATGTGTTGAGATCAAGACATTCCAATCCAACCGCAAGAATCTTGATCTCTAGCCTTCCCCAAGTTGCTTTCCACTCAAACCATCTTTACACCATAGACAAATATGTGAGAGAGATTTGAGTGTTGGGGAGTCTCTCATTTGAAGCACAAGAGCAAGGAGTTCATCATAATCACACCATCTATTAACTTTTGGAGAGTGGTGTCTCCTAAATTAGTTAGGTGTCACTTGGGAGCCTTCGACAAGATTGTCACTACTAGGAAAAGGGCTATAGATGGAATTGACACTAATGGCGCACCAGACATGTGGTGCGCCATTACTATATACTAATGGCGCACCATGTGTTGGTGCGCCATTAGTGTGCAAATACTAATGGCGCACCACATCCATGGTGCGCCATTAGTAATTTTTTTTCAAAACTACTAATGGCGCACCGTGGGAGTGGTGCGCCATTACTAGTTCAACTAGTAATGGCGCACCATGCCACGGTGCGCCATTAGTAACTTGGCCCAAACATTCGCCCGAATGCACCCCCCCCTTTGGACTGCCTTTTCAGTTTCAAAAAATAAAAGAAAATGATAGAAATATCAAAAAAATAAAAGAAAATAAGATTCCCATGTGATATGTGGTCTAGTTGTTAGCAAAATTTACAAACATGAATTTTCGAATTTTTGCAAAATCTCTCGAGAATTTGTAAAAATGGGCATAACTTTTGCGTACGAACTCGGATGAAAAAGTTTTTTATATGAAAAATCATCTACTCGAAAAGTTACATCTGAATTTAACCGGGGGAACCCCGTTAAACATTTTCAAAATCCTCAAAAACCTAACAGAAAAAAAATACGGGGCTTTTAAGATCTGGAGAGGCAAAAAAATTCAAAAAAATTCAAACTTACTAATGGTGCACCTGCCCGTGGTGCGCCATTAGTATCTTCCCGCCTTCAAAATTCAAAATAAATCAAAAAAATAAAAAAAAGTTAGTAATGGCGCACTTGCCCACGGTGCGCCATTACTATGCTGTATATATGGCTGGGCGTGGTCCTCTCCTCCTTACCTCTTCATTCTTCTCCTCCACTCCACCTCTCCTCCACTCCATCTCCTCCTCTCCCCCACTCCATCTTCCCTTCTCTCCTCCACCATACTACCCTCCTCCTCTCCGGCGACCTCCTCCTCCTCCTCTTCGGCGACATCCTCCTCCTCTCCGGCGACCTCCTCCTCCCTCCTCTCCTCCCCTCCCCTCCCCTCACGGTTTCTCCTCCCTCCTCTCCGGTGAGCTCCTCCTCCCTCCTCTCCTCCCATTCCCTCATGGTTTCTCCTTCCTCCTCTCCGATGCTTTGGTGAACTCCTCTTCGGCGACCTCCTCCTCCTCCTCTCCGGCGATGTAGGTGAGCGCCTCTCCGGTGACCTCCTCCTCCTCCTCTCCGGCGAACTCCTCTCCGGCAAAAGAACATGGCAAAAGAACGTACAAGATCCAAAAACAGGAACAAAATTTGAAATAATATCATGCCAAAAAACGAGCAAAAAAATGAGCAAAAAATGGGCAAAAAAATCATGATCCAGATCCAAATTCAAAATTCAAAAATAGCAATGGCGCGCGGTGGGGGTTAGACGGTGCGCCGCTACTATTTTCCCGCCTTCAAAATTCAAAAATACTAATGGTGCACCGTGGCCTATACTAATGGCGCACCAGTGGCCTATACTAATGGCGCACCAGTGGTGCGCCATTAGTATACCAGATACTAATGGCGCACCAATGGTGCGCCATTAGTAAAAAATACTAGTGGCGTGATACTAATGGCGCACCAGTGATGCGCCATTAGTAGGCAAAACTGGTGCGCCATTAGTAGCCCTTTTCCTAGTAGTGTGTGGAGTTGAACCAAAGAGTTTGTAAGGGCAAGGAGATCGCCTACTTCTTGAAGATCTACCCGAGTGAGGCAAGTCCTTCGTAGGCGATGGACATGGTGGGATAGACAAGGTTGCTTCTTCGTGGGTGGAGCCCTCCGTGGACTCGCACAACCATTACCCTTCGCGGGTTGAAGTCTCCATCAACGTGGACGTACGATAGCACCACCTATCGGAACCATGCCAAAAATCTCCATCTCTACATTGAGTTTGCCTTCTCCAAACCCTTCCCTTTACCTTGATATGCATTGTTTTACTTTCTGCTGCTACACTCTTAGAATTGCATGTGTAGGTTGATTGCTTGACTTGTGATAGTTGCTAAAATCTGCCCACACTTAAAATTGGGAAAATGTTAGATTTTTATTTGGTCGAGTAGTCTAATCCCCCCTCTAGACCTAGTTTCGATCCTACAAGTGGTATCAGAGCTTTGGTCTCCATTTGCCTTGATTTCCATAGCTTTGGTGAGCATAGCCTTGGTTTCACAACCTAGGAGAGTACATCGTCTAGTGAGGGAAATTATCACCGTAGAGGTCCTTACTTTGATGGTACTAATTTTGCTAGTTGGAAGCATAAGATGAAAATGCATATTCTTGGTCATAACCCCGCTGTTTGGGCTATTGTGCATATTGGCTGGCAAGGTGAATAATTCATTGATGGAAGAGAACTGGATCGTGAAGCGTCCGCGGAAGAATTGAAGATGTTGCAATACAATGCTCAAGCTTGCGATATTCTTTTCAACAGATTGTGCCCCAAAGAATTCAACAAAATTAGCCGCCTTGAGAATGCAAAGGAAATTTGGGGTACTTTGGTTGATATGCACGAAGGTACCGAGTCTGCCAAGGAATCCAAATTGGATGTGCTTCAAAGTCAACTTGACAAGTTCAAAATGAAGGATGGTGAAGGAGTCACTAAAATATACTATAGGCTTGATCTCATCACAAATGAGATCATGGGCTTAGGAAGTGAAGAGATGACCGACATATTCATCATCAAGAAGATCCTAAGAGCCTTGGATGGAAAATATGATACCGTCTGCACCTTGATCCAAATGATGCCAAACTACAAAGATCTCAAGCCAACGGAAGTCATTGGTAGAATTTTTGCTCATGAGATATCACTCAAGGAGAAGGAAGAGCTTCACAACAAGTCTAGTGGTGCTTACAAAGCTTCATGTGATGCTGCTACAACATCAAGTGAGGAACAAGTCTTTAATGAATAATTGAGCTTAATGGCGAAGAACTTCAACAAGTTCTACAAGAGTAGAAGCAAAGAGAGAAGTTCCAGGTCAAGGTCCTACAATGACAAAAGATCTTCTAGTCGTGATCACAATTGCAACAATTGTGGAAGACCCAGACACTACTCTAGTGACTGTACGGCTCCCTACAAAAGGAGAGAAGACTCACATAAAAGGAGAAGTAAAAGAGAGGAATCACCTCCAAAAGAGAGAAGGAGTAGAGATGATCGTTATGAACGAAGACCCTCTCGCAGAATTAAGGATTCAGAAAAGGAAGGACAAGTCATCAAAGAGCTACACAAGACGAAGACATCAAGCTCACGTTGGTGAATGGGTATCCGGTTCCGACTCCGACAACTACTTCAGGAGAAGTTATCACTCCGACTCGGAATATACTCAAGGTGAAGGTGTTGTCGGTCTTGCATTTGTGTCTTCCAACTCCTACGACATATTTGACTCACCAAATGAAGGAATTGGAAGATCCCTCATGGTTAAAGGCCCTAAGGTATCACACCCCGAGTATGTTGATTTCAATAGTGACGAAGATGATTTACTAGGTGATGATGATTTAATTGTTGACAACACTAGTGATGAAAACTATGATGAAACTGCTATTAATCATGCTAATCAAGACAAAATGAATGACAATGATAAGAAGGTGATTGAGCGTATAACTAAAGAACTAAACACTCTTAAGTCAGCTCATGAAACTACCTTAGAGGATCATCGAGAGCTTTTAAAGGCTCATGAGAAGCTACACTTTGAGAAGCTCAACCTAAAGCAAGAGCATGGGTTCTTAAAAGCAATCAATTATGATCTTTGAAAGAAAAGTCCTTCTTACATTGCCAAGTGTTTACTCTTGTCTACTTAAATGCCAGAAGTAAAGTCTAGCAACAAGAGCAAGAAAGATTCTTCTTCTAGCAGTAACAATAATCATGTTAAATCCAATATTGTTGCTTCTAGTAGTTCTCTTGATTCCACTAATGATTCTCTTAGCCAAGTTACATTTGAGCAAGAAAATAGCTTATGGAAGGGAATTATAGAGAAAGGTGTTTACAAGAGCCTTGCTGGAAGTAAGCAATTTGAGGAAATTGTACGCAAGCAAGGAAGGCGCACTGGAAGAATCAAGGTGTTGGTTTTGAACAAAAGTTCAATGCCAATGGAGTTGAGTGGAAGAAGATCAATACCCCAAGATGAAGTTTGTTCCTCAACAAGAGAAGTATGACCCTACTTCTTTCAAGGTAACACAAGCTCAAGATGATCTTCCACCACAAGACCACAAGCTAAAAGGCAAGGACAAGTTTCAAGAAGAGATTGATGCATTTGAAGAAGCTCGAAAGGCCTTGGTCAAGTGGGTTCCGAAGACTACATCAAGTTCTACTTCATCAAGTACGACTACAACTCCAAGGATTCCCATCAAGTATATGTGGGTCCCAAAGAAGAAGAACTAGAGAGTTCTTGAGGGTGACAACGCCAACATACTTCACTCATACTCATTTTGGTAAGGACAAGTGCAATCAACTTCCATATCTTGCACTAGTTCAAGGAGTCACAAACCCTTTTGTTGGTAAGACAAGGGACAAGGTAACATAATGCTTCCATGGACATCATCATATGTGTATTTCACTCTATGTCTATGGATATCCTTGTGTGTTCCTTGTGGGACTAACCCATGTAGGTATTGAAAGTGCAACTCACTCCAATGGATTGCTCCAAATGATCTACATCGACATTGAGCATCCACATCTTCAACATCTATATGAAGTCATCATCGACAAAACCCAAGGTTAGTTCATCCCTCTTAGGGGGGATATCACATTTAGGGGGAGTTTTTCTCTAAGAATTGAGCTAAAGGAACTCAGATGATGTGAACGCAACAATGCTTTATGTAAAAGTGGTAACCCCACTTGTGCTTAAACGATGAGTATGACCTACGATCAAATGTTCTCATTTGACTCCTCAGTCAATATATTCATATATAGATGACCTAGTCATCGCCAATTGCTTGATAGATGCTAGAGTGATTGTGCACGCTTTGCCACATATTTCATTCGATATCTTATTGTGTGAGCATGTTGGTTGCATAATTTTCTCCATTTGAGGACATCCATTTGTTGCTTTGATTGTTTGTTTTTTATTTTTGCCAAATGGATGGACAAGAATGTCTAAGTACCCCCTCTAGCTATCTATGCTTTTCTTGTCTCAAACTCCATTCATGCTACATCGCAAAGCTCGAACAAGTCGAATTCGGACCCTCCGGGTGAGGAGCACTCGGAGCCACCGATCCCTCAAGGGCTTAAACTTCCAATACCTCTTAATGCATCTCGGTCAGACCAATTCATGACACTCGGTCTCACCGAATTCATTAAGTTGATCTAGGTTTTCATCTCGGTGCAACCAATTTGAACAATTCGGTTACACCGAGTTGCTGTAACTGCTAGCAGTTTTGCATCTCGGTGCCACCGAGTCATTCCACTAAGTCACACATACAGTGACTGGGTATATATTCTGGGGATTGAAATTTTTGCAAATTCCTCCAAACCACTCGTCCACGCCTCCCAGCTCTGTCGTCTCCTTGGTCTCTAGATCGTCTGCGTCGTCGCCAGTGTCCCTGCCGTTGGTCTCCGTTGCCGTCAACGGAAATCTCACCGTCATTGTCACGGTAGCAGGTTCATCGCCAAGTTAGGGTATGGACTCGACCTCTTTGTGCGTTCCCTTTTTTCAATTCGTGCACAAAGATTATTGCCATTATTCTTACCATGAATGAGATCAATCTATCCACCGAAAAGTTCCATTAGAATAGATTTGATGCAGAAACTTAAGGTTATGTTTCCACCAAACTCATCTCGGACTGACAAAGTCAAAGGATCTCGGTCTCACTGATTTGGCTCATGCCATTACACAAGTACATCTCGGTTTGACCAAAGCGTACTAATCGGTGTGACCGAAATCACTTACTCTGTGAAACCCTAGCATCTCGGAGTCACCGAATTGCATTTCGGTTTGACCAAAATTGCATGTTAAGATTCTGTTAATGCTTCGGTGTCACCGATTTTGTCATATTGGTAGCTCCGAAATGCTTTCCGCAGAAAACTAAATTTAAGTTTTTGTCTCAATTTTTTTGCAAAATAGCTGTGCTCTATGATACTCATCCACTCTACCTATACCTATCTATTCACAGGGTCAATTTCAGAGATGTCAGAGGGCAGTGGCAGTTAGAACATGTCTGAAGAGCAAGTGAATCTTAGCGAGGGTACTAGTCCCTCCAATAGTAGTTATGATGATGGTAGCAGAAGTACTCCAAGCAACTTGCCTAAGGCTGCTACTAGGCAAAGGACGAAGAGAACCTCAGAATCTAAGGATGAGGATTTTGTAGTTGAGAAGGAGGTCACCTCAAAGAAGAAAGTGCCCAAGTAGGAGTATGTTGATGCTACCACAAAGCCTAGTATGCAAAAGAAGGCTCCTTCCAAGAGAAACCATATGTCAAAAGCCAGAGCCTCCACTCAAGAAACTATGGAGTTCACTCTTGAACCAAGAGAGGAAGAGGCTGCTGGAGGGAGGAAGTGGAAGGAAAGAGTCAAGAAGACTATGGCCAGAGTAATTGGCAAACCTTCCATGATGAGAGACTCTGATGAGGAAGAGGAGGAGGAAGAGCCAACTGCACCACCTCCAAAGACTCAGAAGCTCATGGGGGGTGCCATAAAGTCTAGGGCTGCTCCAACTAAGCCCAAGACAGCCCAAAAGCCTCCAACTCAAGCTCGAGCTACAAAACCTTCTGCACCCAACAGATCCACCAAGAACATCCCTGCTGCTGAGAAGAACAAGGCCATAGTGCCTGAAGCTTAAGAGTATGAGGAGTAGCAAGTGCTCAGAAAGTTGAAGCCAAAGATTCCTGATCATAGTGATAATCATCCTGCTGCTGAGAACATGAAGGAAAGAAAGGATGCAGGTCTGAGATTGTGGAGACAGACTGATCCCTATGCCACCAGGAGAAGGACTACTGTAAATTATTGTTTCCACACTAAGGAACAACATGACTTCTATGAGACTGTCTTGCTAGACAAGAAGCCTATTGTCTGTGATATGAGATGGGTTGACTGTAATTTTTTTGAAGGTTAGGACAGTAGGAAAGGCTCCTACTGCTTATATATTACCACAATGTAAAAATTTTGTTACAAATGCACAGGGTGGGGGGGAGGGAGGGAGAAGAACAATTACAAAACTAAGTTACAAGGTGAAGGCTTCCATAGAAAGGATCCCTCTACAGCTCCCTCTATGTGTAGGTTCATTGTATAGTAGCCAAAGTGTCATGCACAAGTTGTTTTTTGTGATCAGGTATTCTGTGTAAGAGGTCTCGGAAATCATTTTTGAACCTCCCTTTCCATGAGTCAATGCATGGTAGCACTTTTCTAAAGTAATTGTTGTTACGTTCCTTCCACAAGCTCCAAGCTGCCAGGAGGGAAATCTCCATGATCATTTTGTGATTGTGCCTTTCTTTCAATCTTTCCAGCAGCTGAAGGCGATGTTGTTGATCACTCCAGGTAATGTTCAGTATCCTCCAGCAGGATTGGCTGAAAGTGCAGTGGAAGAAGAGGCGTTCCACCGTTTCTTCAATGTGTTGACCACATAACAAACAGTTCAGGTTGGTCCCAATGTTATAGTGTCTCTGTTTTAACACATTCCTTGTATTTAGACGGTCAGAAAGTAGTAGCCACCCAAAAACCTTTATCTTAGCTGTGCACTTAGTTTTCCATAGCCATTTGAATGCCACATGTGCAGTTATCTCTCTGAAGTAGTAACTGTAGTATGATTTTGTTTTGAAACTTTGTGCACCCCAACAGCAGGTCCATGTATCATTTGTGTTCGCGAGTTCCATGGTTGCTACCTTTCTTTGGATCTGCCTCAGCTCTTCATGTGCTTGTACTGAAAGTGGTAGATGAAAGTTTGTTGCCAGATCAGTTGTGTTGAGGAAGGCCTGAGTCGGAATGTCTCCATTCTTCCAGTAAGAAAATGCTTTGGGGTACTTTTCCTCATATATAGAATTGTTCCTGTTGTCTTTCCAGAACAGGGCAGAGCTGCCATTGTGCACATTGACTTGGGTCACTCCTCAATAAATTGGCATTAATTGGATGAGATCCCGCCACCAAAACGAGCCGCAGGGTTCTGTTGCATGGGGTACAGACTCTGTATAGTAAGTATTCCATATGAGGCTAACCCAGGGTGTGTCATGCTGATTGTAGAACTTGTGTAGGAGTTTGAGCAACAACACATCGTTTTGAACATGTAGGTCCAGTATCCCGAGCCCACCACTCTTTTTTGGGCGGAAAACCATGGACCAAGCTGCCAACGAATTACATTTGTCCCCATTATCCGTTTTCTTGTTCCAGAGGCAGTACCGTCTGATTTTGTCCAATTGGGCAATAATTTTCGGAGGGAGTCTTAATGTACCCATGGGGTAGATAGCCAGTGACGTGATGATGGAGTTGAGAAGTGCTAGTCTACCCGCATAAGACATGAGTGACATAGCCGCGGTAATTTTCCTTTCTGCCTTGCAAACAAACGGTGTCAGATCCAGAACCGAAGGACGAGTAGTACCTAAGGGCAGTACAAGATAAGTGAATGGCATGGTTGCTTGAGCACAGCAAAAAATCGCTGTTAGCATATCGCATTTGTCCTAAGGAGTGTTGATGGGTACCAAAGTTGACTTATGAAATTTGATTTTGAGTCCCACTGAAGTGGCATAATCTTCAAGTATCTGTTTGATCTTGGCGGCCTGGTTGATGCAAGCAGGGAGGAGAATTATTGTGTCGTCAGCGTATTGAATCACCGGGTATTGGTCAGTTCCCTTTGGCGGGATTGGGTGTTGGATGGTCTGGTTTTGAAGTGCCTCATTAAGAGCGGTTTGGAGCAGGTCAGCTGCTAACACAAATAGCAATGGTGACAGAGGATCACCCTAACGCACTCCGCATTTACAGAGAAATTGGCGACCTGGCACCCCGTTGACTAGCACCGATGATTTGCCCGATGAGAAGATATTTTCCATCCAGGTTAGCCATTGGGTTGGAAAGCCCATGTGTTTCATAATGAGCAGCATCGCAGGGTGTTGGATCGCATCAAATTCCTTCGCAAAGTCTAGTTTCAAAAGTACGATATCACATTTGGACGCTTAGCATTGATGAATATACTCGAAAACCCAGGCAAGGCAGTCATGAATGGAATGACCGCAGAGAAAGCCATATTGGTTGCGATGAACAATCTGCAGAATAATCTTCTGAAGGCGATTGGCAAGGATCTTGGTTATAAGGTTAAGGCAGCAATTCAGAAGCGTGATCGGGCGAAAATCATTGACTGTCACAGGAGCATTCGTCTTGGGTATCAAAGTGATATGTCCATAATTAATGCTCTCCAGATTCAGATTTCCTCCGTGGAACTCTTCACATAGCTGATAAATATCATGTTTGCTAATAGGCCAGCAAGCTTTAATTAATGCACCGTTAAACTCATCCGGTCCTGGGGCCCTATCAGGTGGAATTTCTTTGACTACCGCGTCTATCTCTGCATGTGTAAATGGGGTAATCAGGCTATAAAAATCGACCTCTTGTCGGAGCATTTGTGAGAGGTTGAACTTCATTGGTTGTGGGTTGTATGATCCCAGTCTGTCTTTGTATGTATCAAATAGGATTGCCTCTTTTGCTATGTGATCGTCCACCTCAACTCCATTGTGAACTTGCAAGGTTTTTATAAAGTTCTTTCTGTATCTTTTAGTGGCCACCGCTTGGAAAAATTTGGAGTTCTCATCACTGAATTGAGTCCATCGAACGGTGCATCATTTTTTCCAATGTTCTTTTTGATATTGAAGAAGGCGAAGCAAGTGTTTTTTGAGTATATCTCTGAAATTACCTTCTGGAAAAGTGAGGGGCCGCCGGTCTGCAATGGTGTCTAGTTCAACCAGAGCTTTATTGGTGTTCTCAATCGCAATTTTCAGTCTAGAGATATGCCGACTCTAATGTTTGAGAGCATTATGGACTGCCTTGAGTTTTTGACACAGACGTGATGTTTATATTTGATCGGTTTATTACATGCTAGGGACACAACATCCATAAACCATGGGTGTGCGATCTAGTAGGTTTCAAACCTGAATATCTTACTGCGTGGGATGGTGGTCTGAATGGCCACCGAGCAGGGTACATGATCAGAGACTGGCTGACCAAGGGGGTCACCATGGTGTTTGGAAATGTGGCAGTCCAGTTTAATGATGTGAAAAACCAGTCAAGTTGTTCCAACAGAGGGTTTTGTTGCATGTTAGACCACGTATATCTTCTGCCCTTTATAGGTAGCTCAGTTAGATTTTGTTCACGGATAAAGTCATTGAAAGTGAACATATCATGGACCTCCCCTCCTGGTTTATTGCGATTTTCTGGAGAGCGTATGTAATTAAGATCACCCAGAATGAGCCAATCTTCTGTCGAAGGAATATGCAAGTCAAAAAACCATTGTGTATATGTGGATCTTTGTTCTCCTTGACAAGGACCGTATACATTTACTAGTTTCCAACGATGGCTCGATTGGGTTGACGTAAATTCGACCCCCAGAGCAAAATGTTCAGATAAGAAGACCTGTCCCGTGAAAAGATGACTATTCCATATCATAATAATACCACCCGAAGCACCGCGCGATGGAATATAAGCAAACTTATCAAATCATTTGGGGCATAAAGCTTTAAGGGAGGAATCATCAAAGCAAGGCATTTTTGATTCTTGCAAACATATAACCGCACAACCACTAACGTTGATTGCATTAGAGAGAGCTAGCTGTTTGTCTGACGAATTAAGACCATGGATGTTCCAACATAACACGTTCAGTTTTGCAAAAGAGGCTTAAAAATAAAGAGACTAGAGGTTAACTAGATCGAGGAGGTCGATCCATCCGCCGACTTGGAAAGCGCAGCAACCGTTAGTTCTTCTATTGGAATAGCACACAGCTGTGTGCCGATAGCTTGCATTGACTCAATTGTCGTTGGTGGTGGGATCTCTGCATCTTGCACTTGAGGAAGGTTGTATTCTGTAGTAGCTGGAGCAGCAGGGTTGATGCGGGGCTTTACCTTGGATTTAGGCAGACACGTGTCAGCAGGTTGGGGGACCCAAAATCCATCGTACTTGGTCGATCTGTTGCTGCGACGAAGTGATGTGGTGTCCACAGGAATAGGAAGCTTCCCTTTGCGCTGCTTGTTAGCTCTGTTGCTAGCTTCAGGCATAATACTTTCTACATCAGTCTGAACTTCCTCTAGAGAAGTGTTGCTGTCAGCAGACAGAGCAGAGGAACCAGATTCAGAGAAAGCAAGTGCAGTATTTGGATTCTTGCTGAGATGTATCCAAAGAGCTGTTGTCTGAGGTGTCCTGACTAGCAGCACCAATGATACCAAGAGGTGTGTCCACCGGAGTAGTTAGTGCCAGCAGATTGTTGTTGTTGTTGAGAGAAGGTGCAATCAGTTCAGAAATGTGCTCTGTATTCACTGGAGCTGAGTGGCCTGGAAGTGGCATATGAGTGAACTAAATCCCTGTGCCCCCCATGTCCACTTGAATCACCACACGAAGATTGTCATTCCTGAAGCCATATCCACCATGCCATGGCCCCACTGACACCAAGAGAGGGCGCAATGCCTCATAGATAGAGTTATTCAGCTACTGGCGGGGCACCGGGTCGTTCAGGAGGAGTGCCATAAGCTGCTCACCTTGAGTGGAGAGACCAAAGTGAATCCCTTGTGCGTGGAGTTCCACAGAAACATTGATGCGCTCGACAGCAGCAGGTGGTTCCATGTCACTAGGCAACACTATCATAGCCAGGGAGTGTTCAGAGCTAGAATCATCAGAGACAGTGATGGAATCATTCCAGGCTTGAGCAGCACTATCCACTGTATTGTTGTCAGGGACTAAACCATCTTGCACAGAGGGACCTTGTTCAGCCAACCACGCTTGGTAATTCATCAGGAACGGCGGCATAGGAGGAGCAGGAGGTTCGGGCCACGCGCCCCAATGTTGATTGGCATTACCAGGTGCAACCTGACCTTCAGGTGGCCCATTGTTAGGTGCAGCGTTCTGCACTAGCCAAGCATGGATCTGTTCCTGATACAGTTGCTCTGCAGTGAGATGAGGACCATGGAGTGGGTGTGGATTGCCATTAGGTGGGGGTTCTTCTTCCCCAGGAGGGGGCACCTCAGGGAGCAATGCATTCCAATCATTGCTATGAAGTATGGTAATTTGCACTATCCAACAGTCTCGAGCACCACCGAGTTGCCAAACTACAAAGCTCTTCGGGATAAGTCTGAGACTAATCACACGTGCTTTGATAAGCATGAACCGACGATCCTACCGTGGGTTATACCAGGAAACTAAAGACCCAAATCCACCCAGAGACTTGTTGATGTAATAGTCTGTCTGGTAATCATATGGGAAGCCAAAGTACATAAGCCAGACCTCAGGACCAAAGGAGGTAGTGCGGCGGTTCAGAGATTCATGGTGAGGAACAAAGGAAACAAGCAGATCTTCATCTTCTAACTCAAAGGGTGTGGCAACCGCAGTGTCCCTGATGAACGAGTCTACAAATCCAAATAGCCCTATGCCAAAAGGATGGTCGCTGACCTCGATGGTAAAGACCTGAGCTTCATGGAGCAAACCTCGGATGGCGACCCGTCGGTGCAGAGGGACATAGTGGCTTTTCTCTGCTATTGCCAGGTAATCGTGGTTGAGAGGAGGGATCGGGCCAACCACCATGCCGCTGCGGACGACACGGTTCGCCAGACGAGGCTCAACGGCGAAGCCCGACGACAGGAACGGGATGGAGTTGAGGGGATAGTTGGCCATTGCAGTGGAGCAGAACGAGGGTGGCAGGGGCTGAATGGATGAGCAAGGGCGGTGTCGCTTGGGAAATCACAACAGAAGTTCGAACATGAGGGGTAGGATGGGAAGTCTGCGACATTTTCGGGACCCACTTCCATTTTTGTTTAAATTGCTTTTTGAGACAGGCCCGTTCCAGATGCCCATAGTGACCACAAGATGAGCATCGGGCGGTAGTTCTCGGTCTGCACTGTAAATATATTGATGACAATGAGGACTACTTCCCAGGTGTGCATGAGAGCTTGAGGATGAATGAAGTGTACAAGTTTGTTGGTCAAAAGTTGACAAAGTGGAATGATGAAATGATTATGCAATTGTACTCCACTGCTCATTTCTAGCCAGATGGCAAGATTGTTTGGATGACAGAAGGAACCAGATATCAATCTCCAATTTCTGAATGGGCCAAGTTTATCAGTGCCCCAAGGAAGATGAAAATGACACAGATATATATATATATATATATATATATATATATATATATATATATATATATATATATATATATATGCCAAGCCAAGGAAGGATCACAACTCCATGGAAAACATGTACAAGACTATTCCAGACGATGCCTTGGAGACTCACAAGCTTGGGTCCATATATTATCTGCTATCCGGATTAACCACCATCAACACCATCTCGAGGCACACTCTGTTGCCCAAGTCAGGAAATTATAGGATGATCCATGGTCACTCCATCGACTTGCTCCATATGTTTGATGTGCCACAAAAGTTCAAAGTGATGAGTTTGATTGTTGAAACAGTGAAGAGAACTACAGCTAATCAGAAGAGATCATGTGGATATGCCCCTCACATACAGATGTTGATCAACTCCAAGATGGGAACAGGGACATATCTCCTTGATAAAGAGCATCTTCCCCTGAGGCTAGAATTTGAGGACAATGAGATTGTCATGGATGCCTCACATCCAACATGTGCTGAAGCCCAGGAGAAGAGAGGGAGAGAGAGAGAGAGAGAGAGAGAGAGAGAGAGAGATCTAAGGCTGCAAAAGCAGCAAAGGCAGCTAGTGTACCAGATGTTTCACAAGTAATGCTCAAGACCAAGAAATATCAACTTAGTTATCTTCTTGAGGCTACTTTGAGGATTGAGAAAGGCTTGGCCACCCTGACTCGGAATCAGGAAAGTCTTGAGAGGATCATTGAGACCAAATTCCATGACCTAGATGTCAAGGTCACAGAGATCCATACTACTGTGTAGAAGCTCCAGGAAGAAGTTGAGGACAGGAGTGATAGACCTACCACAAACACTTTTCAGAGAGTGCCAAGGGCACAAAGGTCTGCAGATGTGCCAGTTGTCAGTGATCCCAGGACTACCATTTCAGCACCTACAGCAACTGCCTCAGTCATTCGTCCAGCTCCTCAGACATCTTCAGAAACGTTTGTAGATGTTGTCCTCTCCACGCCTTCTACGCACACCGGAGCAACCAGCCAGAAGACCACTTCAGGAGCTCCCGGAGATTGTGCCAAGAGTGCCGCATAGCACTATGAATTTTCAAGCTTTTTGGTAACTTGTTACCAAAGGGGGAGAAAGTGTATAGATCATTCGGCTTCGAGAGAGAGAGAGAGAGTTTTGCTTTTTGTTGCCTCTCTTTCTACTTTGATCATTTGCTTTGCTCATTTGATTCATGCCACAATATTTGTGCTTGTTTGTGAGATACTCTTGTGATCATGTGTGTGATCATACTATACTTTAATGTGTGCTTGCATGATGCTATCTATGATATTTGTGTATGATCAATCATGTTTTCCCTTGGTGATGTGTGCATGTTATTTAACTCTTATCATTTTGAGCGATCCACTAAGATGTATGTGACATGGAAGAGTGGCCCATGATCCTAATCGATTGTGCATTCGCATTCAAAAGCAAATTTTAAATAATGCACAAATTTAGGGGGAGCTCTTGCTTATCACATACTTCTCAAAGCGATAATGTATTTCATTCATATTATCATTTGTTGAAGTTTTGATATATATGTTGTCATCAATTACCAAAAAGGGGGAGATTGAAAGTGCAACAAATCCCCGGGTGGTTTTGGTAATTCATAACAGCATATAGCTCATTGAACTAATATCCATTCAAGTTAAATATTTCAGAAAGTTCAATGATTGGCATGGCATGGACTAGAGATGTGGACCCCTCAAAATGCTAACGACAAAGATTGGCAAAGGCTCAAGACTCTTCATTTTCATTTTAGTGATCCAAGATCACATTGAGTCCATAGGAAAGCCAATACTATTAAAAGGGAATGAGGTGTTGCTTAATGGTCTACTTGCTCAAAGTGCTTAGTGCTATTGCTCCGAAACCCTCAGCCACTTTCTCATTTCCACATATGACCAAAACCTAAAAGTAAAACTTGGCCCCACCGATTTGATCTGTCTGGAGCCACCAAGTTCATTTGACATAGCCACTGCCAGAACCCCTAGACAATTCTGTTTCACCGATTGGGATCTTGGTCTCACAAGATGGCCTTGCAAACTCTCTGTAACCTGTTGTAATTATTTCGGTCTCACCGAAATGTGCAATCGGTCCCACCGAGTTTGCTTGACCAACTCTATGTTTGCTCATTGCTAAAATCGGTCTCACCAAGTTTATGAAATTGGTTTAAGCAAGATGAGGTTTTGCCCTAACCCTATGACATCGGTCCCAGTGAGTTGATCACATCGGTCCCACCGAAATTCCTAACGTTCACATTTTGAACTGAATCAGTCTCACTGAGTTCTTCTATTCGGTCTGACCAAGTTGGGTTAAATGTATGTGACAGTTGGATTTCGTGTGGAGGCTATATATATCCCTCCACCCCTTCTCCATTTGAGAGAGAGCCATAAGAATGTGCCTGTGATGATTCTTGAACTACGTCGGTATTTCCCCAAAGAGGAAGGGATGATGCAGCACAGCTATGGTAGGTATTTCCCTCAAAGATGAGACCAAGGTTATCGAACCAATAGGAGAACCACGCAACACCACGTAAACAACTCCTGCACACAAAGAACAAATGCTTGCAACCCTACGTAAGAGAGGGGTTGTCAATCCCTCACGGGTAAAAAGATAGGTAAAATTGTAGTAGATTGGATAAATAGATCTCACGGGAAAGCGAGATCAAAGAAATAAATAAAAATTGCAGAAAGGTATTTTTGTATTTTTCGATTAATAGATCTAAAAATAAAAGCAAATAAAAGTAGATCGCGAAGGCAAATATAATAAAGAAGGGACCCGTGGATTTCACTAGTGGCTTCTCTGAAGAAAAATAGCATACCATCGGTAAAGAAATTACTGTTGGGCAATTGATAGAACTTCAGATAATCATGATGATATCCAGGCAATGATCAGTATATAGGCATCACGTCCAAGATTAGTAGACTAACTCTTGCCTCCATCTACTACTATTACTCCACACATCGACCGCTATCCAGCATGCATCTAGTGTATTAAGTTCATGGAGAAATGGAGTAATGCAATAAGAACGATGACATGATGTAGACAAGATCTATTTATGTAGAAATAGACCCCATCTTGTTATCCTTAATGGCAATGATACATACGTGTCATTTCTCCTTTTGTCACTGGGATCAAGCACCATAAGATCGAACCCATCAGAAAGCACCTCTTCCCATGGCAAGAAAAATCGATCTAGTTGGCCTAACTAAATCAAAGATTCGAAGAAGAAATACGAGGCTATAAGTAATCATGCATATAAGAGATCGAAGAACTCAAATAAATTTCATGGATAAAAACATAGATCTGATCATAAACTCAAAGTTCATCGGATCCCAACAAACACACCGCAAAAAGAGTTACATCAAATAGATCTCCAAGAGACCATTGTATTGAGAATCAAAAGAGAGAGAGGAAGCTATCTAGCTACTAACTACAGACCTGTAGGTCTACAATGAACTACTCACGCATCATCGGAGAGCCACCAATGAGGATGATGAACCCCTTCGTGATGGTGTCTAGATTGGATCTGGTGGTTCTGGAACATGTGGTGGCTGGAATTGAGTTTCGTCGACTCCCCTAGGGTTTCTGGAGCAAGGAAGTATTTGTAGGGTGAAGAGGCGGTGCGGGAGGCCACTGAGGTGGGCACAACCCACCTGGGCGTGCCTGGGGGCCCAGGCGTGCCCTGGTGGGTTGTGCCCCCTTGGGGCACCCCCAAGGTGCTTTTCTGGCCCATCTGGTGTCTTCTGGTCCAAAAAAATCCACAAAAAGTTTCGCTGCATTTGGACTCCATTTGATATTGATTTTCTCCGATGTAAAAAACAAGCAAAAAACAGCAATTGGCACTGGGCACTATGTCAATAGGTTAGTCCCAAAAAATGATATAAAATGATTGCAAAATATCCAAGAATGATAATATAACAGCATGGAACAATAAAAAATTATAGCTATGTTGAAGACGTATCAGCCCACACTTCCACTACTCATTTTTCTGAGAGAGAACCACCTACTCATGTGTTGAGATCACAACATTAATTCCAATCCAACCACAAGAATCTTGATCTCTAGCCATCCCCAAGTTGCTTTCCACTCAAATCATCTTTCCACCATAGCCAAATCTGTGAGAGAGAGTTGAGTGTTGAGGAGACTATCAATTGAAGCATAAGAGCAAGGAGTTCATCATCATCACACCATCTATTACCTTCTAGAGAGCGGTGTCTCCTAGATTGGTTAGGTGCCACTTGGGAGCCTCCGACAAGATTGTGGAGTGGAACCAAGGAGTTTGTAAGGGCAAGAGATCGCCTACTTCATGAAGGTCTACCCAAGTGAGGCAAGTCCTTCATGGGCGATAGCCATGGTGGGATAGATAAGGTTGCTTCTTCGTGGAACCTTCATGGGTGGAGCCCTCCATGGACTCGCGCAACCGTTACCCTTCGTGGGTTGAAGTCTCCATCAACATGGACGTACGATAGCACCACCTATCAGAAGCACGCCAAAAATCTCCGTGTCTACATTGCGTTTGCATTCTCCAAACCCTTCCCTTTACCCTCTTATGCAATGTTTTACTTTCTGCTGCTACACTCTTAGAATTGCACGTGTAGGTTGATTGCTTGACTTGCCATAGTTGCTAAAATCTGCCAACACTTAAAATTCAGAAAATGTTAGATTTTTTATTTCTTCAAGTAGTCTAATCCCCCGCTCTAGACCTACTTTCGATCCTACACCCGCTAATGATCTTGGTTGGGCCATTGCTGATGCAAAGAGAAATTACGAAAGTGAAAAGGAGAAGTTGAAGTTGTAGCGCATGTTAGAGGATCATAAAAAAATGTTGTACCTAAATTGCGAAGATGACAAGAAAAAGGTGGGCACCACATTGGAATTTCTGCAATGGAAGGTAGGGAATGGTGTATCCTACAAGGGATTTGAAAAGTTGCTAAAAAATATTAAAGAAGATGCTTCCAAAGGATAACGAATTTCCTGATAGTATGTACGAAGCAAAGAAGGTTGTCTGCCTTCTAGGATTAGAGGTGCAGTAGATACATGCATGCCCTAATGACTGCATCCTCTACCGTGGTGAGGAGTACGTGAATTTGAATGCATGCCCGGTATGCGGTGCATTGTGCTATAAGACCAGTCTTGATGACCCTGGTGATGTTGAGGGTGAGCGCCCCAGGAAGAGGGTTCCTCCCAAGGTGTTGTGGTATGCTCCTATAGTACCATGGCTAAAACGTGTGTTCCAAAACAAAGAGCATGCCAAGTGGTTACGATGGCACAAAGAAGACCATAAGAAAGACGGGATGTTGAGAGTGCCCACTGATGGGTTGCAGTGGAGAAAAATGAAGAGAAAGTGGCCCGAGTTTGCAGATGACGCAAACAACTTATGGTTTGGTATACATACAGATGGCATTAATCCTTTTGGGAGCATAGCAGCATTCATAGCACCGGGACTGTGACTTTATGTATCTATAACCTTCTACTACCTCTTGATCTTGTGTTGGTTTTTCCCTTGAAGAGGAAAGGGTGATGCAGCAAAGTAGAGTAAGTATTTCCCTAAGCTTTTGAGAACCAAGGTATCAATCCAGTAGGAGATAACGCACAAGCCATCAAATACCTGCACAAACAAACACCAACTTGCACCCAACGCGACAAAGGGTTTGTCAATCCCTTCACGGTTATTTGCAAAGTGAGATTTGATATAGATGGATAAACGGTAGAGTAATATTTTTTTGTATTTTTTGTTTATAGATCGGAAATTAAAAGATTGCAAAGAAAGTAAATAGGAAACTAAAATTATAGATCAGAAACTTTTATGATGGAAAATAGACCCGGGGGCCATAGGTTTCACTAGAGGCTTCTCTCAAGATAGAAAATATTACGGTGGGCGAACAAATTACTGCCGAGCAATTGATAGAAAAGTGCAAAGTTATGACGATATCTAAGGCAATGATCACGAATATAGGCTGCACGACCGTATCAAGCAGACCGAAACAATTCTGCTTCTACTACTATTACTCCACACATCTATCGACTACTGCCTGCATCTAGAGTATTAAGTTCATAAGAACAGAGTAACACATTAAGTAAGATGACATGATGTAGCGGTATAAACTCAAGCAATATGATGAAAACCCCATCTTGTTATCCTCAATGGCAGCAATAAAATACATGTCGGTTCCCCTTCTATCACTAGGATCGAGCACCGCAAGATTGAACCCAAAGCTAAGCACTTCTCCCATTGCAAGAAAAACCAATCTAGTTGGCTAACCTAAATCAATAGTTCGAAGAGACTTGCAAAGATATCAAATCATGCATAAAAGAATTCAGAGGAGATTCAAATAATATTCATAGATAAGCTGATCATAGATCCACAGTTCATCGGATCTAGGAAAACACACAGCAAAAGGTATTACATCAAATAGATCTCTAAGAACATCGAGGGAACATGGTACTGAGAATCAAAGAGAGAGAAGAAGACATCTAGCTACTAGCTATGGACCTGTAGGTCTATGGTAAACTACTCACGCTTCATCGGAGAGGCAATGGTGTTGATGTAGAAGCCCTTCGTGATTGAATCACCCTCCGACAGGACATCGGAAAAGGCCCCTAGATGGGATCTCACGAGTATAGAAGGTTGTGGTGGTGGAAAAGTGGTTTCGTAGCTCCCCTAGAAGGTTTTGGGGTATTTGAGAATATATAGGCGGAAGAAATAGGTCGGTGGAGTCACGTGGGGCCCACAAGGGTGGGGGGCGTGCCCTTTGTCCTTGTGGGTGCCTCGTGGCTTCCCTGACGTGTACTCCAAGTCCTTTGGATGGCTTCCCTGACGTGTACTCCAAAACTACATAAAAACAATAATACTTCAATCATACTAACAAAATAATTATGTCTTCTCAAAATAACATGGCCAAAGAAAGTTTATCCCTACAAAATCATATAGTCTGGCTATGCTCCATCTTCGTCACACAAAATATTCAAATCATGCACAACCACGATGAAAAGCCAAGCAATTGTTTGATACTTTTGATGTTCTCAAACCTTTTCAACTTTCATGCAATACATGAGCGTGAGCCAGGGACATAGCACTACAGGTGGAATAGTAGGTGGTTGTGGAGAAGACAAAAAGAAGGAGATAGTCTCACATCAACTAGGCGTATCAACAGGCTATGGAGATGCCCATCAATAGATATCAATGTGAGTGAGTAGGGATTGCCATGCAACGGATGCACTAGAGCTATAAGCTTATGAAAGCTTAAAAGAAAACTAAGTGGGTGTGCATCCAACTCACTTGCTCACGAAGACCTAGGGAAATTTCAGGAAGCCCATCATTGGAATATACAAGCAAAGTTCTATAATGAAAATTCCCACTAGTATATGAAAGTTACAACATAGGAGACTCTCTATCATGAAGATCATGATGCTACTTTGAAGCACAAGTGTGGTAAAAGGATAGTAGCATTGCCCTTCTTTATTTTCTCTCATTTTTTATTTGGGCCTTCTCTCATTTTTTGGCCTCTTTTTTCGTCCGGAGTCTCATCCCGACTTGTGGGGGAATCATAGTCTCCATCATCCTTTCCTCACATGGGACAATGCTCTAATAATGAAGATCATCACACTTTTATTTACTTACAACTCAAGAATTACAACCCGATACTTAGAAAAAAATATGACTCTATATGAATGCCTCCGGCGGTGTACCGGGATGTGCAATGAATCAAGAGTGACATGTATCAAAGAATTATGAACGGTGGCTTTTCCACAAATACGATGTCAATTACATGATCATGCAAAGCAATATGGCAATGATGGAGTGTGCCATATAAACAGAACGGTGGAAAGTTACATGGCAATATATCTCGTACTGGCTATGGAAATGCCATAATAGGTAGGTATGGCGGCTGTTTTGAGGAAGGTATATGGTACCGGCAAAAATTGCGCGGTACAAGAGAGGCTAGCAATGGCGGAAAGGTGAGAGTGCGTATAATCCATGGACTCAACATTAGTCATAAAGAACTCACATACTTATTGCAAAAATCTATTAGTCATCGAAACAAAGTACTACACGCATGCTCCTAGGGTGATAGATTGGTAGGAAAAGACCATCGCTCGTCCCCGACCACCACTCATAAGGAAGACAATCAATAAATAAATCATGCTACAAGTTCTTCACATAACTGTTCACCATACGTGCATGCTACGGGACTCACAAACTTTAACACAAGTATTTCTCAAATTCACAACTACTCACTAGCACGACTCTAATATCACCATCTTTATATCTCAAAACAATCATAAGGAATCAAACTTCTCATAGTATTCAATGCACTTTATATGAAAGTTTTTATTATATCCCTCTTGGATGCCTATCATATTAGGACTAAATTTTATAACCAAAGCAAATTACCATGCTGTTTTAAAGACTCTCAAAACAATATAAGTGAAGTGTGAGAGTTCATAAATTTCTATAAATTAAAACCACCGCTGTGCTCTAAAAAGATATAAGTGAAGCACTCGAGCAAATTTGCCTAGCTCAAAAGATATAAGTGAAGCACATAGAGTATTCTAATAAATCACGATTCAAGCGTGTCTCTCTCAAAAGGTGTGTACAGCAAGGATGATTGTGGCAAACTAAAAATCAAAGACTCAAATCATACAAGACACTCCGAGCAAAACACATATCATGTGGTGAATAAAAAAATAGCCTCAAGTAAAGTTACCGATAGATGAAGACGAAAGAGGGGATGCCTTCCGAGGCATCCCCAAGCTTAGGATCTTGGTTGTCCTTGAATATTACCTTGGGGTGCCTTGGGCATCCCCAAGCTTAGGCTTTTTCCACTCCTTATTCCATAGTCCATCAAATCCTTCCCAAAACTTGAAAACTTCACAACACAAAATTCAACAGAAAATCTTATAAGCTCCGTTAGTATAAGAAAATAAATCATCACTTTTGTTACTGTTGTGAACTCATTATTTATTTATATTGGTGTAATATCTACTATATTGCAACTTTTCCATGGTTCATACCCCCCGATACTAGCCATATATGCACCAAAATAAGCAAACAACATGCGAAAAACAGAATCTGTCAAAAATAGAACAGTCTGTAGCAATATGGAGATTTCGAATACTTCTGTAACTCCAAAAATCCCAAAAAATTAGGACGACCTAAGATTTTTTTATTAATATTCTGTGAAAAGAATCAATATTTTATCGCACTTCTGCTAAAAATAAAAAATGAACTCCTGAGCGCAAAAGTTTCTGTTTTTTAGCAAGATCAAATCAACCATCACCGTAAGCTATCCCAAAGGTCTTACTTGGCACAAACACTAATTAAAACATAAAAATCACCTCTAACTAGAGGCTACATAAATTATTTAATGCAAAACAGGACCTAAAAAGCAAGAACAAAAATAAAATTGGGTTGCCTCCCAACAAGCGCTATTGTTTAACGCCCCCAGCTAGGCATAAAACATAGATATTTCTAAGTATTATCATCTTTGGCATGCAATCCATAAGTGGCCCTCATAATAGATTCATAAGGTAATTTAATTCTTTCTTGTAAAGTGTTCCATGCCTTTCCTTAACGGAAATTGAAATCTAATGTTTCCTTCTTTCATATCAATAATTGCACCAATTGTTCTAAGGAAAGGTCTACCAAAAATAATAGGACATGTAGGATTGCAACCTATATAAAGAAGAATGAAATCTACACGCACATAATTCCTATTTGCAACAATAAGTACATCATTAATCCTTCCCGTAGGTTTTTTAATAGTGGAATTCGCAAGATGCAAATTTAAGGAACAATCATCAAATTCACAGAAACCTAACACATCACATAAAGTTTTTCGAATCGTGGAAACACTAGCACCCAAATCACACAAAGCATGGCATTCATAATCTTTAATATTAATCTTAATAGTAGGTTTCCACTCATCATAAAGTTCTAGGGATAGACACTTCCAATTCAAGTTTTTCTTCAAAAGATTTCATCATAGAATCAACGATATGTTTAGTAAAAGCTTTGTTTTGATTATAAGCATGAGGAGAATTCAACATGGATTGCAACAAGGAAATACAATCTATTAAAGAACAATTATCATAATTAAATTCCTTGAAATCCAAAAGAGTGGGTTCATTTCTACTTAAAGTTTTGACCTCTCCAATCCCACTTTTATCAATTTTTCCATCAAGATCTAAAAAATCCGAATTATTGGGACACCTTATAACTAAAGTTGACTCATCTCCAGTCCCATATTTATCAAGATTTATATTAGAAAACAAAGATTCAATAGGAGTCACATCAATCACTTTAAGATCTTCATCCTTATTTTCACGAAAACTAGAATAACACACTTTTATAAACAAACTTTTTAGCACACATCTTAGCGGTTCTTTCTTTGCACTCATCAATGGAAATTCTCATGGCTTTGAGAGACTAATTGATATCATGCTTAGGTGGAATAGATCTAGGTTTCAAGGAATCAACATCAAGATAAATTATCCACATTCCTAGCCAAATCATCAATCTTAAGTAATTTTTCTTCAATCAAAGCATTGAAATTCTTTTGCGAACTTATAAATTATTTAACACTATTCTCAAATTCAGAGGGCATCTTATTATAATTTCCATAAGAATTGTTGTAGTAATTACCATAATTATTAGAGGAATTACTAGGGAATGGCCTAGGATTAAAATTACCTCTATACCCGTCATTACCGAAATTGTTCCTACCAACAAAATTCACATCCATAGATTCATTATTATTTTCAATCAAAGTAGACAAAGGCATATCATTAGTATCAGTCGGAGCACTCTTGCTAGCAAATAATTTCATAAGCTTATCCATCTTAACACTCAAAACATTAATTTCTTCTATAACATGCACTTTTTTACTAGTGGAAGACCTTTCGGTATGCCATTGAGAATAATTAACCATAATATTATCTAGGAGTTTACTAGCTTCTTCTAAAGTAATTTCCATAAAAGTATCTCCTGTGGCCGAATCTAAAAGATTCCTAGAAGCAAATTCAATCCTCCATAAAAAATTGTATAATCATCCACAAATTCAAACCATGAGTAGGGCAATTTCGTATCATCAATTTCATCCTCTCCCAAGATTTTGCAACATGTTCTTGATCATGTTGATTAAAATACATAATGTCGTTCCTAAGGGAGATGATCTTAGCGGGAGGAAAATACTTGGAAATAAAAGCATCTTTACACTTATTCCATGAATCAATACTATTTTTAGGTAAAGACGAAAACCAAGTTTTAGCACGATATCGAAGTGAGAACGGAAATAGCTTTAATTTGAAAATCTCATTATCAACATCTTTTTACTTTTGCATATCACACAAATCAATGAAATTATTAAGATGGGATGCGGCATCTTCACTTGGAAGGCCGGAAAATTGATCTTTCATAACAAGATTCAGCAAAGCGGCATTAATTTCAGAAGATTCTGCATTAGTAGCAAGAGCAATCGGAGTCACACAATTTGGTATTATCTTGAGCCATCATGACAAAGCAAGCAATCCAACACACGAGCACACAAAAGCAAGAGGAGAAGAGGGACAGAAGAGGGGCGAAGAAAAGGCAAATCTTTTCGAAAATCATTTTGGAAGTGGGGGAGAGGAAAACGAGAGGCAAATGGCAAATAATGTAATGCGAGAGATGAGAGTTTATGATGGGTACTTGGTATGTCGCGTCTTGGCGTAGATCTCCCCAGCAACAGCGCCAAAAATTCTTCCTGCTACCTCTTGAGCTTGCGTTGGTTTTTCCCTTGAAGAGGAAAGGGTGATGCAACAAAGTACAGTAAGTACTTCCCTCAGCTTTTGAGAACCAAGGTATCAATCCAGTAGGAGATAACACACAAGCCACTGAATACCTGCACAAACAAGCACCAACTTGCACCCAATGCGACAAAGGGGTTGCCAATCCCTTCATGGTTATTTGCAAAGTGAGATCTGATATAGATGGATAAATAGTAAAGTAATATTTTTGGTATTTTTGGTTATAGATCAGAAAGTAAAAGATTGCAAAGAAAGTAAATTGGAAACTAAAATTATAGATCGGAAACTTATATGATGGAAAATAGACCCGGGGGCCATAGGTTTCACAAGAGGCTTCTCTCAAGATAGAAAATATTACGGTGGGTGAACAAATTACTGCCGAGCAATTGATAGAAAAGCACAAAGTTATGACGATATCTTAGGCAATGATCATGAATATAGGCATCATGTCCGTATAAAGTACTGAAACGATTCTGCATCTACTACTATTACTCCACACATCGACTGACTCCTGCCTGCATCTAGAGTATTAAGTTCATAAGAACAGAGTAACACATTAAGTAAGATGATATGATGTAGCGGGATAAACTCAAGAAATATGATGAAACCCCATCTTGTTATCCTCGATGGCAACAATACATACGTGTCGGTTCCCCTTCTGTCACTAGGATCGAGCACCACAAGATTGAACCCAAAGCTAAGCATTTCTCCCACTGCAAGAAAAACCAATCTAGTTGGCCAAACCAAATCGATAGTTCGAAGAGACTTGCAAAGATATCAAATCATGCATAGAAGAATTCAGAGGAGATTCAAATAATTTTCATAGATAAGCTGATCATAAATCCACAATTCATCAGATCTCGACAAAACACACCACAAAAAACTATTACATCGAATTGATCTCCAAGAACATCGAGGAGAAAGTGGTATTGAGAATCAAAGAGAGAGAGAAGAATCCATCTAGCTACTAGCTATGGACCCGTAGGTCTGTGGTAAACTACTCACGCTTCATCAGAGAGGCAATGATGTTGATGTAGAAGCCCTCCATGATCGAATCCCCCTTCGACAGGACGCCGGAAAAGGCCCCTAGATGGGATCTGATGGATATAGAAGGTTGTTGTATGATTTCCGGTTCCGGCAAAACCCTTAAGGTTCGAATACTGGGGTGTGCACCAAGAGCTTCCTCCCCAGCTCACGCTCTGCAATGATCTCAAAACCTAGCTCACCCAACTCGAAGAACAAGGGACACAAGAATTTATACTGATTCGCGCCACCGATGTGGTGTAATACCCTACTCCACTGTTATGTGGTGGATTGCATTGTGGGCTGAGGATGAACAAGTACAAGGGAAGAACAACCTCCTGGGGAGAGGTGTTCTTGAGCTCGGTGAGCTGGTGCATATGAGGGTGGAATGGATCTGATCCCCTCCCTAAGGTGATGGCTAGTCCTATTTATAGAGGCCCTGGTCCTCTTCCCAAATATTAGGAGGGAAGGGATCCCACAACGGCCAATTTGAAGGGGGGCAACTAGTACAAGCTATCCTGACAAAAGGTGGTCTTCGCCTGCCAAAGACTCTGGTGGTCACACCATCGTGGACTCCGTGATGACCTTCTTCCTGCCGTCCTGCTGGTCTGGGTCTTGTTGCACTGATATGGAAACCTTTGCCTGATGCCTCGGGACTCCTCGCCTGCGCCTGCTCCTTTAGCACCAAAGAGGCAGCTAGTGCTCTGCGCCCGCCTGGCACCCACCTGGCCTTTGTCCTCATGGCTCACGTCACGAGAACCTCATGAGGTGCCCCTCACCTTGATCTCTCTACTCCTCGCGAGCCAGCCTAGCGAGGCTGCCCCTGAGGAGGTCTTGTGTCATCTGCCTCGTGAAGCTTTGCCCCTCGCGAGCGTCTTGAGTGTTTGCTAGTGAAGACGGGCCGCACCAGGCCGCCGGGGGAGCCATGTCGTGGGCCGCAGGTAGGCAATTCTGGGGACCCCCATTCCCAGAACGCTGACAGTAGGCCCCGGGCCCAAGGCGCGCTCGGACTTGGCTTCGAGGAGAAGCCAAGGGGCAAGTGCGGAGCGCTGCGGGCCCCAACCGCCTGCGGCCTCGATTGACACATGGCGACTGACGAGACATGGACGTCCCCACCTCCCCATGCAGCCTTGATATCCGCCTGGCTAGGCGGCCACCGCGACCTACAAGGTTATTCCCTCGTCGCTGGCGACGTACTCCCCCAAGTCTTCAGCCTTCCCGCAACGACAGCTTCTCCTTCCAATCTGTCCTGGGCTCCGTCCTCTCCATCGCCATGGCACCGAGCCGGAGAAGAAAAGGGAAGAAGAAGCCCCCAGTCCAAAGCTGAACCACCTCCGGCCTTCGAGCCAGTCGTCGAATGGTCGGTGGTGCTCAACCAGGAAGCCATGAACAAGGTCTGCCTTGCGCTCGTCGCTGATTTCAACAAATGGGAGAAGACGGTGGCCTGGCCCGCATCTCGCCCCTCCATTGATAGGACAGTCACTGAGGTCCATACTTTCCTGGATGCCCTTTGGGCTGGCCTGATCCCCCCTTTCTCCACCTTCTTCAATGCCGTGCTTTCTCATTACCAGATCCATATGCTACACCTAGATCCTCAATCCATCGCCTTCCTTGTTGTCTTCGCCTTCGTCTGCAAGGCCATGGTGGGCATTGCTCCTTCCTTGGCCCTACTTCGCCACTTCTTCTCACTGCACCTGACCGATCCTTAGTAGTGCTCAAGATGCCTGAGCTTCCATGCCGTGGCTGCGATGACCGGCTTGGGGATTGACTTCGAGCTCCCTCCATCAACAAGCGGGTTCTGGAAGCGGTGGGTGTCCGTGGACGTTGGTGTGCTCAGCCCCCTACTCTCGCTTCCGTCGGCACCCGACGTTCCCAACTCTAGCTGGGGCCACGAGAGGCTCGCTGACCTTCGTCTTGCCTACGTCTGGCTCCGGTTGAAGAGGCTGAAGGATCTTGGCGTGTCTGCACCCATGGTGGTGAAGGAGTTCATCCGGCGACGTGTTGCCCCGCCTCAGCGCCATTCTCGACCAATGTGGACCTTGTCAGGTAGCAAGGACCGCATGAGGCTTCACGAGTCTGGGCTTCCCCTTGAGGCGCAGCAAACTGTGCTTGAGATCTTGATGGGTGACCCGTCGCCAGCCAACATGCCGGAGGAGGGTTGTCTCTTGTACTGCTGCTCAAACAAGGCGGATTTCGCGAGGCAAATGCCCCCTTTCGATGAATGGGGATTACACTCGGCCGGTCTTGAAGGGCCTCACGAGAACCCGGTCCTCGTGGCTCCCTTGCCCGCCACCAGCGCGGCGATCTCCCCGAAAGTGGGCGCAGGGGGCAACCACCATCGGCCGCTGGCGTCGCAGCTGCTAAGGAATTGGCCCTGCTCGAGGCTCCCGCAGGGCCGCCCCACGGGCCTCCAGAGAGTTGTCTTGAGAAAGGGGCCAGAGGGGCGTGGCAGCCTGATATTCCTGAGGCCACAGCCCCCGAGGCCTTGGTGGGTCGCCGCGAGGCGGAGGATGGCACCCTGAGGTCGCCCCCCTCAGGAGCTACACCAACTGCGCCCGGGGCAGGTGACCGTGCCCTGGGCTTCGGCCGGCTTCGGCTGAACTTTGATGCGCTCCGGAAGAGGAAAGGGTCTCCAAGCTGCAGCGGTGATGCCTTCCGGCCATTGAAACAGAGGAAGTATATCGCCATAGACGAGTGAGTACCTTATTTTTGTAGATCCTTGAGTGTTGCTTCCCCTGCTGACTATGGCTCCTCAGGGTCCCTTCTGCTAGGGCGGCGACATCTCCGGAGAAGCCACTTCCCCCTGCTTCGAGTCCCCCGTCGGTCTTGAGCGCCCCAAGCTAGCGCGCCGCACTTGGCGCGAGGTCAGCCGAAGGGGAAAGTGCGCCCGCCTGGTGCCTCGAACCTGCGTTCTTGCCGTCCCTTCTTTGTGGCCTTGCCTGGGGGAGGAGGTGTGCCAAGGCTCCTCCCCTGGTTATTGACGGTGGACGGATCACCTCGGCCTTGGCCTCTTCTTCGAGCAACGAGCCTTTGCTCCTCCAGGCCTCCAGTGAGACCCGAAGGGCGACCGGGAAAGCACCAGCCTCCAGCCCTCTACTGGGAGGAAGCGAGCCACTCCGGACTCCTTCGACATCCTCTAGCGTGGGGGACAGACCCGGTCGCGCGCTCTAGCTTGCGCGCAAGCGTGGTGTTGTCCGCCACGAGCTCTTCTGGGAGGCGATGGGTGCGCTGAGCAGGCTTGGGGAGGAACTCATGGATGTTGACGCTCGTCTTGAAACTGAGGGCCTTCGGCTGATGGACGAATGGCATCAACTGAAGGTGGCCATCAACCTCGGGCGCCTCCAGCATGAGCATGCTAGCGCGGATGCCGAGGCATCCCTTGCAACCTTGTGCGAGGCCAATGCTCGAGCATTGGAGGAGGCCAGGGAGGCAGACCACCGCCGTGAAGTCGCCAAGGAGCGCCGGCGGGAGCTCGAGGCCCAGAATGCCTTCCTAGAGCAGCAAGTGGAGGCGCATAGAGCTGCCTTGGCATCGATGAAGGGGGCGCCGTCCGACGAGGGGGAAATCCTAAGGCGCGAGGAAACACTGATGATGGAGGCCACAAAGCGCAGCCTTGAGCTTGAGAGGTTGGAGACGAGGGAGCGTCAGGTTGCTCAGGCGGAAGAGACCGCCAGCGCGCGCGAGGCCAGGATCCAGGAGAAAGTGGACCACGGGGTGGCGGAGGCCCGCACTAATCTTGCCAATAGGTACGACCTGAAGCTGAAGTTCGTGGAGGCCAAAGCTGAGGGCAGGACCACTGCCCTCAGGTCAAGGTCGGCGGAGGCAGAGCAGTGCGAGAAAGCCGCCACAGCTGCCCTGATCTCCGTGCAGGCCGAGTTGGCCTCCGCCCGCGCCGAGCTGCTCCCGTTGCAGCAGTGGGTTATTGCTACTGAGTCCCTTGCGCAGCAGAGCATGGAGGAGGCGCTCCAGCGACAGACGCTGCTACGCGAGCACGCCCCCATGCTCCGGGACCTCGGGACGAGGGCCAACCAGGCGTTGGGCCCCATTTGCGACGAACACGCCCCTCATACCCATGCAGAAGACTACGCCAGCCACCTTCACTTCTTCACTGATATTGTGCCATGCTTGGAGAACCAGGCTGCGAGGGCTCGCGAGCTTGTCGCGGAGAAGAGCCGAGACCACCTCGGGCGCGTGTTTTCCTGCGTTTTCATCTATCTCCAGAACATCAGTCCTGATTTTGACTTTGACGCCGCCATCGCCCCGGTGCCCGAGGTCATCCGGGACGACCTAGCACGCTGGGTGGACGACAATGTGGATGATCTGGTTAGGGCCTTCTCCTCCGAAGACGATGCGGTGGTGGTCGTGGTGGACGAGGGCGGCGCGGTTGATGATGGTGCCAGCAACAGCGACAGTGGTGCCAGCGACGCACCTGATAGCGACCCGGAGGACGCGGTGAGCGACATGTCCAACTGAGCCCGCACTCCTTTGTTTTGAACCTGCATGCAAAAGTTTGTTCATGACCCCTCAAGGCATAAGAGCATTTTTGGGGAGGGGGAGCCCCTCATGTAATCAGATACTGTTTTATTCCTTGAACCATACATAAAGCGTGCTTTTGTAAGCTCGCGAGCCCCTTGCGAGCGTGCGACTGTAACTTACCTTGGCCCTGGCGGGCTTTACACTAATTTGGTTGCTGCGGATGTGTATTTTCTTGAGGGGAGTTCTTTGCGGGCTCGCGAGGCTTGGGGCTCCTGAGGAGTCTGCTAATCCACCCGAGAGGGCCTCACGAGGAGCGAGCGCCAGTCATGGCGGGGCGCGCGTGGCGCGCGTTCGCAATGCCCAGCCCCCACTCGCGAGGTGGTCGAAAGGGGGAAGGTGGCAGACGCAAACCTCAAAACAAGGCACGAATCTAGAAAACTCATGAAACTAATACGAATGAGAAAAGACACCTCCCGCGATTGGCAATGAAAATATGACTTCAAATTCAAATCCAAAGGTTGCAAATTGAGCTACAGAAAAAGGGGTTGAAAACAAAAGGCCGCGTCCGACACCTAGCTAGTCTTGTTGTCTTCTCACCAGCGCGGAGCCTAGTGCCTTTGCCGGTCGTGAGCTTAGTCATTGGGGGACAATGTCGACAGCCAGCGCGGAGCATGGCGCTTCCACTAGGACGTGGTCGGGAGCCCATGAGGCCTAAGGGTGGCTCTTTGGAGACTCCGGGGCTTGTACAGCCCCACTCATTATTATGTGAGAGTGTCATGGGCGGAGACCTTCACAGGCGCGAGCCTTTCTTCATATCACCAGACAAGGGCCCTGCCTTGCGCCACCCTCGACCATCGTTGGGGCGTCCGAAAACCAGGATGAGACCAAGGGGTGGAGGGGACTCCAGCGGCGCCCTCGGCGACCACGGGACCTCTGCCGGGGGGGAGAGCTTGCTGGCACCTCCCCGGCAGAGGACCTACCTCCGGGTGACGGCTTGCCCCGCGTGACATCGGGGTGGGCCTTGCTCCGGACCCCTTTCGCGCAGCCCCCACTGTGCCGCCCCTAGCTGCGGTGGGGTTGCAGCGCTGGGGGCATCGTCCACCGACATGGCCTGGTCCACCTGCGATCCATGGTTAGCGTAAGCATGTTCCTGAGTTATCAGCGGTACCCTGCGGTGGTTGCCGTCGGCGGGGTCGGCGAGGCTCCTGGGTGGCCCATAGAAGGCCTCGGCTTCCAACATCTCTTCTTCCCAGCCCGGCTCATGGAATGTGTAGGGGTCGTCCTCTGGCGCGTACTCCTGACGTACCATGCGGGGGACATAGGCTTCCTGGGCTGCCTCGCCGGAACCTCCGCCAAGGCACCCCGCGCCCCAAGTCGCCGAGCCCGGCGTGCCTTCCTAGTGGTCGTGGGGTGGCGCTCGATTGGGACCGTGAGGAGCAACGCCCGCACCCACGCCACCTAGGGGAGGTGAGGGCGCGACCGGGTGCCCTACACCTCCGGTCGTGCCAATGCCGACGAGCCCTCCTGGTGCACCTGGGAGTATGCGGGCACAACGAGGCCCGTCATCTGACCTGGACACAACTTGAGATGTGAGTAGGGATCAGAAAGGTGGTGTACCCCTGGCCGTAGCATCCAATAGCTCGGCGACACGTTCCAGCAACGCGTCGCGGCCGCTCTCCATCAGCTGGCACCACAGTAGCTCCCGAGCCACCACGAGCATGGCTCGCATGTTCGCCTGTTCCCATTGGGTGTGTGGCGTCGTCGCTGCTGCGTAGGTTGAGGATCTTGCGATGGCCTGCACGCGCCGCTGCATGAGGGCGACAGACGTCGATCCGCGTCGCCCACGTCCGCGGGTGTTGGGCGGCACGCGGGCCGCCTGGAGCGCGGAGTTGAGGTCTTCTGGAACGGATGGAGGTGCTCGAGCTGGCCGGGCTGCCCGGCGGTCGGCCTGGGTCCTCGGATCGTCAGACATCGGAGATGCGGGGCGGCAGCGGATCGGTCGATGGGGAAGAAAACCTTGGTGCACCCCTACCTGGCGCGCCAAATGTCAGATTTTGGGTTCCGGCAAAACCCTTAAGGTTCGAACACTAGGGTGCGCACCAAGATCTTGTCCCCTAGCTCACACTCTCGCAACGATCTCAAAACCTAGCTCACCCAACTCAAAGAACAAGGGACACAAGAGTTTATATTGGTTCGGGCCACCGATGTGGTGTAATACCCTACTCCAGTGTGGTGTGGTAGATTGCCTTGTGGGCTGAGGATGAACAAGTACAAGGGAAGAACAACCTCCCGAGGAGAGGTGTTCTTGAGCTTGGTGAGCTGGTGCGTATGAGGGTGGAATGGATCCGATCCCCTCCCTATGGTGATGGCTAGTCCTATTTATAGAGTCCCTAGTCCTCTTCCCAAATATTAGGCGGGAAGCGATCCCACAACGGCCAATTTGAAGGGGGACAACTAGTACAAACTATCCTGACAAAAGGTGGTCTTCGCCTACCAAAGACTCTGGTGGTGACACCATCGTGGGCTCCGCGATGACCTCCGTCCTGCTGGTCTTGGTCTTGTTGCATCGATATGGAAACCTTTGCCTGATGCCTCGGGACTCCTCGCCTGCGCCTGCTCCTTTAGCACCAAAGAGGCAACTGGTGCTTTGCACCTGCTGGCACCTGCCTGGACTTGGTCGTCATGGCTCACGTCACGGGAAACTCATGAGGTGCCCCTCACCTTGATCTCTCTGCTCCTCATGAGCCAGCCTAGCGAGGCTGCACCTAAGGAGGTCGTGTGTCGTCCGCCTCACGAGGCTTGGCCCCTCGCGAGGGTCTTGAGTGTTTGCTGGTGAAGATGGGCCGCACTAGGGCGCCGAGGAGCCATGCCGTGGGCCGCAGGCAGGCAAGTCTGGGGACCCCCGTTCCCAGAATGTCAACAGTGGTGGAGGTGGACAAGTGGTTTCGTGGCTCCCCTGGAAGGTTTTGGGGTATTTGAGAATATATAGGCGGAAGAAATAGGTCGGTGGATTCACGAGGGCCCCACAAGGGTTGGGGGCGCGCCCTACATCCCTAGGCGCTCCCTCCATTCTTGTGGGTGTCTCGTGGCTTCCCTGACGTGTACTCTAAGTCCTCTGGATGTCTTCTAGTCCAAGAAAAATTATATCGAAAGTTTCATTCCGTTTGGACTCCATTTGGTATTCCTTTTCTACGAAACTCTAAAACAAGGAAAAAACAGGAACTGGCACTGGGCTCTCAGTTAATAGGTTAGTCCCCAAAATCATATAAAATATCATATGAATGCTTACAAAACATCCAAAACAGATAATATAATAGCATGGAACAATAAAAAATTATAGATACGTTGGAGACATATCACCTGCCTCCTTGGTTGTGCATGAAGCGGAAGTTCATTTTGATGCAAGTTCTCATCCAAGGCCCTAAGCAACCCGACAACGACATTGATGTGTACCTAAGGCCACTAGTTGAAGAACTTTTTACAATTGTGGGATATAAAAGGTGTACGTGTGTGGGATGAGCACAAACAGGAGGAATTTTACCTACGAGCGTTGTTGTTTGTAACCATCAATGATTGCCCGCTCTTAGTAACCTTTCAGGACAGACAAACAAGGGATACAATGCATGCATGCACTGTTTAGATGAGACTGAAAGTATATATTTGGATAAATGTAAGAAGAATGTGTACCTCGGACATCGTCAATTTCTTCCGATTAGGCATCTCTTAAGAAAGAAAGGCAAGCATTTTAAAGGAGAGGTAGATCATCGGAAGAAGCCTGGCCACTGGACTGTTGATGATATATTTGATATGTCCAAGGATTTAAAAGTAATCTTTGGAAAAGGTCCTGGCGGACAAACTATTCCGAATGATGCTGACGGACACGCACCCATGTGGAATAAGAAATCTATATTTTGGGAGCTACCCTATTGGAAAGTCCTAGAGGTCTGCACTGCAATCGACGTGATGCGCGTGACGAAGAATCTTTGCATGAACCTACTAGGATTCTTTGGCATGTATGGGAAGACAAAAGATACACCAGAGGCACAGGAGGACCAACAGCGTATGAACAAAAAAGACGACATGCAACCAAAGTACTATCAAGGTCCAGCCAGCTACGCTCTTACCAAATAAGAGAAGGAATTTTTTTTTGAATGCCTGAGCAATATGAAAGACCCGTCTGGCTTCTCGTCGAATACAAAGGGAATAATAAATATGGCAGAAAAAAAATCCAAAACCTAAAGTCTCATGACTTCCACATGATTATGATGCAATTACTTCCAGTTGCATTGAGGGGGCTTCTACCGAAAAATGTTCGATTTGCCATTGTCGAGCTATGTGCATTCCTCAATGCAATTTCTCAGAAGTTAATCGATCCAGAAATCCTACCAAGGTTACATAATGTTTTGGTCCGATGTCTTGTCAGTTTCGAGTTGGTGTTCCCCCATCCTTCTTCATTATTATGACGCGTGTCCTAGTTCACCTAGTCAAAGAGATTAGCTTTCTGGGTCCTGTATTTCTACACAATATGTCCCACTTTGAGAGGTTCATAGGAGTCTTAAAGAAATGTGTTCATAACCATGCTAGGCCAGAAGGAAGCATCTCCAAGGGCCATGAAACAGAGGAGGTTATTGAGTTTTGTGTTGACTTTATTCCTGACCTTAAGTCGATTGGTGTTCCTCAATTGCGGCATGAGGGGAGACTGAGCAGAAAAGGCATGCTAGGAAAGAATTTAGTAATAAGTATGGACATGCATTCTTTCACTCAAGCACACTACACAGTTCTTCACAATTCCACCTTGGTGGCTCCCTATATCAAGGAACACATGGATATTGTACGCTCGAAGAACCTGAAGCAGTCTGACCCCTGGATTAAACGTACACACATGGCGACTTTCGGCGGTTGGTTGCAAACACATCTCATGAATAACACCACTGTTGGAGATGAGCTGTACTTGTTGGCCAAGTCACCATCTTCGACTATATTGACTTCCAAAGGGTACAAGATAAAGGGGAATACATTTTACACGATCGTCCAAGATAAAAAGAGCACCAACAAAAATAGTGGTGTCTGCTTTGATGCAACAAACAACAATAGGAAAAATGACACATATTATGGTTACATAGAGGATATATGGAACTTGACTATGGACCTTCTTTTAAGGTCCTTTGGTTTCGGTGCAAATGGGTCAATCTGACAGGAGGCGGGGTAAAGGTAGACCCACAGTACGGAATGACAACAATGGATCTCAACAATCTTGGGTACACAGACGAACCATTCATCCTAGCCAATGATGTGGCGTGGGTTTTCTATGTGAAGGACATGGCTACAAAACCGAGAAAAAGAAAAGATAAGGAAGCGAATACATCGTACGATGAGCCAAAGTGCCACATAGTTCTTTCAGGGAAAAGAAACATCATGGGAGTGGAGAATAAGACACACATTTCAGAAGATTATGAAAAGTTTGATGAAATTCCTCCCTTCATAGTGAAGACTGACCCAAGCATCCTGTTAAATGATGAAGATTCTCCATGGTGACGGTGCAATAATAAGCAAGGGACACACGCGAAGAAAAGTTTTATACCGCAAGATCTCACTCTGGGATGTGACCGGCTTCACCGACATCACTTTCTCTCTAGTGAGTTTCCGGACTTATAGCTGGAAAGTCCCACATCGGATAAACCAGAGGGAATATTTGTAAGAGTTAGGGTATATATGTGTTTTAGGTGTTCCTAGGTGGACTCCAGAGTGTCAGAATCCAACCAAAAAGCTAGGTCATTTTGACATTTGAAACATGATTTTTGAACAATTATTTATTAAGTTATGAATTCTCAATTATTTCCATCCTTTTAGTATTTTAATTATAGTGGCTGTACAGAGGGGTAAAGTGAGGGTTTTCACCCCTCAATTATTGAGCTATGGAAGATAGAGAGTTACTGGAGGTAGAATATGACTAGGGTGAGCTCTGGTAAAAAATTGAGCTAAAGGAGAATCCATTTGGTACCCCAATCATTGACCACAAGATTTTGGTAGAAGATGTTTGATGATGAATAGAGGTACTTAGAGGAATCCAATGGTTTTGGAATTTAATAGGAATGAGATTGGTATCAATTTGAGCTAGGGTGCAAATTTTAGCTCATTTGAAGAAACTTGGCAATGTAAATATTTCAAACCCTAGAAATAGACAGAAATGGTTTTGACATGCTTTGATCAAGTTAACTTGTTCTCCAACTTGTGCCACTTGATGGGGGTGATCCTCATGACCATCTGGCAATGTAGTAAAAATTTCAGATCAATGGGAGAAAGTTGCCAATGTAACTTTGTCAAACCCTAGAAATGGGTAGAATTAGTTTTGGCATACTTTGACCAAGATAATTTGTTCTCCTTGATTCACCACTTGGCCTAGATGAATATTTAGACCATTTTAGTAGGTGTGCCAAGTTTGAGCTCATTTGGACATGTTTAGCAATGTAAAGTTGCTCAAACTAGAAAATGGACATAGATGGTTTTGGGGGAATTTGATGATGTTATCTTGTTCTCGAAGACATGAAACTCGGCAAGATCATCAAACTAGTGGGGCGCCCCTGGCTTTTAGGCCCGTCATGGACCGTCTTGACCTAATCTCTGCACTATAAATCCTCAAATATTCCCCCTATACCAGAGGGCACACTAAAAATAGTTTTCTGGCACCACAAGCTTCTGTTCCCATGAGATCCCATCTTCGGACCTTTTCAGGCACTCCGCCAGAGGGGATTCGATCATGGAGGGCCTCTACATCAACCTCACTGCCCATCCGATGAAGTGTGGGTAGTTTACCATGGATCTAAGGGTCCATAGTTAGTAGCTAGATGGCTTCTTCTCTCTCTCTCTTTGATCTTCAATAAAATGTTCTCCTCGATGTTCTTGGAGTTCTATTCGATGTAATCTTCTTTTGCAGTGCATTTGTTGAGATCCAATGAATTGTGGATTTATGATCATATTATCTATGAATATTATTTCAGTCTTATCTGAACTCTTTTATGCATGATTAAGATATCTTTGTATTTCTCTTCGAACTATCGGTTTGGTTTCGTGAACTAGATTGGTTTTTCTTGCAATGGGAGAGGTGCTTCTTTTGGGTTTAGTCTTGTTGTGTCCTCACGCAGTGATAGAAGGGCTAGTGAGGCACGTATTGTATTGTTGCCATCAAGTACAAAAACTGAGGTTTATATCATATTGCTTGAGGTTATCCCTCTACATCATGTCATCTTACTTAAGGTGTTACTCCGTTCTTATGAACTTAATACTCTAGATGCATGCTGGATAGCGGTCGATGTGTGGAGTAATAGTAGTAGATGCAGACAGGAGTCGGTCTACTTGTCACGGACATGATGCCTATATTCATGATCATTGCCTTAGATATCGTCATTATTATGCGATTTTCTATGAATTGCTCAACAGTAATTTGTTTACCCACCGTATGCTTTATTCAAGAGAGAAGCCTCTAGTGAAACCTATGGCCCCGGGGTCTATTTTCCATCATATATTTTCAGATCTATAAATCAAAAAATCTAAAAATACCTTGCTGCAATTTATTTATATTTACTTTAGTTTTCTTTTTTATTTATATTTTATACCTATCTCTATTAGATCTCACTCTTGTTCGTGACCGTCAAGGGATTGACAACCCCGTTTTCGCGTTGTGTTCAAGTGTTTGTTAGTTTGTGCAGGTGCATATATTGGAGAGTTGCTTGTGCCTCCTACTGAATTGATACCTTGGTTCTTAACTGGGAGAAATACTTATCTCTACTTTGTTGCATCACCATTTCCGCTTCAAGGGAAAAATCAACGCAAGCTCAAGAAGTAGCAACGCCGTAGGTGCCGGCCCCGCATCGCATAGGCCATCGCAGCCGCGTTCCTGCACATGCCCGAACGCTGGCCGCCACTGTTGAGCTCGTGGCCGTTGTCTTTCACTACTAGGGAAAAGCTTATACACAGACGGTTACTAGTAGCGCTCTTTATTTACCCACACTACTACTATTTACTAGTAGCGAGCTATAATGACCCGCACTACTAGTACTATTTACTAGTAGCGCGTGGCAAAAAATAACACGCTATTAGTAAATATTCTCGACCGTGCCCCGCGGACAGACTGTAGTAGTAACGTGGGTTTTAAACCATCGCTATTGCTAACTCGATATCTGTAGCGCGGGTGAGATACCCTGCGCTACCGCTAGCCTTTCAGTCCCATCCCCCATCCTGTCAACTGTCCCAGTCCACCCACTCCCGCACCCCACCCACCCCCGATTCACATCCCCTCCACATCCTCTCCTCTCCTCTCCTCTGCCGATGGGATCTCTCCCTTTCTCCGATCCATGCCGAGATCCTCCGCCGTGTGGCCGCACACGCGTGTAGCCTTCCTCCACCACCCGGCCGACCAGGCCCATCTTGGCGGCCAGCCCGGGCTGCTCCCCGCCGCGGCATGGAGGCAGGGCGGTGCGGCGGCCCCGAGGGCGATCCTAGTGGCGGCGCGGACGGTGCAGACCAACAGGTAGCAAGCGCATGGGAGGAGCAGTGCTGCCGAAGCCGGCGCTGGGAACGAGCTGAGGAAGCCGCCGGCTGGAGGAGCTGGAGGTGCAGCGGGGATCCGCGGCTCCGCGCCCTGTCCCCAGTCAGTCCCATCCGAATCTCGCCGCAGGTACTGACCCATTGATCCATCTCCCCCCTCGCCCCCGTTTCTTTCCTCGATCCATTGACCCATCGAACCATCTAGATAGGACTGGTGTCGAAGCTAGAAGATCAGGGATTTGAGGGTTAGCTACGTTTTCTAATGTGTAATTTCCACTAGTGAACAATGGATGTACGGATTCCATTGGGACCGAATAGTGGTATACCAGATTCGCCCTGGATAGAAAGTGTTGAGTGACAGGTTCATTTTGTATTGGGATCTCAATAATGATCTAAATGATTCAATAAGTGTTTAGTAATTATAGATTATTAATTTTTCCGAACAAAAGATGTCCCCAGGACTGCTAGTTCCTGCGACCATCAACCCTGTATTAATTTTTTTCCACTGCTGAAACTATATGTTGCATACTGTATACATCACCTAGCCGACCATCAACCCTGTGACAAATTGGAGGGTCCGGTCGTTCGCATTTTATTTTGAGAGTCATTTCTCGTACACATACATCACTGATAGATAGGGACTTCTCAATGAAAAGATAATTACACGGTAATATGTAGGCCTAATTTTATCATATGATAAATCCCAATGATTGACAGTTAGTGTGGTTGTAGAACTAAATTGCCAAGTTGAACACCAATAGGAAGAGCTTAAAATGCCGTATGAAAGATTGTGAATATACTTGAAAAGCAATGAGCATGAGCCTGCCTACCTGATGCATTGAACATATATATTCATTGCTTATTCCTTGTCTGGTGGCAGTGGCAAATGAATTGTGCCAGGTTGCTGCTGATGTGGGTACTATCCTGTGGTGGGGACATTTTTCTGGATAGATTATGGGGCGTAGCTTTCAAGAATAATTGATTGTGGTTCTGTCCAATCTTTTGCCGAATACAACATATTTGGGAGTACAAGAAAAGTAGTAAAATGGCGAGAAATTTTTTATATGGAATTGTGTTTTTGTCCAATCTTTTGTCGGATTATGTGGAAACTGCAACCGTGATCTCTATATGTTACTACTTTAGACCACATGGCTGATTGATTATGCTTCTCAATTCTCAAAAAGTTATGATTTGATAGAACTCTCTCTGATGCAACAGTGGTTTAGCATGGTGGTGCGAGAGTGTTGCGGCTTGGTTTGCGAGCTACAGACCTTATCAAGCAGCAAAGTCATCTCACATATGCCGCCGACGAAGATGCATATTTATTGGCTGAGGGAGCACCAACACAATTCTGATGATTCTACCAATGTTGCTTGTTTGTTCTATTGTCACCGTTTGTTTGATGCTCTTTTGGCAGCCAGTACCATAATTGTACTTATGTCAAATTGCTCTCTTTTCAGATTTACTTGCAAGGACCAGAGGGTATCTGATGCTGCGCAGGTAAATCTTACATGCCTTGTCATTAATCATTGTTGGTGAAACAAATGTCACTTGAGAAATCTCATCCCATTTTTCTTATTAATAAATATTGTTACCCACATTATCTTGACTCACATAATGATATTTTTCTTTAGGATTCATGATTTTTTTTCTTTTTTCTTGTTATTATGCATTACTACGAGTTCATTGTATTAAGATTCCTTGCAACTTCAGGCACTTGAGCTATTTACAGAAGGAGGGGACCTGACCTTCTTCATGTCTTGTGGCAGTGTCTTCCTTTGATTCATTCATGCAACAAAGAGGGGACCTGGCCTTCTTCATGTCTCGTGCAAAAAGTAAGGACTAGCCTCCGGATTTGATGCATGTGCATGTGCTAAAAAGAAAGAAAACACCCTAACGGATTTGAACTCTGATGCGTACTAACAAGTTTTCACTTTCCCGACGTGGACGTATGGGTGATTAACACTGACTACGACAGCCTGGTGGGCGTCGTGCTCTTCAACCACTTAGAGGTGGACTTCGACGTGAAGCCCAGTGACCGCGCCGCATGGATGATCGTCCATGTGATCACGATGCTGGATGTCGCCAAGGTGGAGGACATCGACGCCATCTTTCGGGGTGAGGGAGGATTCGGGTCCTCCGGAGTCTGAACTCCGAGCTTTGGTAGATACATGTAGAGAAGTGGTCTGTTTAGGCTGGTGGTGGAACACAACGGAATGTAGCCACCTTCGGTTGTGTGTGTTTAATTTATTTTGCACTGGACGTGTCCCTGATTTCTATCTATGAATAATGCACGTAATTTTTATTTTTTTAATTTATTATTTGTTAGTAGTAGCGCTGGGGAAAACTAGACGCTACTACTATCTAGCATAGTAGTAGCGCCTAGTATACTAGAAGCGCTACTACTATTTTGATAGTAGTAGTGCAGGGTTCAAATAGTAGTAGCGCGGGTGCACCCATGCTACTACTAACTATTAGTTGTAGCGCGATACTAGTAGCGCGCGTACCCGCGCTGCTAGTTGCCATTTTACCCGCGCTGCTAGTAGCCTTTTTCCTAGTAGTGTTTGTCTACCACTTGTCCGGCCACCCCCCATCCGATGTGCACCGGCGAGAGCTCTGCCACAAGCCCACCAGCGCCTCGATTGGTGGCCCGTAGGCTAAACCCGTAGGTCGCCACCGCATATGCCCTCGCCGGCGGCTTAAGTCCGGTGGGTTGGACCGCATTTGACTGGGGGTTTGACGTCCCCGAGTCAATGACATGTGGGTCAGCCCCCTATTAATTATTTAGTTTAAGTCTAATTGAATTGGTTTAGTCACTGAGACTGACACGCGGGTCCCACTGGTTAGTTTGACCTGGGCCGTTCCGTTGACCCACTAACGTCAGCATGATGTCATGCTGATGCAGTAAATCATTTACTGGATTTTCTTTATTTCTAAATAACCAGAAAAATCCAGAAAATGGTTTAAACTAAAAAAATTCATAGTAATTCAACCATAGATCAGATGGAAAAGATTTATATATGAAAAATGCTTAGATAAATCCAATCTATCCATTGGTGTTGGTTTCATGCATGACAAAAGTAACATAACCTTGATGTTTAGCTCAAAATAACTAAATGCACTTTGAAAATTCAATGTTAGGTTTGGAGTTCAAGAATTCATAGAAAATTAATGGTAGCTCAGAATGAAATAATTTATATCCGAAGTGAAGTCCCATTTTGCACCGAAACCGCCCCCGCCTCCAAAGGAGATAATACATGTGAAACATGTAGAGCATTTTGTGGAACTTATAGAGAGAGCCCCAGCACATGTGCAGAATAGACCATCAGACTATGAGCGCTCTATTAGGATATCATATCATGAACAAATGCAACAGTCGAAACGTACAAGTAGTAACAAAAGCGGGAAAACAGTTCCCCAGCTTGGAGAACAGGC
>NC_041382.1:492022234-492114089 GCF_002162155.2 Triticum dicoccoides
TGATTACCAATAAGGTAACTGATGCTGCTAAAGACTATGGTATCAGTGTTGATAAACTCGTAGGAACCAAGGAAGCTCCCATGGCTGAATTAGCATGGAAATATGTCCTCGGGAACCCTCTGGTCAGACCTGAGCAGGTCCCGCATCTATCAACACAAATGCGAAAATTGCATGACTGGTACATGAAAGAAGTAAAGAACGGGCGAGAGATGCTCATGGTGAAAGTCAAGAAAGAGCATTACTTCATGAAAACGAGATAATGTTTGACTTTCTAGAAAATTTTCGATTATACAATCAAGTCGCACTCGACAAATCTATCGTTAGTTGCTATTGTCTGTAAGTGATTTCTTTCTGTAATTTAAGTCTCTAGCTCAGCTCATTCATTGCTTGTAATTATGCCCACTATATTCTTTTGTACGCTATTTATGTAGAATGAAGATTTTCGAATGCAAAAGAGATGGAATCTATGACATTGGGCTCATTGACCATATATCATTAATGAAATTATGATGAAAAACCATGTCAAAGACTTAGAGGATAACTTGCTAAGGTTTATGAAGGAACTAAATACCAGAACAGAAATAATATTTTCCTTACAACTTCAAGTGAGTGTTACTGTCTTGTACTACAAATTATATTTTGCTTACTCGATGCTAAGTGTAGTTGATGAGTTATGCATGCATTCTTATATAAACATGTGCGCAGGTTCCACTGGATCCTGCTAATCATTAGAGTTGACAAGGGAATTATTGAAACCCCAGACTCACTAGGTAAAGACCCTCGAGAATACACCAGTGTGGTTTTGATGCTCGACGGGTAATTGTAATCATTATCGCACTATATCAACCTCTTTCATTCACTTCCTGATATCAAGTAATTAATAACTCATTTATTCATTTTCTTTGTCGGGCAGGGTTTGGAAATAGTTCATCAAAGAGGTTGTCGGTGAATGGAAACCGCAGCTGAAATGGCAACATACTAAGGTAATTAAGTAGTACTAGCTAGGTCCACGCATCTGTGTAATTCTTGTTTCAATACCATTATCATGCTTGATTATTACCTCATTGAATTATATTATCGCAAAGTGCATGAGGCAGCAATAGGGGACTAATTTATGTGCATACTACGTTTGCGAGAACATTCACATGACGACCGAATGTCGTAGAGATGTAAGACAACTTCGAGTATTAATTGCGGCCATCTCAATTCACTCATAAAACGATGGCCTGGTGGTGAAATAACCTCTAAGAAAGAAAGTTGTTCTATGCGTTGCCAGTTGGTTGAATATACTTTATGTGTTGGTCATTTGGATGGATATGGTATATGGCATGGACATTTGACCAGATGTGCAAATTGTTGACTATTTCCTATTTTAGTAGCCTCCCCGTGCATGCACATTGTACATGAACGTGGAGAAGAATAACTTCATCTGCATGCATTGTTGGTCGAAGTTGAATGGGCAAACCAAGTGACTCTTATCCAGTGCCCATACTGCCAAAACTGCCTACATTGTCAACGAAGACAAAGATGGTGATGCACCTAACCAAAAAATAAGAGTCAACCAAGGAAGTGGGAGGAGGAGAAGGAGAAGCCAGAAGAAGCAGCGACCAATATGACACAAAAGTTTGAGGGCATCATAGACAAGAAGGCGGAGGCATGTGTTAAGCGCCATAACATCAAGGAGGAAAAGAAGATGGAGAGGTTTGACATCTTCATGGTGGCAACAGAGAAGAAAGATCAACCTCGAAGAGCAAAAAGACCAGGCTGAAAGAAAAGAAGACCAAGCAGAGAGGAGGGTTGAGATTGTAGCTGCTTTGGAGGAAACCAGGATGTTGACCATGAAGATGGACGAGTTGGCTCCTGATATGGTGAAGACCATGCAAGCCGTCTGTGCAAAGATGTTGAAGTGCCTGATGTGTCACAACCCTAGAATAATTGCTTGTAAATAGTTGCATTAGAGGTAGTCATGCATCATATTTAAATTCAAGAAACTTGAATTGAGGAAATTTGTAAGCCTCAAAATTTTATTAAAAGAAGGGCACATAACCCTAAAAATGCATTCAATGAACCCAAAATGTTTTAAAAACATGTTCAGAGAATTTCGGCAAGAACTATATATTAAACCAAAACTTAGGAACATTTTAAAGGAATTTTTGTGGGTCTTTGAATTAAATCAATATGTATTTGAATTGGATTTATATTTACTATAAAATAAATATAACTCCAATAATCCTGAAAGTTTGTGAGTGGCCCTGAAACTATTCTAATAGGCCATATATACATTTTTAGAGTTTTATAAAACGATTTGATGTTGAATCAAATCAAAATAGAATAAAACAAAATAGAAAGCAGAAATAAAGAAAAGGTAGAAAAAACTTACATAGCTAGCCAAAGGCCCAACCCACCAGGGACTGATATGTCTCCGTCATATCTATAATTTTTTATTGTTCCATGCCAATATTCTACAACTTTTACATACTTTTGCCAACTTTTTATACTATTTTTGGGACTAACATATTGATCTAGTGCCAGTGCTAGTTCATGTTTGTTGCATGTTTTTTGTTTCGCAGAAAGTCCATATCAAATGGAGTCCAAACGGGATGAAAACTTACGCAGATTATTTTTGGAATATATGTGGTTTTTGGGAAAAGGCATCAACATAAGACAATGCCCGAGGGCCCCACAAAAACGAAGGGTGCGCCCCAGGGGGGTGGGCACGCCCCCCACCCTTGTGGCCACCCTGTAAGTCGGCTGGATGTGTCCTTTCAACACAAGGATGCTAATATCCAGATAAATATCGTGTTAACATTTCAGCCCAATCGGAGTTATGAATCTCCGGGAATTTAAGAAACGGTGAAATGCAAGAATCTGGGAGCACAAAAACAGAGAGAGAGAGAGAGAGAGAGAGAGAGAGAGAGAGAGAGAGAGAGAGAGAGAGAGATCCAATCTCGGCGGGGCTCCCTCCCCTCTGCCGCCATGGAAACCAAGGACCAGAGGGGAAACCCTTCTCCCATCTAGGGGGAAGGTCAATGAAGAAGAAGAAGGGGCCCCTCTCCCCCTCTCTCTCTCGATGGCACCGGAACACCGCCGGGGCAATCATCGCGACAACGATCTACATCAAAAACTTCACCGCTGTCATCACCAATTATTCCCCCACTATGCAGCGGTGTAACCTCTCTTTTACCCGATGTAATCTGTACTTAAACAAGGTGCTCAACGCTATATATTATTTCCCAATGATGTATGGCTATCCTATGATGTTTGAGTAGATCCATTTTGTCCTATGGGTTCATTGATGATCATGATTGGTTTGAGTTGCATGTTTTATTGTTGGTGCTATCGTATGGTGCTCTCCGTGTCGCGCAAGCGTGGGGATCCCCGTTGTAGGGTTTTCAATATGTTCATGATTTGCTTATGGTGGGTGGCGTGAGTGACAGAAGCACATACCCGAGTAAGTAGGTTGTTTGCGTATGGGAATAAAGAGGACTTGATAGTTTAATGCTATGGTTGGGCTTTACCTTAATGATCTTTAGTAGTTGCGGATTCTTGCTAGAGTTCCAATCATAAGTGCATATGACCCAAGAAGAGAAAGTATGTTAGCTTATGCCTCTCCCTCATATAAAATTGCAATAATGATTACCAGTCTAGTTATCGATTGCCTAGGAACAAATAACTTTCTTGTGACAAAAAGCTCTCTACTAAAACTAATTTAGTTATTTCTTTATCTAAACAGCCCCTAGCTTTTATTTACATGATCTTTATTATCTTGCAAACCTAGCCTACAACACCTACAAAGTACTTCTAGTTTCTTAGTTGTTCTAGGTAAAGTGAACATAAGGCGTGCGTAGAGTTGTATCAGTGGTCGATAGAACTTGAGGGAATATTTGTTATACCTTTAGCTCCTCGTTGGGTTCGACACTCTTACTTATCAAAAGAGGCTACAATTGGTCCCCTAAACTTGTGGGTTATCAAGACCTTTTTTTGGTGCCGTTTCCAGGGAGGAATAGCGTGGGGTGAATATTTTCATGTGTGCTTGTTTGCTTTATCGCTAAGTAGATTTTATTTGCTGTTCTAAGTTGTTCTCTATCTTTAGTTATGGATATGGAACACGAAATATGAAAAAAAAATTAGGTGTACCTGCTACTCATGGAGATGGGGAACCTCCTAAAACCCTCGATGCTTGTTATGTGAAATATATTGTGCACTACTTTGATAATGCTGAGAAAACCCCATTCAACTATATAATGGGAGTAACGTTGGATCAACGTGAATACTTTAGGGATTATCACTTGACTCAAAAAGGGAAACTATTATGGGATCAAATTTATATGTTGCGTTGGTATGCTCGGCAACTATGCTTGAGATATAATTATACTTGTTGTGCTAGGCTGAAGGCTCCACACCTTCCCTTTTCATGCAAATTTAATGATGATAAAACCTTGGCTTCTTATGCTAATGGTACATATGATTACTATGATGTGGAACAAACAAAAGAATTCATCGCTTTTATAGGTGTTGATGAAATTGAATCTTTGTTTAAAGAGTGCGAATATCTTTATGATGTTGTTTACAGACCTGAAAATTTAGCTATACCCAAATATTGCTATGAGAATTATGAATACAATGCCGATATTTATGTGTTTATTGAGAAAGTCTCCGCTGTCCAAGAAGAGACTAATATTTTGCAGGAATCTGTGGGAGAAGAAATTGATGACACTGTGAGCTCATTAGATGAAAAGAGATGACGAGGAGAGCGAAGAACAAAAGGAGGAAGAGTGGATTAGCTACCCGCGCCCACCTTCTAATGAGAGTAACTCTTCAACTCATACATTGTTTAATTTCCCTTCGTTCTTACCGAAGGATGATTGCTATGATAATTGCTATGATCCCTTTGATTCGTTTGAAATATCCCTTTTTGATGAACTTGATAATTGCTATGCTTATGGGCAAGATACCAACATGAATTATGCTTATGGAGATGAACTTGCTATAGTTCATTATGTTAAGAATGAAATTGTTGCTATTGCACCCACACATGATAGTCCTATTATATTTTTGAATTGTCCGAACTACACTATATCGGAGATGTTTGCGCTTGTTACAGACTATATTGATGGGTTGTGTTCTACTATTGCACACGATGATTTTGATGAATATAATATGCATGTGCTTGCTGCTCCTACTTGCAACTATTATGAGAGTTGAACTACATCTCCGCCTCTCTATGATTCCAATACAATAAAATTGCAAGAAATTGTTTATACTATGCATTGGCCTTTACTTTGTGTGCATGAATTATTCTTATATGACATGCCGATGCATAGGAAGAGAGTTAGACTTCGTTGTTGCATGATATATATTACTTTGTGCTCACTACTGAATTATAAATCATTGTTAATTAAAATTGGCTTTGATATACCTTGGGATCCGGGTGGATCCGTTACTTGAGCACTTTATGCCTAGCTTAATGGCTTTAAAGAAAGCACTACCAGGGAGACAACCCGGAAGTTTTAGAGAGTCATTTATTTCTATTGAGTGCTTGTATAAAGTTTAAAACAAAAAAATAAAGTGGGGAACCTAAAACTTTTTCAAAAATAAAAGTGAAACAAAGAAAGACGAGCACTGTTGAAATGGGGGAGCTCCTTGAACTTTGTTCTTGCCCATGGAAACTTTGAAAATCTTGAATTACAGAAACTTTTCAACAAAAATAATTATCCCTTTGTATAAATACATTGTATTATAAAAATAATGTGCCAAGATTTGCCTTTACGATGATTAGATTGCTTGTTTGGTTTGTGAAGTGCAAAAATAGAAACTTTGGTTGTAGTGTGTGATTTTACATTTTTTACTGGAAAGTCAAACACTTCTGAAAATGTTTGCACAGTACTTCTATACAAATTTTTTATTTTGTCCTAAATTTTCAGAATTTTTCGAATTACATAAGTATGGTTGATGTTCAGATTACTACACAATGTCCTGTTTTTGACAAATTCTGTTTTTGATGCATTATTTTGCTCGTTTTGATGAAACTATCGATTTTATCGGTGGTATAAGCCATGGAGAAGTTATAATACGGTAGCTACAATGCAAAAATAAAATATGAATTAGTTTTCAATAGTACTTAAAGTGGTGATTTGCTTTATTATACTAAGAGATCTCACGAGGGTTTTGTGAAGTTTTGTGTGATTGAAGTTTTCATGTTTTGGGTGAGATCACGATGGATGAAGGAATAAGGAGTGGCAAGATCCTAAACTTGGGGAAGCGCGAGGCACCCCAAGGTAATATTCAAGGACTCCCAATCAACTAAGCTTGGGGATGCCCCGGAAGACATCCCCTCTTTCTTCTAACAATCATCGGTAATTTTACTTCGTCACATGATATGCGTAAATCTTGGAGCGTCGTGTGCTTTTTATTCCCCTTTTAATAATTCACCATGCTGGTATGAGATAGTCCTTGGTTGATTTATAGAATGCTTCATGCACTCCACTTATATCTTTTGTGTATGGCTTTTAGAACACTTCATGTGCTTCACTTATATCTTTTGAAGTTTGGATTGCCTGTTTCCCTACACATAGAAAACCGTCATTTGTAGAATGCTCTTTTGCTTCACTTATATTTGTTAGAGCGTGGGCATATCTTTTGTAGAAATAATTAAACTCTCTTGCTTCACTTATATATATTTAGAGAGTTGACAGGAATTGGTCATTCACATGGTTAGTCATAAAATCCTACATAAAACTTGTAGATCACTGAAAATGATATGTTTGATTCCTTGAAATAGTTTTGCGATATAAAGATGGTGATATTATAGTCATGCTAGTGGGTAATTGTGGATTGAAGAAATACTTGTGTTGAAGCTTGTGATTCCCGTAGCATGCACGTATGGTGAACCGTTATGTGATGAAGTCGGAGCATGATTTATTTATTGCTTGTCTTCCTTATGAGTGGCTGTCGGGGACGAGCGATGGTCTTTTCATACCAATCTATCCCCCTAGGAGCATGCGTCTAATGTTTTGTTTCGATAGCTTCTAGACTTTTGCAATAAGTATGTGAGTTCTTTATGACTAATATTGAGTCCATGGATTATACGCACTCTCACCCTTCCATCATTGCTAGCCTCCTCGGTACCGTGCATTGCCCTTTCTCACCTTGAGAGTCGGTGCAAACTTCACTGGTGCATCCAAACCCCGTGATATGATACGCTCTATCACACATAAGCCTCCTTATATCTTCCTCAAAACAGCCACCATACCTACCTATTATAACATTTCCATAGCCATTCCGAGATATATTGTCGTGCAACTTCCATCATCTTCATATACATGACTTGAGCATTCACTGTCATTTTGCTTTGCATGATCGTAAGATAGCTAGCATGATATTTTCATAGCTTGTTCATTTTTTGATATCTTTTCTATGCTAGATCATTGCACATCCTGGTACATTGCCAGAGGCATTCATATAGAGTCATGTTTTGTTCTAGTATCGAGATGTAATATTGAGTTGTAAGTAAATAATAGTGTGATGATCATCATTATTAGAACATTTTCCCATGTGAGGAAAGGATGATGGAAGCTATGATTCCCTCATAAGTTTGGATGAGTCTCCAAACTTTACAAATAATAAAATAGGCCAAAGAAACCCACAAAAAAGAGAGGCCAAAGAAGCCCACCAAAAAAATGGGAGAAAAAGAGAGAATGGGCAATGCTACTATCCTTTTACCACACTTGTGCTTCAAAGTAGCACCATGTTCTTCATATAGAGAGTCTCTTGAGTTATCACTTTCATATACTAGTGGGAATTTTCATTATAGAAATTGGCTTGTATATTCCGATGATGGGCTTCCTCAAATGCCTAAGCTCTTCATGAGCAAGCAAGTTGGATGTACACCCACTTAATTTTCAGTTTGAGCTTTCTTACACTTATAGATCCTAGTGAATCTGTTGCATGGCAATCCCTACTCCTCGCATTGACATCAATTGATGGGCATATCCATATCCCATTGATTAGCCGTGTCAATGTGAGACTTTCTTCCTTTTTGTCTTCTCCACACAACATCCACCATCATATTCTATTCCACCTATAGTGCTATATCCATGGCTCACGCGCTCATGTATTGCGTGAAAGTTGAAAAGGCTTGAGAACATTAAAAGTATGAAACAATTGTTTGGCCTGTCATCGGGGTTGTGCATGATTTAATTACTTTGTGTGGTGAAGATGGAGCATAGCCAGACCATATGATTTTGTATGGATAACTTTCTTTGGCGATGTTATTTTGAAAAGACATGATTGCTTTGTTAGTATGCTTGAAGTATCACTACAAGAAATATATTAACTAGTGACCTTCTGTCAGTGACCCTGAAAGAATTGATCATAGATCTATGATAATTTCAGACCAGTTGGTCAAAAGCTGTTAGGGGGTCTCCAAACCCTAAACCATTGCGACCATTTTGGTCAGAAAGGTCGTAATTTCCTTACACGAAATGGTCATAAAGCAAACAGCGCTAGTCCGCTGCCTTATTTGACCAATACAGATGGTCATAGCCTTGTAAATTGTGGTGGGTTGCTATGACTAGGCACCACCTCATCAATTTTGCCTATGTGTCATGTCCATGTGGCAGTTTTTGCCCTAGGTTGTGAAGCAACCTATATTTCTGTCATTCTCAAAATTCCCAAAAAAATCTCATAAATTCTTTGGGTCATATCTTCGTTAAATATGCAAAAACCTTCCTTGTCTAGTTCAAAAATAATACAAAAATATTCACTTTCCTATTCTGTTTAGAAAAACACTTTGTGAAGGAAGTACCACTTTGGCATGTCCAAATGGTATCCATTTTCTACAGTGCTTTCCTCTGCCCAAATAACCATCCTCCACCAAATGCCAGCTCAATCCATTCATTATTTTGAGCCCAGCTTCAACATGCGTATTTATGTCCAGTGTTGTACTTTGCAAAGCAAGTACCACCTAGGCTCCTCCTTTTGAGCTGAAAATTTGTGAAGACGGTCTTCTTAGTAACTAATCATCCTCAGCCAAAACTCACGCCCATTAGCCATGTGCATTTCCCGTACCGCTAATCAAACACTTGGCTGCTTATTCATGTTTGAGCATCGATCGGTCTCCTAGTGAGAATCTTATGTTGTAATTTTCTTCCTAGCACCTACCTGGGGAGTGCCTAACCCACTAGACATGCCTAGGCCGCCCAAGACACATGGCAACGCCACGGTCACGCAGTGACCATGCGGCGGGCATGCAAGTTTACGCGCTCTAGAGTTGGGGCCCTCGGCCATCGTCCAAACCTCGGCGTATCGCCACCAAACCATGTATTTATGATTAAATAGGTACTTATGTAACTAGAAATGATTTTTGGAAAAAATAAATAGCAAAATATGAGGCAGCTGCAGTTCAAATTTGACCCGCTTCCTACTAAATCGACGGGAATTTGTCTTTTTCACCAGAAGTGGATCAAAACTTTTGACACACAACCATTTTGTCAAGTATGCATTAAATATGGCCTAGTATTTTATAAAATTGATTTGGTACAATTTTGCAACAAATATATGGTAGGTCCTTCACGAAAAAAACTCATTTCAAGCACTGGGAAAATGGAAAATGAATTTTCCGTGCAAAGAAAATGAAAACTCCCTTAGGCAACATTGTTTGGAATTCCAAGATGCACCCTTGTGCACAATATGAGATCATTTGAACAAACTATGCCATGAGTGTGGCCATAAGATTGATCATTTGGCTTGAAAGCCATGAATCTTCACGCATGATAGCTCATTTTTTAGAACACTTTTTAAAAATAATTTTCGTATTACAAGTTTATTATTTTTCCTGGAAACTTGGTCACATATAATGACACAATGCGAAGGTTTTCCAATTTTTTAATTTTTTAATTTTTTATGCCCTTTCCAAAATGCGGTCAAAACGACGGGCTTGACCGTTCCTAGCTAGTGGTTGAATCTTGGAATTTTTTTGACGTTTCTCTGATTAAATAGATACTTATGTACCTAGAAATGATTTTTGGAAAAAATAAAGAGCAAACTACGAGGTAGCTGCAGTTCAAATTTGACCCGCTTCCTACTGAATCGGTGGAAACTTTTTACATGAGAGGGTGATCAACACTTTTTACAACCAACCATTTGGTCAATTGTACATTAAATATGTCCTAGTATTTTGGAGAATTGATTTGGTACAATTTTGTAACAAATATATGGTAGGTCCTTCACAAAAAAACTCATTTTGGGCACTCAAAAAAATGGAAAATGAATTTTTCGTCCAAAGAAAAGGAAAACTTCCTTAGGAAACATTGTTTGCCATTCCAAGATGCACCCTTGTGCACAATATGAGATCATTTTAACAAACTATGTCATGAATGTGGCCATAAGATTGATCATTTGGCTTGAAAGCCATGATTCTTCGCACTTGATAGCTCTTTTCTGATAACACTTTTTTTAAAATAATTGCCTTATTACAAGTTTATAATTTTTTCTGGTAACTTGGTCACATATAATGAAACAATGCGAAGGTTTACCAATTTTTATTTTTTTAATTTTTTATGCCCGTTTCAAAATGCGGTCAAAAAGGTGGGAATGACCGTTCCTAGCTAGGGGTTGAATCTTGGAATTTTTTGGTGTTTCTCTGATTTAATAGATACTTATGTACCTAGAAATGACTTTTGGAAAAAATAAAGAGCAAACTATGAGGTAACTGCAATTCAAATTGGACCCGTTTCTTGCTGAATCGGCGGAAACTTGTCTCTTTCACCAGAGGTGGTTTAAAAATTTTGACATCCAACCATTTGGTGAATTGTGCATTAAATATGGCCTAGTATTTTATAAAATTGATTTGGTCCAATTTTGCAACAAATATTTGCTAGGTTCTTCATAACAAAATCATTTTGGGCACTCGAAAAATAATTCTCTTAGAAAAACTCACTTATGAGAACATTTGTTTATGATATTTGCATTATTCAAAGTTTGTTATTCTTACTGAATAGTAGGTCACACTTGGTGACACAATGCAAAGGTTTTTGATTTCTATTTGTTTTTTATAAATTTCCTAGTCCGTCAAATAGCAGACATGATTTAACATCTTATTTTCAATCGATTATGACCAATTTAAATGGTCTTAAAATCATCTCACGCGGATCATGGCTTAGCACGGTCGGATGCGCCCGGATCCAACGGCAGCCCACACGCCCTCGTCTCTCTCGCCCCCTCCTCTCATCCTCGTCCACCCACGAAAGCCTAGATCACTTATCCCCATCGCCGCTGCCGCTCCCGCTCCCTTTTCCCCATCGCCGCCACCGCTCCCGCTCCCTTTTCCCCATCGCTGCCACCACTCCCGCTCCCGCTCCCGGAGCCAGAGCGGGGAGCGAGCACACGGGTGAATCACTGGCGAGGGAGAAAGCTCAGGCTCGGCTCCGGCCGCGCCGTACCGTGCGGCAGAGATGGCACCCTCCGAGCCGCCCCCGCTCCTCTCCCGCTGGCTCCTGGCCCTGATCCTTGCCCTCGCCGCCCTTGTATCCCCCACCTCCGCCACCAGGAAGATCCCGGCCTCCGTCATCTCGATCTCGCGGAACCTCTACCGCCCCCAGGTATGGCGCGAGAAGGTGTGCCGGAAGCAGATGCACAACAGCGACAACACCGTCTCCACACGCGTCGCCGCCATCATCGCCTCCAAGAGCTGCCACAAGACCGGCAAGCGCCAAGGCTGCGAGGGCGCTTCCTCCCTGCCCCTCCTCTTCACCGGGCGGCCACCTAGCCAGGTAGCCGTCCTCGTCGCCCTTCCGCCCTTCGCCGTCGATGATTATTTCTCTCGCTCGTATGTTGTCGCATGCCTAGCTAGGTCGATCCACACATTGTGATAGATGGATAGATCCGCTCGATTCGACTCGCCTTTGCGCCCTGCTTGGTTTGATTTTGGGACTCTAGCTCGTATGATGGACTTGATTATTTCTCTCACCCATATGTCGTCGCATCTCTAGCTCGACCGCGCGTTGTGATAGATGGATCGATCTGCTTGGTTTCGTAGTTAAGCATGTAGCCTTAGCTTGATTCGATTCGCCTTAGCGCCTTGCTTAGTTTGATTTCGAGCCTGTCAGATGAACTGGTTGTTTTGGTCTCTGTATGTATGTCTCTTGGGCGAAACTAGTTTTGCCAGTCCTTACTGAATTAACGCTATCCTCCGCAAGTTAATTCTCTCTAGTTCAGAGAGATGCATAATATGATCTGGTATTGTCAGCAAATTGGAGATGCAAAAGTGCCCATTGTCTGATGGTAAAGACTGAAGGCCTCCTTGCGGGGCCTTCTCATGTAGGTTCGATTCCTATTGGGTGCTTCTATAGACGGCCCCTTGCATCTCCAATTTGCTCTGACCCTGAATTACCTTCTTAAGTATTTGCCTTGCCTGCTAATATTGCCCTTCTAGATTAGATCATGCTTGGCTACTTGACAAGGTATTCTGGTCTGTAGATGCATCTTATTCCTGTTGAGAATCGTTTGGATGCATCTTATTCTGGTCTGTTTTTTGTTATTGAACTGCTGCTGTTGTCAAACTACTGTTGTCATTAACCTACTGTTGCTGTTGTTGTAGGAGAAGAAGGAGCACACCCAGGAGAAGAAGGAGCAAGCCCAGGAGAAAAACAATGAGCAGGAGAAGAAGGCCCTGGATTGCTGTTGTTGGAGTGTTTACGGAAACATGATCTTCTCCCATGTACAGTGCAGTCACATTTCATGTCTACAACTCTCCATCAATGCACGCCCTATAGACCATTCTATGCTTATTTCTATTAGGAACAATGCAGAAGAGCATTCATATGTTAGATTAAATCAGTAAAATGAAGAGAACAAAACTTACCCTATTGGTAAAATCGGTAAATAGACCAAATATTCTTCTTTATAAGTCTGTTTGCATTGGATGTACATAACTGTCCTTTTTACCTCTTGCATATTTAACATACATGACAATAGTAGTAGGCTATTGAAATATATGCGAAGGTAGACACGATCTTTGCTGCTTGTGACTTAAATAAATAAATAAAATTCTGTAATGATGATCTGAAATATCACACAGGTGACCATTGGTGCTGTCGCCGCCCGCTGTGCTAGTTGGAGGTGCTGCTGCTGCATCTGGTGGAGCTGCATGTGCCGCTCCAAAGGGCAACCTTCATCAGACACAACCCCATAATAGGGCCTCAAGGTTTTGTTCCCCATCGCCCCTCTTTCTAAATTACTGTAATGAAAATGGCCAGGCCTGATGTGCCTCCTGTATCTATTGCTTGATTTGTTATGATTTGATTCACTAAGAGTGATTCTTCTACTATCTTGTAGTAAGATTAAATGGAACAGCGAGGGATGTTCCTAATTTGGTTATTGCTAGAATAATTCATCAACTTGAGATATGCTGGGATGTTCTACCTGTCCTTATTGAAGAAGATAAGAATGGAATTTAATTGGATGGTCCCTTTCATCGTGCTTAATTAGCTGTAAATGTGCCCCCCTTACTGAAGAAGATAAGAATCCATATGTGTTATGCAAAATTAACTTTGTCAACTTGTAAGTGCTCTAGGCAGTGTCTAGAGGGTGAAAAATATGAGAAAAAAAAGAATTACTTGATTAATTTACAACATCCATCCTTTACTCCGTCCGTGTCATTGTTGTTTACCCCTGGGAGTATTTTTAACTTGAAAATCTCTGGTGAACTGCCATTTGGAGTATATTTGCTTTCCCTATTAATTTTTTGGGTTACTCCATCTTGCTCTATTAAGTAAAATTTGATATGTGGAGTAGCAGAAGTAAGCTAGACCCTCTATCAATAGACTATACCACAGAGGTCACCCTCATATGGATAATGAATCATTATCCCGTTTCTTGTATACCTGAGATGTTCCTAACAAATAATTTACTGGACAAACAATCTTGTTTGCCGTAAAAATTGTAGCATGCCAAAATCTGTCGTCTATGTATGCTTCGGTTAATATGGACCTGAATGGCAAGGGCTAGCCAACCTACTTAGCTAGATTAACATAACAGGAACATTACACAACCGACCAGCTCGTGTTTGCATTGCTGCCACATCGGCTAGCTAGATGCGACTGCTTAAGGGCTAGTGAACAAATTTTACACCATTCTATGTTGTAGCCAAACACTTGCTCTGTATTTTGAATACTCTAAAAAAATTCTATTAAATTAAAACCATGGTATTCTGTACCTGCCAACTACGAGTAAATTACTGCAATTTTTAATACTTTGGTTTTTTTGATACTTTGCTGTTCGATTTACTTTTATTTTGTTCCTAAACATTTTGCTCTACAATGTGCAGATCCTAGCCTTTAATTTAGGACAAAGAAGTTGGATGAAGCATAGTTTTACCTCATTGAGCTAGTTCTGGGAGTAACGAAGTCCTTGTAGCAGAACTTGTATGTGTGCTAGTTCTGGGAGCTGATCCTACTTGTGTGTTATATGATGTAGCAGAACTTGTAGGGATCCTGTGATAGACTCAGGTGGTAGACTTGGGCTGATACACTTGGGTTGTATGCGTGTTATCTAATTGTAAACTTGATGCTGATCACATTTCTATGTATGTTATATGATGTAGCAGATTGCTTCCTGCTGTTATTTGAAATATTGTGTCAATTTTCTGTATTTGCATATTGAAATATGAAGAACATGACCTTGACAGTAGGGTCCCACAAACTAGAACGTCACATTTGGGACCCACTTACCAGAATTTGACAATTTGGGTGCATTAAAAAAAAGAGAAACAAAGGTTACAACCCAACAATAAAAAAAGGCTGCAATATTGGGCTTGGCCCATGAACCTGACCAAAAATTGATAGAAAAAACACAAATAGGTTGAATTATTGGGCTCGGCCCATATAAAACACCTAATTGGACCGGGCTGAATCTTGTCAGTGAATTTTGAATTGGTCGCAATTTTGCCACGTCAGATTGCCACGTCGGATCCGACGTGGCCTGGGGCAGACAGCCAGTGACCAAAACAAAAGGTCATGGGTTCAATGACCTTCTTTTTGGTCGTAAACGTCTACGACCTTCTCACAAAGAAGGTCGTTAATTTCAGTTTACGACCACCAGCTTTTGACCTTCTGTTTTTGGTCACAAAAATGTCGCAAATGAAAAACAATGACCTTTCAGTGACCAATAGTCAAGGTCACAATTTGACATATTTCTTGTAGTGTATTATTGTCTTAATGTCAAATGATAGACTATTGCTTTGAATCACCCGTCTCTTAATATTCATGCCATGATTAGACTACATGATCAAGATTATGCTAGGTAGCACTCCACATCAAAAATTATTTTTTTATCATTTACCTACTCGAGGACAAGCAGGAATTAAGCTTGGGGATGCTGATACGTCTCTGTTGTATCTATAATTTTTTATTGTTCCATGCCAATATTCTACAACTTTTGCACACTTTTGGCAACTTTTTATACTATTTTTGGGACTAACATATTGATCTAGTGCCCAGTGTCAGTTCCTGTTTGTTGTATGTTTTTTGTTTCACAGAAAATCCATATCAAACGGAGTCCAAATGGGATAAAAACTTATGAAGATTATTTTTGGAATATATGTGATTTTGGGGAAAATGAATCAACACGAGAGATGCCCGAGGGCCCCACAAGGACGGAGGGCGCGCCCCCACCCTTGTGGCAACCCTGTAAGTCGGTTGGAGGTGTCATTTGGACGCAAGGAAGCTAATATCCGGGTCAAAACTATGTTAAAATTTCAGCCCAAACGGAGTTACGGGTCTCCGGGAATTTAAGAAACGGTGACAGGCCAGAGTCTGGGAGTGCAGAAACAAAAGGAAACAGAGAGAGATATCTAGTCTCGGAGGGGCTCCCACCCCTCCGCCGCCATGGAAGCCAAGGACCAGAGGGGAAACCCTTCTCCCATCTAGGGTGAAGGTCAAGGAAGAAGAAGAAGGGGTGCCCTCTCCCCCTCTCTCTCGGTGGCGCCGGAACACCGCCGGGGCCATCATCGCGATAACGATCTACACCAACAACTTCACCGCTATCGTCACCAACTCTTCTCCCCTCTATGCAGCGGTGTAACCTCTCTTTTACCTGCTGTAATCTCTACTTAAACATGGTGCTCAACGCTATATATTATTTCCGAATGATATATGGCTATCCTACGATGTTTGAGTAGATCCATTTTGTCCTATGGGTTCATTGATGATCGTGATTGGTTTGAGTTGCATGTTTTATTGTTGGTGCTATCCTATGATGCTCTTTGTGTCGCGCAAGCATGAGGGATCCCCGCTGTAGGGTTTCCAATATGTTCATGATTTGCTTGTGGTGGGTGGCATGAGTGACAGAAGCACAGACTCGAGTAAGTAGGTTGTTTGTGTATGGGAATAAAGAGGACCTGATACTTTATTCTATGGTTGGGTTTTACATTAATGATCTTTAATAGTTGCGGATGCTTGCTAGAGTTCCAATCATAAGTGCATATGATCCAATAAGAGAAGTTATGTTAGCTTATGCCTCTCCCTCATATAAAATTGCAATAATGATTACCGGTCTAGTTATCGATTGCCAAGGGACAAATAACTTTCTTGTGATAAAAAGCTCTATACTAAAACTAACTTAGTTGTTTCTTTATCTAAACAACCCCTAACTTTTATTTACATGCTCTTTATTGTGTTGCAAACCTAGCTTACAACACCTACAAAGTACTTCTAGTTTCATACTTGTTCTAGGTAAAGCGAACGTAAAGCGTGCGTAGAGTTGTATCGGTGGTCGATTGAACTTGCGGGAATATTTGTAGCTCCTTGTTGGGTTAGACACTCTTACTTATCGAAAGAGGCTACAATTGATCCCCTATACTATGGGTTATCAGGGGTGAATGGGTCTTTTCCACCCCTCGCCTGTAGGCAGAGGCGTGGCAGCACACGCGCGCACCAGCCTCCGCCTCCTGCTTGGCCCCTGAAGCCACCCCCTCGCCACTGGAACACACATGTGCCCCTTTACCTTCTGCTCACGTCTTTGGCTTCACTCCTCCTCTCTAGCCCCTCCCCAAGCTCTGTCCAAGAGCAACCACCATCCGCCGCCCCGCATACGTGTAATCACCGTCCTCCTGTCACCGCATTGCCGTGTCCAAAAGCTCCGCCATCGAGCACCTCATCTCCAGGCAGAAGGAATCGAGTCGAAGGGCTCCGCTTTGTCGCCAATGTCGTCATCTTCGCCATCGGTTCCCGGAGGTCCTCACCGTGGATTCGCGGCAACCAACGCTTCTTGGCTCTGTCTTTTCCACCATCACCCTTGCCATGAGCCCCTATCCCTTTTGCCCTCCGTCTCGTGCTTGAGCTCATGTCGTAGCCACTGTTCTACCGCAACCGAAGCTCGTCACCACCATGGCTGACGAGCCTCGCGCTCCCGAGCTTCCTTGCTTGTCCTAGTGGCACCGCCATGCTCAAGGAACCCCAAGGAGGCCGTAGCGCACCTAACCTCTCCCTCTAGTACACCATAGCCCGGAGGCCGCATGCACCCGAGCACCGCCACCCACAAATGCTTGCCGTCGTCACCGTTGACCACCCCAACACCTGCCGCTGCCTCCATTGGATGCACATAGTCGTAAGGAACCTGTAGAGCCCAACATCGCTCGAATCTTTGGCCCATAGCACATTTCCGATGCGCCTCCACCGCACTGGATGGTCCTCGGCGGTTAACCACCGGTGTATCTAATGTGGCATGTTTAGGTTAGTGCTAAGGACCCTGCTAAGCTAATCCCATCCACTGACATATGGGCCCCATGCCCTAATTAACTCTAGTTAAGTTTTTAGTTTAGATTAGTTAAGCCTGTTTAGCCACTGAGTCACTGATATGCGAGGCCCACAAGTCAGGTTTGACTCCGTTGACCTGCTGACGCCATGCTAATGTAGTGATGACATCATAATAGTTTCTGGATTTTAAATAAGTCTAAATGATTTATTTATTTTTTCAAAATTTGACTAAACTTCAAAAAAACATAGAAAATAATCTATAACTAAGATGAAAATAATATATATATATATATATATATATATATATATGAAAAACGATTATAAAAATATGAAGAATATGTTTATGTCATCTGCATGCATGTTTGAACAAGTTAACATCACCAACTAAGACAATTCAAGATTAGGGCAATTTATGAATTAGCATTTGGAGTTAAATTTGATCTTGTTTGAATTCCACTTCAATTAACATGGCTAAATATTGCATTAGGTCAATTCAACACCTCAACAAGACGTGACATTCATTTATATGTGCATTGCATTGAATGTGTTCTTATCCTGTTTGCTGGTGTTTGTTCCTTCTCGGTAGAAGAGTATTCCAATGGTGTGATCGTTCACACCGATGAAGAGCAGTACTATCTTCAGAAGTGCCATGCAAGCAAACCCCCTTGTTCATATTGATACAATCCCACTCTCTTACTCCCGCTCTCTTTTATTGCATTAGGACAACAATGATTCAACTGTTACTTGTTGAGGTTGTTGAACCCATTCCTTTGCATGACTTTTCATTGTCATGGTAAATAGCTAGACCTTCCTAGCATGATTAGGAGTTGCTTGAGCCATGATGTGACTTCATCAATGCCATGCTTGCAATGCTTAGAGTTGTGTCAGATATGATTCATCTAGGAATGAATTGGATTGTTGTGATCATGTTCTGATGTTGGGAGCTAAGCGTGTGAACACAATTTGGTAAAGGTAGCAATGAGAGGCCATGTAGGAGTACATGGTGGGTTGTCTCATTGAGACTTTCCTTAGGAACCGAGTTATGTGTATGTTATCCAAGATTGTTACTACCACACATGAATGACAATTATCCACCAGGATCGCTCACGTCGCCGTACGTAGTAGGGTCGTGGTAGCGAAATGCATGGCAGCTCTTGCCAGCTCAGATCGGCTGGATGCTTTCCCAGGTCAAATGGGTGGCCATGCATGCCTTGCTAGGACCAATGGTGTGAGCTCCCGTGGGCCATGGCGCCACACAACACATGAGCTGATATCTTTGTACCGGCCAGAACCTACCTCCCATGTCACATTTCATAGATCGTCCGGCTCCCCATGGTCCACTCATGACTGACCATCGAGAGAGAGAGAGAGAGAGGGAGAGAGAGAAAGAGAGAGAGAGAGAAGTGAGCATGACTCATGAGCATCTTCCTCCATGACTCATGATCGGTCATTTCGAGAATGGTCATCTGGGGAACATGCATGCGTGGCTCATGGCTGACGATCCGTCCTATGATTTGGCGATTGACAAGCCACAAGTATAGGGGATCGCAATAGTTTTCGAGGGTAGAGTATTCAACCCAAATTTATTGATTCGACATAAGGGGAGGCAAATAATATTTGTAAGTATTAGAAGCTGAGTTGTCAATTCAACCACACCTGGAGATTAAATATATGCAGCACAGTGATCAGTATCATGTTAATATGACAGTTTTCATAGTAGTGGTAATAGCAGCAATAGTAACGGTAACAACAGTAACTGTAGCAATAGCAATAGTAACTTAGTAAGAGCAATATGTGAAAAACTCGTAGGCATTGGACCGGTGAATTCGTTGGATGATATTCATTATATATTAGTCGTAACTTAGGGCAACATAGAACTAGCTCCAAATCATGAATAAAATGTAGGCATGTATTCCATAAATAGTCATACGTGCTTATGGAAAAGAACCTGCATGACATCTTTTGTCCTACCCTCCCGTGGCAGCAGGGTCCATAAGGAAACTAAGGGATATTAAGGCCTACCTTTAACAGAGAACCGGAACAAAGCATTAACACATAGTGAATACATGAACTCTGCAAACTACGGTCATCACCAGAAAGTATCCCAATTACTGTCACCCTTGGGTTTACGGTCATAACACGTAATAGGTGCATATGGCTTGCAAGATCAGATCTAGAACATAGATATAATGGTGAAAACATAAACAGTTCAGATCTAAAATCATGGCAGTCAGGCCCTAGTGACAAGCATTAAGCATAGCAAAGTCATAGCAACATCAGTCTTAGAACATAGTGGGTACTAGGGATCAAGCCCTAACAAAACTAACTCGATTACATGATGAATCGCATCCAACGAGCAAGCCTACGAAGGAGTTAGTTACTCCCGTTGTGAGCATCATGGAAATGGTGATGGAGGACGGTTGGTGATGATGAAGACCGAAGATTCCCCTCTTCGGAGCCCCGAACGGGCTCCAGATCTGGTCTCCCGATGAAGAACAGGAGGTCGCGGCGGCTCCGTATCGTAAAACACGACGAAACTTCCTCTCCTTTTTATGGAAAATAGGATTTTATAGCATCGAGATTAGGGTGAGCGGAGCCCCGAGGGCCCCGCCACCCACCAGGCCACACTAGAGGGGGGTGGCGCGCCCTGGTGTCTTGTGGGCAGCCAGGGCCCCCCTCTAGTGGGTCTTGGTTCCAGTATTTTTTATTTATTGGTAAATGATTCTCCAAAAAGTTTCGTCCAAATTTGAGAACTGTTATTTCTGCACAAAAACAACACCATGGTAGTTCTGCTGAAAACAACGTCAGTCTAGGTAGTTTCATTCAAATCATGCAAATTAGAGTTCGAAACAAGAGCAAAAGCGTTAGGAAAGTAGATATGACGGAGATGTATCAACTCCCCCAAGCTTAACCCATTTCTTTTCCACGAGCAATTTAGTTGAAAAACTGAAAGTGATAAAGAAAAACTTTTACAAACTCTTTTGTTCTTGTTTAGATATATATGCTTAAATCGTGATGCACCTGAAACTGCGTCGGTATTTCCCCAAAGAGGAACAGATGATCCAGTACAGCTATGGTAGGTATTTCCCTTAGTTATGAAACCAAGGTATCAATCCAGCAGAAGAACCAAGCAACACTAGGTAAACAGTACCTGCACACAAAGAACAATTCCTCGCAACCCAATGCGTAAGAGGGGTTGTCAATCCCTCCTCGGTAAAAAGATAGATTGGTTTATGTGTTTGGATAAATAGATATGAATAAAACACGAAATAAAAGATGCAAATAAAAAGTGCAGCAAAGTATTTTTGGGTTTTTGGAATAATAGATCTGAAAACAAATGCGATGAAAAATAGATCTGAAAGCAATATGATAAAAGATAGACCCAGGGGCCGTAGATTTCATTAGTTGCTTCTCTAGAGAAAATAGCATCTGCCAGGTAAATGATGTCGCTTGAAACTGCATCGGTATTTCCCCAAAGAGGCAGGGATGATGCAGTACAACTACGGTAGGTATTTCCCTCAGTTATGAAACCAAGGTATGAATCCAGTAGGAGAACCAAGAAACACTATGTAAACGGTACCTACACACAAAGAATAAATACTTGCAACCCAACGCGTAAGAGGGGTTGTCAATCCCTCCTTGGTAACGGCACCAAAAATTGGCAAGTTGACGGGAGAATATTTGTGATAGATTGGATAAATAGCTCTCAATAAGACATAAAATAAAAAAGTGATAAAAAGGGTAGCAATGTATTTTTTGGTTTTTGGAATAATAGATCTGAAAACAAAACTGAATAAAAATATATCTCAAAGGAAATATGATAAAGAATAGACCCAAGCGCCGTAGATTTCAGTAGTGGCTTCTCTGGAGAAATAGCACACGGTGAGTAAAGTAAACAAATTACTGTTGGGCAATTGATAGAAGATTGAATAATTATGACGATATCCATGGCAATGATCAATATATAGGCATCACCTCCAACATTAGTAGACCGACTCCTGCCTGCATCTACTACTATTACTCCACACATCGACCGCTATCCAGCATACATCTAGTGTATTAAGTTCATGGAGAAACAGAGCAATGCAATAAGAACGATGACATGATGTAGACAAGATCTATTCATGTAGGAATAGCCACCATCTTGTTATCCTTAATAGTGATGATACATGCGTGTCTTGCTGCCCCTTCTGTCACTGAGAAAGAACACTGCAAGATCGAACTCATCACAAAGCACCTCTTCCCATGGCAATAAAATCGATCTAGTTGTCCTAACTAAACAAAAAGATTCGAAGAAGAAATACGAGGCTATAAATAATCATGCATATAAGAGATCAAATAAGACTCAAATAATATTCATGGATAGAGATATAATCATAAACTCAAAGTTCATCAGATCCCAACAAACACATCAAATAGATCAAATAGATCTCCAAGAGACCATTGTACTGGGAATTAAAAGAGAGAGAGAGAGAGAGAGAGAGAGAGAGAGGGAGAGAGGAAGCCATCTAGCTACTGCCAACCAACCCTTAGGTCTATGGTCAACTACTCACACATCATCAGAGAGACACGAATGAGGATGATGAACCCCTCCGTGATGGTGTTAGATTGGATCTCGTGGTTCTGGAACTTGCAGCAGATGCAATTTTGTTTCGTCGACTCCCCTAGGATTTCTGAAATATTTCAGAATTTATAGGACGAAGAGGCGGTGCAGGGGAGCTATGTGCGGGGCACAACAGCCCTGGGTGCGCCCTGGTGGGTTGTGCTCCCTATGGGCCTCCCCTCCGGTACTTTCTTGGCCCACAAGTTATCTTCTTGTCCAGAAAAAATCTCCAAATTGTTTCCTTTGTTTGGACTCCGTTTGGTACTGATATTCTGTGAAGTAAAAAACAAGCAAACAACAACTAGCACTGGGAACTATGTCAATAGGTTAGTCCCAAAAAATGATATAAAGTTAACATCCAAGAATGATAATATAACAGCATGGAACAATAAAAAATTATAGATACGTTGGAGATGTATTAATATCCCCCAGCTTTATTCCTACTCGTCCTCGAGAAGGTAAGTGATAAAAACAAATTTTTTGATGTGGAATGTTGTCTAACATGTTCATCACATTTTCTTTTCTTTTGTAGCAAGGACATTTGTACTTTTATATGGTTCAAAGCAATAGTCTAGTTTTGACATGAAGATTTCAATACTCAAGCATATTAGTAAGCAACCATGTCTTTGAAAATATCAACACTAAAGAAAGGTATCCCTAGACCATCATGCTCAATCATTGATCCATTCATGAAACACACTCGCATATCAGCTACGGCCAATGCTCAAATATGATCATAGTGCTACCTAGTTGGTGCTTTATAAGAGAAGATGGAGACTCAAATAAGAAATAAAAATTGCATAAAGTAAATAGATAGGCCCTTCGCAGAGGGAAGTAGGGATTTGTAGATGTGCCAGAGCTCAAAGAAAAAATTGAGAGATAATTTTTTTTGAGAGGCATACTTTTCCCGTCAGCGAAAACGACCGAGTAATTCCCAACACTTTCCATGCAAGATATATCATAGGCGGTTCCCAAACATAAAATAAAGTTTATTCCTTTTTCCACCATTCTTTCACAATCGATGGCTAGTTGTATACATGGGTGCCTTCCATACCAACACTTTCCAAGGAATTTATTATTTGACAACATAAAGTAAATTTCTTTTTCATTTTGGGACTGTACATCCCTATTACCGTCGTACTCTCGTGCAATGACAAGTGAATAAACACTCATCTTGAGAATAACACATCTAGCATGGAAATTATTGGCCACCCCATGTTGCTTCATGAGCGGTACGAGCACACAAAAAGGAAATTCATTTTCAAAAATAGAGATGGCACATAAAAATTTGCTTAGAACGGCACGGAAATGCCACATATAGGTAGGTATGGTGTTCTCGTATGGCAAAACTATGTTTAAAGATTTTGGATGCACAAGTAGTATTTCTACTTAGTATAAGTGGAGACTAGCAAATAGATTGAGAAGCAACAAACCAAGAAACGAAAAATCACATACGCGAGCATTAAGCATAACTTACACCGAATAATGCACCACAAGTAGGATGTAATTTCATTGCATAACTATTGACTTTTGTGCTTGCATAGGGAATCACAAACCTTAACACCAACATTCTTACTAAAGCATAATTACTCATCAACATGAATCATATATTACTATCATCATATCTGAAAACTGTTACAAAGAATCAAGTTTATTTTGTCCAATGATATTCATGAAAGTTTTTATTATATCCTCTTGAATATCTACCACTTTGGAACTAATTTCATATATTGCAATTGCTTTTGGATAGCTCAAAAAAAATTTAAGTGAAGGACATGAGCATGAAATTTTCTTCTCTCAAAATAATATAAGTGAAGCATGATAGAATTTCATAAAATATTTACTAACTCTCAAATAAATATAAGTGAAGCATGAGAGCATTCCTTCAAAAATATTAAAGCATACTGATACGTCTCCAACGTATCTATAATTTTTGATTGTTCTATGCTATTATATTGTCAATCTTGGATGTTTTATAATCATTTTATATCATTTTTGGTACTAACCTATTGACATAGTGTGAAGTGCCAGTTGTTTTTTTTGCATGTTTTTTACATCGCAGGAAATCAATACCAAACGGAGTCCAAATGCAATGAAACTTTACGGAGATTTTTTGGACCAGAAGACACCCAATGGGCCAAGACAGCTCCTGGGGGTGGTTCGGGGGAGCACAATCCACCAAGGCACGCCAGGAGGCCCAGGCGCGCCCTGGTGGGTTGTGCCCACCTCGGGTGTCCCCTGGACCGCCTCTTTGCTCTATAAATACCCCATTCCAGAAACCCTAGGGGAGTCAATGAAAATCAATTCCAGCCGCCGCAAAGTAAAGAACCACCAGATCCAATCTAGACACCATCACGGAGGGGTTCACCACTTCCATTGGTGCCTCTCCGATGATGCGTGAGTAGTTCTTTGTAGACCTTCGGGTCCGTAGTTAGTGGCTAGATCGCTTCCCTCTCTCATTTGATTCTCAATACAATGGTATTTTGCAGATCCATATGATGTAACTCTTTTTGCGGTGTGTTTGTTGGGACCAGATGAACTTTGAGTTTATGATCAGATCTATCTTTTTATATCCATGAAAGTTATTTGAGTTTCTTTGATCTCTTATATGCATGATTGCTTATAGCCTCGTATTTCTTCTCCAATATTTGGGTTTTGTTTGGCCAACTTGATCTATTTATCTTGAAATGGGAAGAGGTGCTTTGTAGTGGGTTCGATTTTGCGGTGCTTGATCCCAGTGACAGAAGGGAAACTGACACATATGTATCATTGCTACTAAGGATAAAACCATGGGGTCTATCTCTACATAGATAGATCTTGTCTAGATCGTGTCATCATTCTTATTGCGTTACTCCATTTCTCCATGAACTTAATATACTAGATGCATGCTGGATAGCAGTCAATGTGTGGAGTAATAGTAGTAGATGCAGGTAGGAGTCGGTCTACTAATCTTGGACGTGATGCCTATATAATGACCATTTCCCGGATATCATCATGATTCTTTGAAGTTCTATCAATTGCCCACCAGTAATTTGTTTACCCACCATTGGCTATTTTTCTCGAGAGAAGCCGCTAGTGAAACTTACGGCCCCCGGGTCTCTTTCTCAAATTATTTTCCTTTGCGATCTACTTTCCTTTGCTTTTATTTTTAGATCTACTAAACCAAAAATACCTTGTTGCGTTTTCTTATTATTTATTTTATTTGGCGTTTGATCTATCAATCTACTACAATTTTATCTCACATCCATTTGCCTATCTTGAGGCGCCGCTACCCGAAAGGGATTGACAACCCCTTTTACATGTCGGGTTGCGAGTAGTTGTTATTTGTGTGCAGGTGTTGTTTATGTTCTGTTGCTTGGTTCTCCTACTAGTTCGATAACCTTGGTTTCATATCTGAGGGAAATACCTATCGCCGCTGAGCTGCATCATCCCTTCCTCTTTGGGGAAATACCGACGTAGCTTCAAGCGACATCAAAAGGAATTTATGGCGCCATTGCCGGGGAGGATCAGACACATCTACCAGGTTCCTAATCACAAATCTCAACTCCTCACAATTTACATTATTTGCCATTTGGCTCTCGTTTTCCTCTCCCACTTCACAAAAAATTGTTGTTTTATTCGCCTTCCTTTTTTTGCCTTTTTCTCGTCAGTTCTCACGTTTGCTTCTGTTGCCATGTGCCTTCTATTTGCTTGCATCTTTGCTTGCTAAAAATCTATTGATATGGATCCTCATCCACTTGCTAATATTTTTAAAATACCAAATTATGATGAAGCAATTGCTAGTAAGTTGAGTGCTCTAGATTGTCTTTATGAAGTTTGGCTGGAGATTCATGAATCTGAGAATTGTGATGAAGTGTTAAAAGAAGGAATTTATAAAGTGATTCATGATAGCTCCTTGGATGAAAAGCATGCTTGCAATGATGTTATTATAAATTCTATTAATATCAATTGTGCTAATAATATGTAAAACCCCAAGCTTGGGGATACTAATATTGCTATGTTCACGACTTATTGCAATGACCATGATTGGGGTGATAATGATTCTTATGATCTTGATAGTTTATTTAAGCCTGATGATGAATATGTTTGCAATAATATTGAAAGTGGGTTCAGAAGAGTGTCAACTCTAGGTAAAAATAATCCCACATATTTGGAGAGTGTTCAATCTTGTGAAATTTTTGATAACAGTGGGTTTGGAGAGGTCATGACTTTAGTTGATGTTAATCCCACTATCTTGGAAGATCATAAAACTTTTGTGCATGTGGATCGTGAAGAGAAAAATTTATATGATACCTATATTATTGAAATTGATTATGATCCTACACATAATTATTATGAGAGAGGAAAATATGTTTGTAGAAATTTTCATGTTACTAAATTTTCTCTCATTATTTTGAGGTCGTCAATGTTTTATTCATCTTCTTTGCATATGTTAGATGTTTCTTGTCTTGATAATTTGTTTGCTTATAAAATTCCTATGCATAGAAGGTATGTTATACTTAAATGTGTTTGTCACATGTTTCATGATGCTCTCTTTGTGTTTTGATGATTATCTTTCGTGTGAGCATCATTGAAAATCTATGCCTAGCTAGGGGCGTAAAACTATAACGCTTGTTGGGAGGCAACCCAATGAATAAAAATTATTTTTTGCTTTCTGTTTTTGAGTGTTTGCACAATTATGCTACTGTTATTATTGTGTTTTTTGTGTTTTAATTAGTTTTTGTCCCAAGTAAAGCCTTTAGGATCTTCTTGGGTGAAAGCTGTTCGATCTTGCTGAAAAAACAGAAACTTTTGTGCTTGCAAAAATAATTTTCATTTTTAACCAGTGAACGATAAAATACCCATTACTTTTGCAGTAGATTAATATACAAATTGCCCAGGTCATCCTAAAGTTTCAGAGTTTTTGGTGTGAAGTATTCGAATTACCCAGATTGCTACAGACTGTTCTATTTCTGACAGATTCTGTTTTCTTTAAGTTGTGTGCTTGTTTTGATGGCTCTATGGTTTTCTTTGATGATTTTTTGCCAGAGAAAAGTTGGAATACAGTAGATATAATGCAAGAACAAAATATGAATTGGTTTACTACAGTACTTATAGTAGTGATTTGTTTTCTTATACGAACAGATCTCACGAAGGCTCTTGTTGAGTTTTGTGTGATTGAAGTTTTCAAGTTTTGGGTTATCTTACGATGGATGAAGGAATAAGAAGTAAGAAGATCCTAAGCTTGGGGATACCCGGCATCCCCAACTATTATCCAAAATAGAGCAAGCAATTAAGCTTGTGGATGCCCCCGAGTGGCATCCCCTCTTTCTTCTAACGACCATCGGTATTTTACTCGAAGCTATATTTTTATTCGTCACATACTATGTGTTTTGCTTGGAGCATCTTGTATGTTATGAGTTTTTGCTTGTTTTCTTTTGTGTTTTAAGTCTTTATTCCTTGCTAGACACACCTATTCGAGAGAGCCAAAATTATGTCATGACTTGTTATAATTGCTCTCTATGTTTCACTTAAATTTTTATGAGCTATGGACTTGCTCTAGTGCTTCACTTATATCATTTTGAGCATGGTGTGCTTTAGTATTTTTGAAGAAATGATCTCTTGCTTCACTTAGATTTATTTGAGAGTTAGTAAAATTTTCAAGAAATTCTCTCTTGCTTCACTTAAATTAATTTGAGAGATAGAAATGTTATGCTCTTGATCTTAACTTATATTTGTTTGAGCTTATCAAAAGCAACAGATGAAAATTAGTCCCAAAGTGATAGATATCCAAGACGGATATAATAAAAACTTTCATGAAGATCATTGGACAAAATAAACTTGATTCTTAGTAATAGTTTTGAGATATGTGAGTCATGTTGATGAGTAATTATGCTTTAGTAAGAATATTAGTGTTAAGGTTTGTGATTCCCTATGCAAGCACGGAACTCAATAATTATGCAATGAAATTATATCCTACTTGTGGTGCATTATTCGGTGTTAATTATGCTTAATGCTCACTAATGAGATTATTCGTTTCCTGGCTGGTCGCTTACCAATCTTTTGCTAGCCTTCATTTTGCACTAAGTATGATCACTACTTGTGCATCGAAAAGCCTTTAAACCAGTTTTGCCACATGAGTCCACTATACCTACCTATATGCAGTATTCTTTTGCCGTTCAAAGCAAATTTGTATGTGCCATCTCTAATTTTCAAAATAAACTTCTCTTTTGTTTGTTCATTCCGCTCGCAGAGCGGTGAGGGGTGGCTAATATTTTCCATGCTAGATGTGTTACTCTCACGATGAGTGTTTATTCGCTTGTCATTGCACGAGAGTAAGGCAAAGTTATAGGGATGCCCAGTCCCGAAATGCAAAATGAATTTACTTTATGTTGTAAATAATAAATTCATTAGAAAGTGTTGGTATGGAAGGCACCCATGGATACGGTTAGCCATGGAAAGTGAAACTATGGTGGAAAAAGGAATAAACTTTATTTTCTCTTTGGGAACCGCCTATGATATATCTAGCATGGAAAGTGTTGGGAACTCTAAGTCATTTTCGTTGGTGGGAAGGACACACCTCCCAAAATGTTTTTATCTCCAAGTTTTCCGCTTTGAGCTCTAACACCTCTATATATCCCTACTTCCCTCTACGAAGGGCCTTTCTTTTACTTTATGAAATTTTTATTTTTGAAATTGAGTCTCCATTTTCTCTTATAAAGCACCAACTAGGAGGCACTATGATCGTAGTTGAGCATTGGGTGTAGTTAATATGTGAGTGTGTTTCACGAATGGATCAATGATTGAGCATGATGGGCTAGGGATAGCTTATTTTAGCGTTGATATTTTGAAAGACATGGTTGCTTGTTGATATGCTTGAGTATTTAAGTTATCATGTGAAAACTAGACTATTGCTTTGAAAAATATAGAAGTCCAAATGTCCATGCTATAAAGAAAAGAATATGATAGGACATGTTAGGCAGCATTGCACATAAAAACTCCTATTTTTATCACTTACCTACTCGAGGATGAGCAAGAGTTAAGCTTGGGGATGCTGATACGTCTCCAACGTATCTATAATTTTTGATTGTTCCATGCTGTTATATTATCAATCTTGGATGTTTTATAATCATTTCATAGTCATTTTATATCATTTTTGGTACTAACCTATTGACATAGTGCCAACTGCCAGTTGCTGTTTTCTACATGTTTTTTACATCGCAGGAAATCAATACCAAACGGAGTCCAAATGCAACGAAACTTTACGGAGATTTTTGGGACCAGAAGACACCCAATGGGCCAAGACAGCTCCTGGGGGTGGTCCGAGGGGAGCACAACCCACCAAGGCACGCCAGGAGGCCCAGGCGCGCCCTCGTGGGTTGTGCCCACCTCGGGTGTCCCCCGGACCGCCTCTTTGCTCTATAAATACGCCATTCCAGAAACCCTAGGGGAGTCAATGAAAATCAATTCCAGCCGCCGCAAAGTCAAGAACCACCAGATCCAATCTAGACACCATCACGGAGGGGTTCACCACTTCCATTGGTGCCTCTCCGATGATGCGTGAGTAGTTCTTTGTAGACCTTCAGGTCCGTAGTTAGTGGCTAGATCACTTCCCCTCTCTTGTTTGATTCTCAATACAATGGTATTTTGCAGATCCATATGATGTAACTCTTTTTGCGGTGTGTTTGTTGGGACCGGATGAACTTTGAGTTTATGATCAGATCTATCTTTTTATATCCATGAAAGTTATTTGAGTTTCTTTGATCTCTTATATGCATGATTTCTTATAGCCTCGTATTTCTTCTCTGATATTTGGGTTTTGTTTGGCCAACTTGATCTATTTATCTTGAAATGGGAAGACGTGCTTTGTAGTGGGTTCGATTTTGCGGTGCTTGATCCCAGTGACAGAAGGGGAACCGACACGTATGTATCGTTGCTACTAAGGATAAAACGATGGGGTATATCTCTACATAGATAGACCTTGTCTACATCATGTCATCGTTCTTATTGCATTACTCTGTTTCTCCATGAACTGAATACACTAGATGCATGCTGGATAGTGGTCGATGTGTGGAGTAATAGTAGTAGATGCAGGGAGGAGTCGGTCTACTAATCTTAGACGTGATGCCTATATAATGATCATTGCCTGGATATTGTCATGATTATTTGAAGTTCTATCAATTTCCCAGTAGTAATTTGTTTACCCACCGTTTGCTATTTTTTCGAGAGAAGCCACTAGTGAAACCTATGGCCCCCGGGTCTCTTTCTCATATTATTTGCCTTTGCGATCTACTTTTCCTTTGCTTTTATTTCCATATCTACTAAACCAAAAATACAAAAATACCTTGCTTCTTTTTATTCTTATTTATTTTAGTTGGCGTTCGATCTATCAATCCACTGCAATTTTACCTCATGTCCGTTTGCCTATCTTGAGGTGCCGCTACCCGAAAGGGATTGACAACCCCTTTTACATGTCGGGTTGCGAGTAGTTGTTATTTCTGTGTAGATGTTCTTTATGTTGTGTTGCTTGGTTCTCCTACTGGTTTGATAACCTAGGTTTCATATATGAGGGAAATACTTACCGCTGTTGTGTTGCATCATCCCTTCTTCTTTGGGGAAATACCAATGTAGCTTCAAGCGACATCACACACCGTACTCAAAAATATATAAGTGAAGCACTAGAGCAATTCCATAGCTCAAAATATTTGAGTGAAGCATAAAGAGCAATTCTAACAAATCATAGCATAATTTTAGATCTCTCAAATAGGTGTGTCCAGCAAGGATACTTATGACAAACTAAAAAGAAAAACAAGCAAAGACTCATATAATGCAAGACACTCCAAGAAAAATTCAGGATATGTGACGAATAAAAATATAGCTCCAAGTGAACTATCGATGGTCATTAGAAGAAAGAGGGGATGTGTCGGTGTCAAAACCGGCGGATCTCGGGTAGGGGGTCCCGAACTGTGCGTCTAAGGCGGATGGTAACAGGAGGTAGGGAACACGATGTTTTACCCAGGTTCAGGCCCTCTTGATGGAGGTAAAACCCTACGTCCTGCTTGATTAATATTGATGATATGGGTAGTACAAGAGTAGATCTACCACGAGATCAGAGAGGCTAAACCCTAGAAGCTAGCCTATGGTATGATTGTATGTTGTCCTACAGACTAAAACCCTCCGGTTTATATAGACACCGGAGGGGGCTAGAGTTACACAAGGTCGGTTACAAAGGAGGAGATGTACATATCCGTATTTCCTAGCTTGCCTTCCACGCCAAGTAGAGTCCCATCCAGACACGAGACGAAGTCTTCAATCTTGTATCTTCATAGTCCAACAGTCCGGCCAAAGGATATAATCTGGCTGTCCAGAGACCCCCTAATCCAGGACTCCGTCAGTAGCCCCCGAACCAGGCTTCAATGACGATGAGTCCGGCGTGCAGTGTTGTCTTCGGCATTCCAAGGCGGGTTCTTCTCCAATTTTCAAGTGTTCATAAGCAGTGTCCGGCTCCATAAATGTTGAACCTCTTGGCTTCTGTGCCCAATAAGGGCTATCTCCCATGCGTCGAATGAATACGAGGCGCCAGGGCGTTTTTACATTCGCCCCCTAGCCAGATAAATAAATTGTCTATTAAAGGGATGGGGATTCTTAGATCCGATCCATACCATCCTCCCCCAGCGAGAATCCATCAGAGCGCGTTTCGGAAAGATCCATTCCAGCATGGCCGACCTCCGCAGCTCCTCCTCCCGCCCCCGTAGCCCTAAGCCCGGTGATTGGGAGAGGTGTTCAGTCCTGCACAGTCGATTAGTCGAACTGCAGACTAAGGGATTTCTCCCTCCGGCGTATATGGTGCCCGTTCGAGCCGGGCTTGCCACCTACAATGGCGGGGAGCAAGCGGAGAGCTTTCCCTGTCCCTCCATGGGGGAACGGGTTTGCCTTGTTCCTTACTTACTAAGGGGACTCGGATTTACAATTCATCCATTTCTCCACGGGCTCCTGGAGTTCTACGGCCTCCAATTACACAATCTCGCCCCTGCCTCCATTCTACATATCGCCGACTATGTTGCTCTCTGCGAGTTGTTCCTGGGCTGCGAGGCTCACTTCAAGCTGTGGAAAAGGCTATTTTGCCTCGTCCCTCGCATACAGAGGAGATCACTTTATCAAGTGGGCAGAGCCGAAATATGGCGCATCGCCAATACCGGATACCTATCCGGTACCCCGAAGAAGTCAACCGAAGACTGGCCTTTAGAATGGTTTTATATGGAGGACGTTCCCCTTCCAGACCCTGTTCGGCGGGGTCTACCTGAGTTCAACAATGCTCCTCTGAAGAAGCGCCGAAGTTGGCACCCACGGAGCCCCCAGGCGGAAGACAACGGAGAAGTCCTCTATCTGATGAACCGGATCAAAGCACTGGCTCAGTCAGGATTGACAATAATAGAAGTTATGTCGATTTGCATAATGCGGGGAGTGCAGCCATTTCAATATCGTGGGCACCCCTTGTGGTGTTATAACGGGGCGGATGACGCCACCCGCTGCGGGCGTAAGGCTCCGGACAATGTTTTTGCTCTGGTGAAAATTCTGCCCGAACTGTTCAAGGGTGAGGAAGAGGAGTTCACCCGCATCAAGCCACGGGATGGATTCTCCATGTACAATCCTCCAAGCTGGGTAAGTTATATCTCCCTACTCCATTTTTCCCCGCATTCTTTGTCGTAAGTATTCACCTTGCCACTTTGTGGCAGGAACTGCGAAAAGCCATAAAGGAGGTCAGCAACCCCTCTCCACAACCAGAGGACCCTGACCAGGCCCTCGACTCTGGACTTGAAGAAGATTCGGTTATATTCGTGGAGCTGATAGACCGGCAGTTCTATCAGTTAAGTTGCGATGATGCCATGGTGGCCATTACGGCCGACTATCCCGAACTGCTCCCTGTATCGCAAGTAAGAAAAACCAAAAATCCCAACTCCAAAACTAGGATCCCCTTTTAGGCACTTCACCCACCATATACACATGGCATCTTTTACAGGGAAGGCATTCGGGACACCCTGCCGAACCCGCAGCAACTCGCCAACAAGAGGCACCGAGGCCGGGTAGGCCAAAAAGGAAGGCAGTCAGGACGGAGACACCGGCACAAAGGTATAAAAAAACCCACTCTGTGGTTGTCGTCTTTCTCGAAATGTAATGACGCCCGTGTTTCTTTAACAGAAAAAACGCTCGCCGGAATATGTCCGACGATGTTGCCAATCACACTTCCACCAGTCGGGCGCCAGGACCGGACATGGAGGTAGAAGCTGATATGGGGCAGGCGCCGGATAATCCCCCTACAGAGGATGTGGATAGATTATCCACTACAAACTCAAAAGTGGAAAGCGCCATGAATCATAGGCGCCGCCGGGCCGTACTCCGTGACGCTTGTTTCTCACCAGAGGCGTTTGCCGCCTTCAATTCTGGAGAGGCGTACCTCTGTGCTGCTCAAGATGGTCTAGCCAGAGCCACGGATCAGTATGTAAAGGATGTATGGGTGAGTAAATCTGACGATTTATATGTATCAGTAGCCCCTGAGACTTGAAACAGTTAGCAGAACTGATTTAAGGATCATCTTTATTGTGCAGGTTCTTACAGAGAAGAATACTAGGCTGTCACAGGAGCTAGAGGATGCAAGACCCAACTACGGGCTGTTGTGGCTGCCTTGCAGGAATCGAAAAAGTCACCTGCTGGTAACAATTACGTTAAAGAATGATTGTACCATATAACATGCGGCATGCAACAGATGTTGCAGATGAAACCGGAGAGAATCCGGAGGACCAGCATGTTATGCGACAGCTAGAGGCTGGCAAACGCATGCTAACTGAGGTTAGGCGGGAGAAAAACAATCTCCAAGACACCAATATTAAGCTGAATGTGGAACTAAAAGATGTTCGGGGCTAGCTTGCAGACTCCGAGAAGGAGAATAAGCGGCTTCGGCACATCATTTTTAGTAAGTGCTTGAACGAATCCTTTTGAAGGAGTTCGGCGAAGAAGCCGACTAATAGCGTTATGTCTGTAGGTATGCTGACGGGTCGTCCCGCGGAGGAAATGCCCGGGTCTGCGGGTGATCTTCTGTCCGAGCTGTCACATCTGCACGAACAAGTTTGGCCGGTGATGCAGGGTGTTGCCCAGGCCTTGTGGCCGTCTGTCTCCCTGCCAGAGGGCGTTGCCAAGCTTGCAGAGAAGCTCTTGGGAGCACGGCGGCGCTTCCGATTGTGGAAGATATCAGCCTGCCGACAGGGTGCCAGAGAAGCCTGGGCCATGGTGAAGACGCGGTATACCAAGGCAGACCCAAATCACATGGCCGAGGTCGGACCTGTGGGGCCCGACGGGAAAGAGATCCCTGTTAGCTTAGTTGATGGGCAAGTAGAATTAGCCACAAAGTATTCTCAACAAGATTGTAAGCTAGACTGCCTGTTGGATGGTATAGAAGAGGAATTTAGTCAGTCTGCATGACTATGTAATTAAAGTGACATGTATAATGCCTTCTAGCCGGATTGTAGATCATTTGTCATTGCGGACCTTTTTGCTTCAACCTCCGGGCCCAATAGTCCGGAGTGTATCCGAATACTCGCTCAGTTATATAAGAACCGGGGTATGCGTGGAGACTAGGAGTAGGGGTCATTAGTGCTTTATCAGACAAGTGCCCAACTAGTTATGTTATATTACATGGGTAGTAAGAAACATCTTCCAGGGAGAATAGTTCCGTTAAGGGTTCCTTTCCTTGGGTAAGCATGCCCTAAAGTGCATTTCCGGACTGATAGGAAACACAGGAAAAACATCTGGAGGCAGATATGGATAATAAATAAAAATCATCTTTTGTTCACCGACCAAATATTCCCTTAAGAACGCTAGCATTTGGCTTCACCTAGTCTGAGGTACACATCCGGCTAACCCGGCAGTAACAATCGCATAGGTGCTCCCCTTATGCCCTAGCCGAATTAACGGGAACGTAGGGCATAAATACAAGAGCCAGGCAACCCAACTTGGCCAAAACTTAAGTCATATCGATGCATATAATGGTGAAAAAAGGTACATGCGGAAGTATAACACATGTGTGGGGCATGAGGCCCAGATAAATAATTTAAGCTTCTGTGAAAGAAGCCCCCAGGTATGAAGAGTGCGACTAGCGCATCTGTAATGTGCAAGCGAGGCACAAGGTGACCCTTGAAGGCCTAGAGAAATAATAACAGAAAGAAAGAAAGAGAAACAAGACAGATAATGTATATGCAGAAAATGGACAAAGGGAGGGGACTAACATAGAGTCCGGTGCTAGGCGTAGAATCTTCGGAGCCTGGCCGCATTCCATGGGTTCGGCTCGAGTGGACTAGTCGATGCATCCCGCAGTCGGTACGCTCCACCGGTCAGAACTTGGTCAATAATGAAAGGGCCTTCCCATTTGGGCTCGAGCTTGTTCTTTTTCTTATCCGGCAGGCGTAGAACTAGGTCGCTAACGTTATAAGTTTTGGCCTGTACTTCTCTGCTTTGGTATCTGCGAGCCTGTTGCTGATAAAATGCAAAACGGGCTTTAGCTACGTCGCGCTCCTCCTCCAGGGTGTCCAAACTGTCCTGCCGATCGAGCTCGGCTTCTCTTTCTTCGTACATGCGCACTTGAGGTGAGTCATAAATTATGTCACAGGGCAATACTGCCTCTGCGCCGTACACCATAAAGAAGGGTGTATATCCGGTACTACGATTCGGCGTGGTCCGCAGCCCCCAGAGTACGGAGTCCAGCTCCTCTACCCAGTGCGTGTTAGACTCTGTTAAGGAGCGCACTAATTTGGGTTTAATGCCGCTCATTATAAGACCATTTGCTCGCTCGACTTGACCGTTGGTTTGTGGATGATAGACTAAAGCATAATCGAGCTTGATGCCCATTTTGCTGCACCAGAGTTTTACCTCGTCGGCCGTGAAGTTCGTGCCATTATCAGTGATGATGCTGTGGGGGACGCCATAACGGTGTACAACCCCGGATATGAAGTCTATCACCGGTCCGGATTCGGCTGTTTTAACAGGTTTGGCCTCTATCCATTTGGTGAATTTATCCACCATGACCAATAAGTATTTTTTCTTGTGGGTTCCCCCTTTAAGGGGTCCAACCATGTCAAGCCCCCAGACCGCAAAGGGCCATGTAATGGGGATTGTTTGGAGGGCGGTGGGTGGCATGTGGCTTTGATTTGCAAAGAGCTGGCAACCGGCGCAACGTTGGACCAAGTCCTGTGCATCTACCCGGGTCATTGGCCAATAGAATACTGTACGGAAGGCCTTGCTTACAAGAGCCCGGGCTGCAGCGTGATGATCGCTGAATCCGGCGTAAATTTCTGCCAAAAGATTCCACCCTTCCTCTTCAGAGATGCACCTTTGAAGGACTCCGGTAGTGCTTTTTTTGTACAATTCTCCCTCATGGACCCAGTAGGCCTTGGATCGCCGCACTATGCAGCGTGCCTCATTTTGGTCCTCCGGAAGTTCTTGTCTAGTTAGGTAGGCCAGGAATGGTTCTGTCCACAGGGCAATAATGGCCATTATTTCGTGGGCTGAAAGTGTTATTTCGGCGGCAGTGCCTCCGATTGTGTCAGAGAGTTCTGTATCGGGTATTTTGGCCGGGTCCGGACTGTTGTTACCGGTGTCCCCTTCCCATACTACGGATGGCTTGAACAGCCTTTCCAAAAATATGTTGGGGGGACCGCATCACATTTTGCGCCGATGCGGGCGAGGATATCCGCCGCCTGATTGTTTTTCCGAGCCACATGGTGAAATTCGAGCCCCTCGAACCGAGCTGACATTTTTAGGACGGCGTTTCGATAGGCCACCATTTTCGGATCCTTGGTGTCAAAGTCTCCATTTATTTGGGATATTGCGAGGTTTGAATCCCCACGCACCTCCAGGCGTTGAATGGCCATGGAGACTGCCATCCGAAGACCATGCAACAGAGCTTCGTATTCGGTTGCATTGTTGGAGTCTGTATACAATATTTGCAATACGTACTGAATGATATCTCCGGTTGGGGACGTCAGGACGACGCCAGCCCCTAGACCAGCCAGCATTTTAGAACAACTGAAGTGCATGATCCAATTGGAGTATGCGCCGTACTATTTAGGGAGTTCGACCTCCGTCCATTTGGCGACGAAGTCCGCCAATACTTGCGATTTAATGGCCCGTTGAGGTTTGTATGTTATGTCAAAAGGGAGGAGCTCAATGGCCCATTTAGCAATCCGGCCCGTAGTGTCGCGGTTGTTTATAATATCATTAAGTGGCACTTCCGAGGCTACCGTAATCGAACACTCTTGAAAGTAGTGTCGCAGCTTCCAGGATGCCATGAATACCGCATAGGCTATCTTTTGATAATGTGGGTACTGTGATTTGCATGGAGTGAGGATAGTGGATACATAGTATACCGGCTTTTGAAGAGGGAATTTATGTCCGGCAACTTCTCATTCGACAACGAGTACTGCGCTTACAACTTGATGAGTTGCCGCAATGTACAACAACACTGGTTCGCCGACGTTTGGCGTGGCCAGGATTGGGTTGGTTGCCAAAATGGCCTTTATTTCTTCCAATCCGGCTGTGGCCGCGTTCGTCCACTCGAAGTGTTCGGTGCGCCGAAGGAGGCGATAAAGGGGTAAAGCCTTTTCTCCTAAGTGGGAGATAAAGCGGCTTAGAGCCGCCACGCATCCAGTTAACTTCTGGATTTGTTTGAGGTCTGTTGGGGTAGCCAACTGTGACAACACTCGGATTTTGGCCGGATTAGCTTCAATACCTCTACTGGAGATAATGAAACCCAGGAGCTTTCCGGCTAGTACGCCGAAAACGCATTTTTCTGGATTGAGCTTGATGTCGTACGTTCGGAGGTTGTCGAATGTGAGCCTCAAGTCGTCTATCAAAGAGTCGACGTGTTTGGTTTTGACGACCACATCGTCTACGTATGCCTCTATTGTTTTGCCGATTTGTTTCTCCAGACAGATATGTTGCGGCGGTGTTTTTGAGCCCAAAAGGCATTGTGTTAAAGCAGAAGGGACCGTATGGTGTGATGAATGCCCTTGCAGCTTGGTCGGACTCCGCCATCTTGATTTGGTGGTAACCGGAGTATGCGTCGAGGAAACACAATGACTCGTGTCCTGCGGTAGCATCAATGATTTGATCGATGCGTGGGAGGGGGAAGGGATCCTTTGGGCAAGCTTTATTGAGGTCTTTGAAATCGACACAAAGGCGCCAGGATTTGTCCTTCTTTGGTACCATCACCAGGTTTGCTAGCCAGTCCGGGTGTTTTATTTCTCTGATGAATCCGACCTCCAATAACTTGGCTAGTTCCTCTCCCATGGCCTGTCTCTTAGGTTCGGGGAAACGCCGAAGAGCTTGCTTGACCGGCTTGAATCCCTTTAGGATATTGAGGCTATGCTCGGCCAGCCTGCGTGGGATTCCTGGCATGTTTGAGGGATGCCAGGCGAATATGTCCCAGTTCTCACGCAGGAACTGTCATAGTGCAGCGTCCACAACGGGGTTTAACTGTGCCATGATGGAGGCTGTTTTTGTAGGGTCCGTTGGGTGGACTTGGAATTTGACTATTTCATCCGCTGGTTTAAAAGAGGTTGACTTGGATCTCTTGTCGAGTATCACGTCTTCCCTATCCAGTGTGGAGCGTAGCATGGTTAATTCCTCGGCCGAGAGGCTTCGGATAATGCTTCGAGGGCCAATGCAGCTGTTTTGTTTTCGGCGCGGAGTGCTATGTCCGGATCGCTGGCGAGAGTGATGATTCCATTGGGCCCGGGCATTTTGAGCTTCGTGTACCCGTAATGGGGTACGGCTTGGAAGATTGTGAACGCCTCCCGTCCTAAAAGAGCGTGATAACCACTGCTGAACGGGGCCACTTGGAATATAATTTCTTCGGACCTGTAATTATCCGGCGTGCCGAATACCACATCTAGTGTGATTTTCCTAGCACAGCATGCTTCCCAACTGGGGATAATTCCTCTAAAGGTTGTGCTACTTTGCTCAATGCGGTTCCAGTCTATTTCCATCTTTTGAAGAGTTTCCTCATAGATGATGTTTAATCTGTTGCCACTGTCCATGAGTACTTTGGTCAGTCGAAAGCCGTCCACGATTGGACCGAGGACCAGTGCGGCTGGTGCTCGGGTTATTCGGAATTTAGGTTCGTCACTGGCATTGAAGGTAATAGTCATGTCACTCCATGGATTTATTGCTGCTACGTGGCAGATTTCGGCCATGCTACGGAGTGTTCGCTTGCACCTATTATTTGACGCGAAAATCTCAAAGACTGTTAACACCGTATTGTTATCCATGGGATGGTGCTCTGTGGTATTTCTGAGAAGAAGATCCTCACCACTTTTGGCCACCTGCCGGAGTATCCAACATGCTCTAAGGCTGTGCGTTGGTATTGTATCCGCTGTACTATGAATTTTACAGGGTCCGTTGAGCCATCCCTCCAGTACGGTTCCATGCCCTGTAGAGGGTTTTTGCTTTTTGGTAGTTGACCCGGGTGTATTGTGATAATGCACCCTTTTACTTCGGACTGGGTTTGTATTCAGGGCCGGATTATCCCAAAAGTTTGTTTCGGTTTTCCAGGCACTTTCCATCGCGCAGTACTTTCGTACTATGGATGCCAAGTCAGTGAAGCGTGTTATCTCACGGCGATTTATGGCGTTAAGGATTCCCTTGTTCATGCAATTATTGCAGAAGAATAGGATTGCGTCTTCCTCGCGACAATCCTTAACCTTGTTCATCGCAAAGGAGGAATCTGGCCCAATAGTGATGTACTGTTTCCTGGGGCTCTTGCCTGATGTGGGAAAGATCCCTTATGTTTGGGTGGGTGTGTGGAATTGAATCCGAACCCTTTCCCGATCTGGGATCCAGGGGCCGAGGAGTTTCCAATTTTGGAAGTTCCGGTTCCGGGGTGTTAGCCGATAATCCTGGCCCGCTGCCTGACTCTAAGTTCAGGGATTGGATGTTGTCCTCCTATGAACGAGTGTCTGGCTCGGAGATCTCGGGGATTCGGACATAGTTGGTACTCAAGATAGAGGAAAGGTCGACGCATTGTTCCTCCACCACTTCAATATGATGGGTGACCGGTGGAGAGTTAATCTCCCTTTGATCGGGTTTAAGCCCAATCCGATCATAGTCTGTAGCGACTCCCAAGGCGGCGATGCGATCCAAGAGCTCGTTTAAGGAGGCGAGCTCCATTAGATCCATCTATTCGACAAGTGCCGATTTGACGTGGAGGCTGTTTTAGATGACCCGAAAAGTCATCGTCGGCGCGGCGGCCGAACAGGCGGTCATGATGAAACCGCCTAGCCGGAGAGTTTGGCCGACAGCCAAAGCTCCCCCAATAGTAGTACCGTCTTTAAAGACGAGACGAGACATCCTTCCTTCTGGCGATGGCACAGAGGAACTTTCAATGAAAGCACCAATGTCGGTGTGAAAACCGGCGGATCTTAGGTAGGCGGTCCCGAACTGTGCGTTTAAGGCGGATGGTAATAGGAGGCAGGGAACACTATGTTTTACCCAGGTTCGGGCCCTCTTGATGGAGGTAAAACCCTACGGCCTGCTTGATTAATATTGATGATATGGGTAGTACAAGAGTAGATCTACCACGAGATCAGAGAGGCTAAACCCTAGAAGCTAGCCTATGGTATGATTGTATGTTGTCCTACGGACTAAAACCCTCCGGTTTATATAGACACCGGAGGGGGCTAGGGTTACACAAGGTCGGTTAGAAAGGAGGAGATGTACATATCCGTATTGCCTAGCTTGCCATCCACGCCAAGTAGAGTCCCATCCGGACACGAGACGAAGTCTTCAATCTTGTATCTTCATAGTCCAACAGTCCAGCCAAAGGAATAATCCGGCTGCCCGGAGACCCTCAAATCCAGGACTCCCTCAGGATGCCTTCCAGATCATCCTCAAGCTTAGTTGCTTGGTTCTCCTTAAATAATAACTTGGGGTGCCATGGGGCATCCCCAAGATTTGGTTCTTTTCATTCCTTATTCCTTCATCCATCATGATCTCACCCAAAACTTGAAAACTTCAATCATAGAAAACTTAACAAAACCTTCGTGAGATCCGTTAGTATAATAAAGAAAATCACTGCTATAATTACTGTAGAAAACCCATTCATATTTTATTCTTGCATTATATCTACTGTATTCCCAACTTTACCGTGGCTTAAACCCCCCGATACAATCAATAGGTTCATCAAAATAAGCACTAATGCAACGAAAATAGAATTTGTCAAAAACAGAACAACATGTAGTAATCTGGAAACTTCGTATACTTCTGTAACTCCAGAAATTCTGAACACTTAGGAGAACATAGAAAATTTGTATGTCAATCTTGTGTAAAAATTGAGAATTTTATCATGCTTCTGTGATTTTTAACAATTCTACTACTGGGCGCAAAAGTTTCTGTTTTTCAACAAGATCAAATCAACAATCACCCAACATGATCCGAAAGGCTTTACTTGGAACAAACACTAATTAAAACATAAAAAACACAATCATAATAGTAGGATAATTGTTAAACACTCAACAACAGAAAGAAAAAGGCAAAAATAAAATTTATTCATTGGGTTGCCTCCCAACAAGCGTTATCATTTTATGCCCCTAGCTAGGCATAATGCATAGGTTCAAGTATTGTCATCTTTAATTTTTGCTGCATTGGTTAGGGCTTTCACAAAGCCGGGAGGCTCTTTACACTTCCCCAAATTCTCAGGAAAAGAAACCATCTTGAGATCCAAAATATCCAACCACTTATTGCAAAGAGTAATCAAAGTATTCATGTGATTGAGGTTTCTAGTAATATGTTTGAGAGGTTCATTATATTTTTGCAACTCGACCATATGTTTATGAAAATCGCTTAGTTTTTCTAAAATATGAACCCCTTCTTGTGTAAAAGAAAAACCCTTTTTGGTGGTGGAACTCCCAGTACTCCTTCTAGGATTTCATAAGCAACATTGGTATCTAGCTCAATAAAATTCCCTTTTACTGCAAAATCCAAGAGTTGTCTATGATGCAAAGTCAATCCTATGTAAAAATTGCGAAGAAAAATCTTTTCATCCCCCTTGAGGTTACAGATGCGATAGGATTCCATTAACCTATACCAAGCATCTTTTAAATTTTCCCCTTGTTTCTAAATGAAGTATAGAACTTCAAAATCTGGTGACAAAGGAGGGGTAGCCTTGCTAGTCATGGCAATGAAGTAGGCAAACAAGATTGCAAACAAGAATATAGATGTGACAAGAAAAGGGCGAACAAAAAAGAAGGCAAATAAAATGGCAAATTTTTGTGAAGTGGGGGAGATGAAAATGAGAGGCAAATGGCAAATAATGTAAATTGCAAGGAGATGAGATTTGTGATTAGGAACCTGATACTTCTGTAACTCCAAAAAATCTAAAACATTCGGACAATATAGGCAATTTGTATATCAATCTTGTGTGAAAAAATCAGAATTTTATCACGCTTCTATGATTTTTAACAATTCTGCTACTGGGCGCAAAAGTTTCTATTTTTCAACAAGATCAAATCAATTATCACCAAACATGATCCCAAAGGCTTTACTTGGCACAAGCACTAATTTAAACTTAAAAAATACAATCATAACAGTAGCATAATTGTGTGAACACTCAAGAACAGAAAGAAAAGGGAAAAAATAAATTTTATTCATTGGGGTGCCTCCCAATAAGCACTATCTTTTTATGCCCCTAGCTAGGCATAATGCATAGATTCAAGTATTGTCATCTTTGTTTTTTGATCCATAGGATGCCCTCATGATTGATTCATATGGTGGCTTAATTCTTGTTCTAGGGAAGTGTTCCATACCCTTTCTTAGTGGAAATTGAAAGTTAATATTCACTTCTTTCATATCAATCACGGCTTCTATAGTGCATAAAAACGGTCTACCAAGTATAATTGGACAACATGGATCGCAATCAATATCAAGAACAATAAAATCTATAGGCACATAGTTCCTATTTTCAAGAATAGGAAAATCATTAATTCTTCCCAAAGGCTTTTTAATAGTAGAATCCGCCAAGTGCAAATTAAGAAAACATACTTAAATATCGGTAAGACCAAGCACATCACATAAAGACTTCTTAATTGTGGAAACACTAGCACCAAATCACATAAATCAAAACACTCATAATTTTAAATCTTGACTTTAATAGTGGGTTCCCATTCATCATGTACTTTTCTAGTAATTGAAATTTCTAATTCCAACTTTTCTTCTAAAGCATTCATCATGGCATCTACGATATGTTTAGTAAAGCTTTATATTTTATAGGCATGGGGTGAATTTATCATGGATTGCAACAAAGAAATACATTCAATTGAGTAATTATCATAATTAAAGTCTTTGTAATCCAAAAGAGTGGGCACATCACTAGTTAAAGTTTTGACCTCTCCCAACCCACTTTTATCAAAATTTTCATCAAGATTTTCACCCTCCAAATTATCGGGACGCCTTCTAGCTAAAGTTGACTCTTCTTTAGTCCCTTTATTGTCAATTTTAATTTCACTAAACACGGAATCAATAGAATAAACACCAGTCACATTAAGATCTTGATCATTTTTATGAAAGCAATCAGTAGAAAACACACTTCCTAAAAATTCTCTTTTAGCTCTAAGCATGCCGGTTCTTTTCTTAATTTCATCCATAGAAACATATAGGGATTTAATTGATTCATTTATATCAACCTTAGGCGGAAAAAAATTAATGTTGAGATTTTCTACATCATGGGTAATTCTATCAATGCTTCTAGACATATCATCAATCTTACTCAACTTTTCTTCTATCATAGTGTTGAAAACTTTTTTAGCATTGGTAAATTCTTTAATATTATTCTCAAGATCAAAGAGGTTCCTATTATTACTATAGGAATAATTACCATAATTTTTAGAGGAATTTCCAGGGCAAGGCCTAGGATTAAAATTACCTCTATAAGCATTGTTATTAAAATGGTTTCACTAGACAAAGTTCACATCTACTGGATCACTATTTTTATCAATCAAAGTAGACAAAGGCACATCATTAAGATCAATAGGAGCACTTTTACTAGCAACCAATGTTATAAGAGCACGAACTTTTTCACTCAAAGTACTAATTTCTTCAACCGAATTAACTTTTTTACTAGAAGGTGCTCTTTCGGTATGCCATTGTCAATAGTTTGCCATAATGTTATCAAGCAATTTAGTAGCTTCACTCAAATTAATCTCCATAAAAGTGCCTCCCGCGACGGAATCTAAAAGATTTCTAGAAACAAAATTCAACCCCGCATAATGTTTTTGTATAATCATCCAAAGATTTAAACCATGAGTAGGACAATTTCTTAGCATCAATTTCATTCTTTCCCAAGATTGTGCAACATGTTCATGCTAAAGTTGCTTAAAATTCATGATCTGAGTTCTAAGGCAAACAATTTTCGTGGGCGGAAAATACTTAGTAATAAAAGCATCTTTGCACTTATCCCTAGAACTGATATTATTGCGAGGCAAAGAAGAAAACCAAAATTTTGCATGATCCCTCAAAGGGAATGGAAATAATTTCAACTTCACATATTATTGTCCACATATTTTTATTTTGCATATCACACAATTCTACAAATGTGTTTAGATGGGACGTGGCATCCTCATTAGGAGTACCCGAAAATTGATCTTTCATAATAAGATTCAACAAAGTGTCATTAATATCACAAGACTACGCACTAGTGGCGGGTGGAGCAACCGGAGTGCTAATAAAATTATTATTATTGGTATTGTAAAATCACACAACTTGGTGTTTTCTTGAGACATTGTGACTACGGAAATGGGATTGCAAAAAAATAGATCCGAGGAGAAAAAGGCAAATGAAAAAGACAACGAATAAAAAGGCAATTTTTTGTGAAGTAGGGGAGATGAAAACAAGAGGCAAATGGAAAATAATGTACATTTCAAGGAGACGAGATTTGAGATTAGGAACCTAATAGATGTTGATGATGTCTACCAGGCAACGGCGCTAGTAATTCCTTTTGATGCGGCTTGAAACTGTGTTGGTATTTCCCCAAAGAGGAAGGGATGATGCAGTACAGCTACGGTAGGTATTTCCCTCAGTTATGAAACCAAGGCATCAATCCAGTAGGAGAACCAAGCAACACTATGAAATGATACCTGCACACAAGTAACAAATCCTCGCAACCTAACGCATAAGAGGGGTTATCAATCCCTCCTCGATAAAAAATAGATTGGTTTATACGTGTTCGGATAAATAGATCTGAATAAAACACAAAATAAAAGATGCAAATAAAAGTGCAGCAAAGTATTTCTGTGTTTTTGGAATAATAGACCTGAAAACAAATGCGATGAAAAATAGGTCCAAAAGAAATATCATAAAAGATAGACCCGGGGTCGTAGATTTCATTAGTGGCTTCTCTCGAGAAAATAGCATACGGTGGGTAAACAAATTACTATTGGGCAATTGATAGAAGATTGAATAACTATGATGATATCCAAGGCAATGATCAATATATAGGCATCACATCCAAGATTAGTAGACCGACTCCTGCCTGCATCTACTACTATTACTCCACACATCGACCGCTATCCAGCATGCATCTAGTGTATTAAGTTCATGGAGAAACGGAGCAATGCAATAAGAATGATGACGATCCCATCTTGTTATCCTTAATAGCAACGATACATGCATGCCTTGCTGCCCCTTCTATCACTGGGAGAGGACACCGCAAGATCGAACCCATTAGAAGGCACCTCTTTTGATGGCAAGAAAAAATGATCTAGTTGGCCTAACTAAACCAAAGATTGAAAGAAGAAATATGAGGCTATAAATAATCATGCACATAAGAGATCAAAGAAGACTCAATTAATATTCATGGATATAGATCTGATCATAAACTCAAAGTTCATGGGATCCCAACAAACACACCGCAAAAAGGTTTACATCAAATAGATATCCAAGAGACCATTGTATTGAGAATCAAAAAGAGAGAAGAAGCCATCTAGCTACTGCCTACGGACCCATAGGTCTATGGTGGACTACTCACGCATCATCGGAGAAGCACCAATGAGGATGATGAACCCCTCCGTGATGGTGTTAGATTGGATCTCGTGGTTCTGGAACTTGCGGCAGCTAGAATTGTGTTTCGTCGATTCCCCTAGGGTTTCTAGAATATTTTGGAATTTATAGGGCAAAGTGGCGGTGTAGGAGACCCCCATGGGCCCCACAACCCACCAGGGTGCCCTTGGGCTCCTGGGTGTGCCCTGTTGTCCTGTGGTCCCCATGGGCCTTCCCTTTGTTCCTTTCTTGCCCCCCCCCCCAATTTGTCTTCTGGTCTAAAAAATCTCCAAAAAGTTTCACTTTGTTTGGACTCCATTTGATAGGGATACTCTGCGAAGTAAAAAACAAGCAAAAAACAACAACTGGCACTAGGCACTATGTCAATAGGTTAGTCCCAAGAAATGATATAAAGTTGCTATAATATGATTGTAAAACATCCAAGAATGATAATATAACACCATGGAACAATAAATAATTATAGATACGTTGGAGACATATCAAATAGCACCCAATTTTTCAGCAATGATCATGACTAACTAATAACCCACAAGTATACGGGATCACAACAGTTTCTGAGGGTAGAGTATTCAACCCAAATTTATAGATTTGACACAAGGGGAGCCAAAGAATATTTGAAGGTATTAGGAGCTGAGTTGTCAATTCAACCACACCTGGAGATTAATTATCTGCAGCGAAGTGATTGGTAGCAAAGTAGTATGATAGTTTTGATAATAGTAGCAACAGTAACGGTCACGGTAACAGTGATAGCAGTTTTGTAGCAAGTGTAACAGTGATGATAGCAGTAGTAACTTAGCAAGAAAAATATAAGATAAATTCATAGGCATTGGATCGGTGACTTTTTGGATGATATTCATCATGAGACAGTTATAACCTAGGGCGATACGTCACTAGCTCCAGTTCGTCAATATAATGTAGGCATGTATTCCATAAATAGTCATACGTGCTTATGGATAGAACTTGCATGACATATTTTGTCTTACCCTCCCGTGGCAGCGGGGTCCATATTGGAAACTAAGGGATATTAAGGCCTCCTTTTAATAGAGAACTGGAACAAAGCATTAACACATATTGAATACATGAACTCCTCAAACTACGGTCATCACCAGGAGTGGTCCCGACTATTGTTTTTTTGAAGGTTATGGTCCCGACTATTGTCACTCCGGGGTTGCCGGATAATAACACGTAGTAGGTGACTATAACTTGGAAGATCGGATCTAGGACATGGATATAATGGTGATAACATAAACGGTTCAGATCTAAAATCATGGCACCCGGGCCCAAAGTGACAAGCATTAAGCATGGAAAAGTCATAGAAACATCAATCTAAGAACATAGTGGATACTAGGGATCAAGCCCTAACAAAACTAACTCGATTACATGATTAATCTCATCCAACTCCTCACCGACCAACGAGCCTATGAAGGAATTACTCACTCCCTGTGGGGAGCATCATGGAATTGGCGATGGAGAAGGGTTGGTGATGACGAAGAACGAAGATCCTCCTCTCCGGAGCCCCAAACGAACTCCAGATCTGGCCTCTCGATGAAGAATAGGAGGTGACGGAGGCTCCATCTCATGGATCGCGATAATTATTTATCTCTGTTTTTTTCTGGAAAAATAGGATTTTATAGCGTCGGTTTCAGGGTCTGCGGGGCCACCAGGTGGGGACAACCAACCTGGGCATGCTAGGAGAGGGGTGTGTGCCCTGGTGGGTTGTGCCCACCCAAGTGCCCCTCTCCGGTAGGTCTTACCCCTAGAAATTCTTATATATTATATAAAAATTCCTCGCAAAGTTTCGTTCCATTCCGAGAACTTTTATTTCTGCACAAAAACAACGCCATGGTAGTTCTGCTGAAAACATCATCAGTCCGGGGTTAGTTTCATTCAAATCATGCAAATTAGAGTCCAAAACAAGAGGAAAAGCGTTAGGAAAAGTAGATATAATGGAGATGTATAACTAACCATGCAAACAATAACTCTTAGAAATTATATTAGTTCATATCAATGGCATAATCAACTAGCGAGCAATAATAAGATATCTCAAATTCCAACACTTTGCCAAAACAATCATGATATAATATGACAACAGTGGTATCTCGCTAGCCATTTCTAAGACCGAAAAACATAAATGCATAACACCTCCAAAGTTCAAGCAGCGACTAAACATTGTAACTCATGGTAGAAAAGATCCAGTCATGATGCATTCAACATTAACTATACACAATGCATGTGGATGACAATAGTGCTCTTGGGTCTGGTGCTTATTTGAGAAGGTGATGACTCAACATAAAAGTAAATAGATAGTCCCTTCGCACAGGGAAGCAGTGATTTGCAGAGGTGCCAGAGCTCAAAGCTTAAATCATATATGAATATAATTTTGGGAGGTGCACCCTTCCTGTCAATGTTACGACCAAGAGTTATCAACATCTTCCGTGCGAAACACATCAGTGGCGTTCCCAAGCGGTAAAAGTAAAGGTTTACTCCCCTCCACCAACAAACACAAGCCATGGCTAGCCAAATCCATGGGTGTCTTCCATACCAACAACAGTCCCGGGGGAGTTTTGTTTAATTATTTGTAGTTTTTGATTTCGGGAGTCGGCATCCCTATTACCGGCCCCTCTCATGCAAGGATGAGTGAATAAACACTCACCATGAGAATAACCCACTTAGCATGGAAGATACTGACTACCCCATGTCGCTCCATGAGCGGTCCAGGCACACAAAACACATGTTCATTTGAAATTTTAGAGATGGCACATGCAAATTTACTTGGAACGCCAGGGTAATACCGCATATAGGTAGATATAGTGGACTCATCTAGAATAACTTTGGTTTAAGGATGTTGATGCACAAGCAGTATTCCCTCTTAGTACAGGCGAAGGCTAGCAAATATGTTGAGAAGCGACTAGCTAGAGAGCGAAAATGGTCATAAACATGCTTTATGAATAATCAACATGGAATACTAGCATGAGTAGGATATAAACACCATGAACATAAATATCATGGAGGCTAGGATGGTTTTGATTCAACTACATGTGTGAACATGTGCCAAGTCAAGCCGCTTGAAGCATTCAGAGGAGGATACCATATCATCACACTACATCAAAATAATTTTAATGCTTGACCTCCAAAATAAATCATTATCCACTCCTAGGTAGTTAAGCATGGCATGAGCAACTATAATCTATAATTGGCATTGCAAACATGTTTAATCAGAATATGCTGAATCATGGATAATAAGTTAAACATATTTACAAAAACAAAAACAAGTTGAGTTCATACCCACTTTCCTCTACCACAATCACTTCATCAAATATCGTCATTATTGCCTTTCACTTGCACGACCGAATAATATGAAAATAATAATAGTGCAACAGTGCCATGGACTAAGCTCGAATCTGCAACATTTTATTCAAAGGATAAGACAAAATAATATGGGCTCTTTATTAGATCAACAATAATGCATATGAGAGCCACTCAACATTTTCATCATGGTATTCTCCTTGGTACGACTCAACAAAAGAAAAGGAAAATAAATTCAGAGAAACACACTAATTTTTTTTGGAGTTTTTTAGTTTTTCTTGAAGAAAGCAAATTAAAGAATGAAAAATATAAAACTATTTACACGGGAAAGATCCAACAAGCAAAAGAAGAAATGAGAAATCTTTTTGGGTTTTCTTTTAGTACTACACTAAATTAAGCTAGAAAGAAAAACCGAAATGAAGTAAAAAATATGATTGGATTTTCTTAAAATTTTCAAACACACAAGAAGAAAGGAAGAAAATAAATCTAGCATGGATAATACAAGGAAAAAGTATGAACATCGACAACTGGAATGAAATGTATGAACATGAATATAATGTCGGTGGAAATACGTACTCCCCAAAGCTTAGGCTTTTAGCCTAGCTTGGTGATCACTACCAGTAGTCTGGATAATAGTGAGAGTGATAGCTCACGGAGGCTCTTGGTGCGGCCTCCTCAGCCCGCCAGGCAGCCTCGACCGCCGCATTGTACTCGCTAGTCTCGCTCTCAAGAACGTAATATCTTCTTTTATTGTGATAATCAATGAGAGCACACACATGCAAAGTAGCATGCACAATGGGATGTTTGTTGAACATCAAGTTTAACTATAATCAGTGGACATGGGATTAATGAAATTATGGTGCTTCATGGCCTCAAGGTCTAAGTACTGAGTAGGTAGAATAGGATCACTAGGCCAGGTTGACACACCAAGCTCTTTAGCTACACGGGAGGCATAAACCCCACCATAAAAATGGCCACTATCAGCATTGCGTTGCAACCTCCGTGAAACAATTGCTCCAAGAATATAACATTTAAATCCTTCCAAAGCAGTGTGTATGAGGCTCAGGTTAGGAGCACACAGTGTACTACTATCTTGTTTGCGCACGACTCATTGGCCATTAAAGAGTGTAAAGTAATGAATTGATGGGAAGTGTATTCTTTCTATGCTAGCTTGTGTCACTCCCCTATCCTCACCATAGCAGACTAGTCAAAAACGACTCATACTCAGCTCTTGGTGGTTCATCCAACGAAGCCCAATATGGAATTTTACATGCAACACAGAAGGCTTCTAGAGGCATGGTAAAAGCATTATCATAAAGTCTAAATGAAACTCTAGACTCACGGGGATATTATTTAAATTTCTTAGTGAATGTCTCTATGAGGTTGAGATGTTGGATGCACTCATCTGCGATGAAGGGAGTGAGCTTGGCGTTGTGAACATATTGCTCAAATTCTTCCTTGAGGCATGAACTCCTTACAAGGGCAAAGGCATGATTTAGTGTCAGCGTCCCGCGTCGAGCTTGCACTTGGCTCAACATAGGACCGTCGTATCGAGCTTCTTCTCGATGATGCCCCTGAGGACTGGCCAGCTGAGAATGAAGACATCAGTCTTGACGCCGCAAATCCCCCAAGGAAGGTAATTGGTCTCTTGCCCAGTGTACATTCGGGCGGTCATACTGCACAAAATTCGGCCTAAGCTTCATCTTGTGGCCCTTACAGGGCTGGCTCGAGAAGGCCGAGAAGATCAGCAATCTAGCTCCACTACCCGAAGAGCCCAGATCGGCTCAACTGGAGGAGCTACTGGTCATGGCGCCTTACAAGGCACTAGAAAAGAAAGGGAAGAAGAAGATGTACTTACCAGAGGCTAGGGAAGGCCTCCGCCGAAGAGGTCGTTCGGACACGAAGTCCGGAGACACTGCTGCTCCATCCACTCAAGATGGGGATAAGGAACAAGACGAGGTGGAGAGCGCTGCTACCTCTTGAGCATGCATTTGTTTTCCCTTGAAGAGAAAGGGTGATGCAGCAAAGTAGCGTAAGTATTTCCCTAAGTTTTTGAGAACCAAGGTATCAATCTAGTAGGAGATAACACGCAAGTCACCTAGTACCTGCACAAACAATCAAGAACCTCGCAACCAATGCGATAAAGGGGTTGTCAATCCCTTCACGGTCACTTGTGAAAGTGAGATCTGATAAAGATAAGAAGATAAATATTTTTGATATTTTTGTTATATAGATTGAAAAGTAAAGATTGCAAAATAGTAAACGAGATGCGATGTAAATAAAAGAGATGCAATATAATAAGAAAGAGACCCGGGGGCCATAGGTTTCACTAGTGGCCTCTCTCATGATAGCATGTATTACGGTGGGTGAACAAATTACTACCGAACAATTGATAGAAGAGCGCATAATTATGAGAATATCTAGGCAATAATTATGAACATAGGCATCACGTCCGTGTTAAGTAGACCGAAACGATTTTGCATCTACTACTATTACTCCATACATCGACCGCTATCCAGCATGCATCTAGACTATTAAGTTCATAAGAATAGAGTAATGCTTTAGACAAGATGACATGATGTAGAGGGATAAACTAAAGCAATACGATATAAACGCCATCTTTTTATCCTCGATGGCAACAATACAATACGTGCCTTGCTTCCCCTACTCTCACTGGGAAAGGACACCGCAAGATTGAACCCAAAGCTAAGCACTTCTCCCATTGCAAGAATGAAAATTCTAGTCGGCCAAACTAAATCGATAATTCGAAGAGACTTGCAAAGATATCAAATCATGCATATAAGAATTCAGAGAATTTACAAATATTATTCATAGATAAACTTGATCATAAATCCACAATTCATCGGATCTCGGAGAACACACCGCAAAAAGTACTACATCAAATAGGTCTCCAAGAACATCGAGGAGAACTTTGTATTGAGAACCAAAGAGAGAGAAGAAGCCATCTAGCTAATAACTATGGACCCGAAGGTCTGTGGTAAACTACTCACACATCATCGAAGAGGCTATGGTGTTGATGTAGAAGCCCTCCCTGATCGAATCCCCCTCCTGCAGATCGCCAGAAAAGGCCCCAGATGGGATCTCACGGGTACAGAAGGTTGCGGCGGTGGAAAAGTGGTTTCGTGGATCCCCTGATGTTTTTAGGTATGAGAGTATATATAGGCGAAATAAGTATGTCGGTTGTGCTCCATGGGGCCCACGAGGGTGGGGGCGCGCCTACCCCCCTAGGCGCACCCTCCTATCTCGTGGAAGCTTTGCGGAGTTCCAGACATCCACTCCAAGTCTCCTGGTTTGCGTTTGTTCCAAGAAAGATCCTCGCGAAGGTTTCATTCCGTTTGGATTACGTTTGATATTCCTTTTCTACGAAACACTGAAATAGGCAAAAAAAACAAAAACTGGCACTGGGCGTCCAGTTAATAGATTAGCCCCAAAAATAATATAAAAGAGCATATTAAATCCCATTAAACATCCAAAACAGATAATATAATAACATGGAACAATCAAAAATTATAGATACGTTGGAGACGTATCAAGCATCCCCAAGCATAATTCCTGGTCGTCCTTGAGTAGGTAAATGATAAAAACAGATTTTTTGATGTGGAATGCTACCTCACATAATTTCAATGTAATTTTCTTTATTGTGGCATGAATGTTTAGATCCAAAAGATTCAAGACAAAAGTTTAGTATTGGCATAAAAATAATAATACTTCAAGCATACTAACCAAGCAATTATGTCTTCTCAAAATAACATAGCCAAAGAAAGCTCATCCCTACAAAATCATATAGTTTAGCCATGCTTCATTTTCGTCACACAAAATGCTCCCATCATGCACAACCCCGATGACAAGCCAAGCAATTGTTTCATACTTAGCCTTTTCAAACTTTTTCAACGTTCATGCAATATATGAGTGTGAGCTATGGACGTAGCACTATAGGTGGAATAGAATGGTGGTTGTGGAGAAGACAAAAAGGAGGAAGATAGTCTCACATGACCTAGGCGTATCAATGGTCTATGGAGATGCCCATCAATAGATATCAATGTGAGTGAGTAGGGATTGCCATGCAACGAATGCACTAGAGCTATAAGTGTATGAAAGCTCAACAAAGAAACTAAGTGGGTGTGCATCCAACTTGCTTGCTCACAAAGACCTAGGGCAATTTGAGGAAGCCCATCATTGGAATATACAAGCCAAGTTCTATAATGAAAAATTCCCACTAGTATATGAAAGTGACAACATTAGAGACTCTCTATCATGAAGATCATGGTGCTACTTTCAAGCACAAGTGTGGAAAAAGGATAGTAACATTGCCCCTTCTCTGTTTTTCTCGCATTTATATTTTTTTGTTTGGGCCTTCTCTTTTTTACGCCCTCTTTTTTTATATTTATTTTTCGTCCGGAGTCTCATCCCGACTTGTGGGGGAATCATAGTATCCATCATCCTTTCCTCACATGGGACAATGCTCTAATAATGAAGATCATCACACTTTTATTTACTTATAACTCAAGAATTACAACTCGATACTTAGAACAAAATATGACTCTAGGTGAATGCCTCCGGCGGTGTAATGGGATGTGCAATGAATCAAGAGTGACATGTATAAAAAATTATGAATGGTGGCCATGCCACAAATACGATGTCTACTACATGATCATGCAAAGCAATATGACTATGATGAAGCATGTCATAATAAACGGAACGGTGGAAAGTTGCATGGCAGTATATCTCAGAATGGCTATGGAAATGCCATAATAGGTAGGTATGGTGCCTATTTTGAGGAAGGTAAATGATGGGTTTATGGTACCGGCGAAAGTTGCGCGGCACAAGAGAGGCTAGCAATGGTGGAAGGGTGAGAGTGCATATAATCCATGAACTCAACATTAGTCATAAAGAACTCACATACTTATTGCATAAAACTACAATTCATCAAAACCAAGCACTAGGCGCATGCTCCTATGGGGATAGATTGGTAGGAAAAGACCATCGCTCGTCCCCGACCGCCACTCATAAGGAAGACACTCAAAGAACACCTCATCCTTCAAATTTGTTACACAATGGTTACCATACGTGCATGCTACGGGAGTTGCAAACCTCAACACAAGTATTTCTCAATTTCACAATTAGTCAACTAGCATGACTCTAATATTACCATCTTTATATCTCAAAACAATTATCAAGTATCAAACTATTCAATGCACTCTATATGAAATTTTTTATTATACCCATCTTGAATGCCCATCATATTAGGACTAATTTTATAGCCAAAGTAAATTACCATGCTGTTCTAAAATACTCTCAAAATAATATAAGTGAAGCATGAGAGATCAATAATTTCTATAAAATAAAACCACCATCGTGCTCTAAAAAGATATAAGTGAAGCACCAGAGCAAAATTATCTAGCTCAAAAGATATAAGTGAAGCACATAGAGTATTCTAATAAATTCCGATTCATGTGTGTGTCTCCCAAAAGGTGTGTACAACAAGGATAATTGTGGTAAATTAAAAAGCAAAGACTCAAATCATGCAAGATGCTCCAAGCAAAACACATATCATGTGGTAAATAAAAATATAGCCTCAAGTAAAGTTACCGATAGACGAAGACGAAAGAGGGGATGCCTTCCGGGGCATCCCTAAGCTTAGGCTTTTGGTTGTCCTTGAATTTTATATTGGGGTGCAAAGGGAATCCCCAAGGTTAGGCTCGTGCCACTCCTTGTTCCAAAATCCATCAAATCTTTACCCAAAAACTTGAAAACTTCACAACAAAAAACTCAACAGAAAATCTCATGAGCTCCGTTAGTATAAGAAAACAAACCACCACTTTAATGTACTGTAATTAACTCATTATTTATTTATATTGGTGTTAAACCTACTGTATTCCAACTTCTCTATGGTTCATACCTGCCGATACTAGCCATAGATTCATCAAAATAAGAAAACAACACACGAAAAACAGAATATGTCAAAACAGAACAGTGTGTAGCAATCTGGAGGTTTCGAATACTTCTGTAACTCCACAAATTCTGAAAAATTAGGATTACCTAAATAATTTGTATATTGATCTATTGCAGTTGGAATTGGTATTTTATCGCTCTCTGGTAAAAAATGTATTTTTTTTCGTGAGCGCATACTTTCTGTTTTTTTCAGCAAGATCAAACGACAATCACCCAAGAGAATCCTAAAGGCTTTACTTGGCACAAACACTAATTAAAACATAAAAAACACAATCATAACAGAGGCTAGATAAATTATTTATTACTAAACAGGAACAAAAAGTAAAGAACAAAAATAAAATTGGGTTGCCTCCCAACAAGTGCTATCGTTTAACGCCAGTAGCTAGGCATAAAAGCAAGAATAGATCTAGGTATTGTCATCTTTGGTATGCAATTCTACAATTGAAAACTCATAACCCTTAGGAGGTTCTTTGTTTTTGCTAATGATCAAACTCCTTGGTAAGAAATCAAGAAATTCATTGGTAGCAAAAGGTTCCTTAATGATATTGAAAAAGTTGGGGTGAACAGTTATTGATTTGAGATACTCATTTTTACTAGAAGTTTCGCCCTTATTTTTAGGAACATAGATAAACTTGGCAACTTTGGTAGGAGAAGGGTTTGAGGTATTTTTAACGGCAGAAAAAGTGGTCCCCAAGTTGGTAATAATATCTTTGAGTTTATGAACTCTAGTGGAATCTTGATCTATCTTCTCATTAACTATGGGTTCCTTTTCCTTAAGATTTTTCCAGAGTAACTCCTACCTTAGATCCATATTGGGTAATTTGGTTGTGGATCTTTTTATCCAAATTTTCAATTGACTCTACAGTGGCAATTTTGTTTTCAATTATATCAAGCCTTTGCATCACACGTTCCAAGGTTAAAATAGTTCCAGTGACCAAAAGAGGTGGTGGGCCTAACAAATCTATCATAGCATTATAAGAGGAGGTGGTGACCCAAGAAATTCCCTCCGGTAATGGTATCAAGAATATATCTATTCCAAGGGGTGATGCCAACATAAAAATTGCGAAGAAGAACGGAAGTAGATTGCTTTCTAGTGGATCTATTTTGAGAATTGCAAATTCTATAGCAAGCATCTTTTAGATTTTCTCCCTCCCTTTGTTTAAATTTAAGAACTTCAATATCGGGAGTATTAACAATGATAGAAGGACTAGCCATGAAGGAGAAACAAACGAACTAACACACGGACCCACAAGAGGCAAGCGAAAAGAGGCGAACGGAAAAGGGCGAATAAAATGACAAAGGTGAAGTGGGGGAGAGGAAAACGATAGGCAAATGGCAAATAATGTAATGCGAGGGAGAAGATTTTATGATGGGTACTGGGTATGTCTTGACTTGAGCGTAGATCTCCCTGGCAACGGCGCCAAAAATCCTTATTGCTACCTCTTGAGCATGTGTTGGTTTTCCCTTGAAGAGGAAAGGGTGATGGAGCAAAGTAGCGTAAGTATTTCCCTAAGTTTTTGAGAACCAAGGTATCAATCCAGTAGGAGATAACACGCAAGTCACCTAGTACCTGCACAAACAATCTAGAACCTCGCAACCAACACGATAAAGGGGTTGTCAATCCCTTCACAGTCACTTGCGAAAGTGAGATCTGATAAAGATAGTAAGATAAATATTTTTGGTATTTTTGTTGTATAGATTGGAAAGTAAATATTGCAAAATAGTAAATGAGATGCAATGTAAATAAAAGAGATGCAATGTAATAAGAAAGAGACTCGGGGCCATAGGTTTCACTAGTGGCTTCTCTCATGATAGCATGTATTACGGCGGGTGAACAAATTACTGCCGAGCAATTGATAGAAGAGCGCATAATTATGAGAATATCTAGGCAATGATTATAAACATAGGCATCACGTCCGTGTTAAGTAGACCGAAAGAATTCTGCATCTACTACTATTACTCCACACATCGACCGCTATCCAGCATGCATCTAGACTATTAAGTTCATAAGAACAGAGTAGTACTTTAGGCAACATGACATGATGTAGAGGGATAAACTCAAGCAATATGATATAAACCCCATCTTTTTATCCTTGATGGAAACAATACAATACGTGCCTTGCTGCCCCTACTGTCACTGGGAAAGGACACCGCAAGATTGAACCTAAAGCTAAGCACTCCGCCCATTGCAAGAAAGATCAATCTAGTAGGCCAAACTAAACCGATAATTCAAAGAGACTTGCAAAGATATCAAATCATGCATATAAGAATTCAGAGAAGAACCAAATATTATTCATAGATAAACTTGATCATAAATCCACAATTCATCAGCTCTCGACAAGCACACCGCAAAAAGTATTACATCGAATAGATCTCCAACAATATCGAGGAGAACTTTGTATTGAGAACCAAAGAGAGAGAAGAAGCCATCTAGCTAATAACTATGGACCCGAAGGTTTGTGGTAAACTACTCACACATCATCGGAGAGGCTTGATACGTCTCCAACGTATCTATAATTTTTGATTGTTCCATGCTATTATATTACCCGTTTTGGATGTTTATGGGCTTTATTATACACTTCTATAATATTTTAGGGACTAACCTATTAACCGGAGGCACGACCCAAATTGTTGTTTTCTTGCCTATTTCAGTGTTTCGAAGAAAAGGAATATCAAACAGAGTCCAAACGGAATGAAACCTTGGGGAGAGTTATTTTTGGAATGGAAGCAATCGAGGAGACTTGGAGTTGACGTCAGGGAAGCTTCCAGGAAGCCACGAGGCAGGGAGGCACGCCCTACCCCCTGGGAGTGCCCCCACCCTTGTGGGCCCCTCGTGGCTCCCCTGACCGACTTATTTCGCCTATATATGTCCATATACCCTAAAAACATCGAGGAGCAAAATAGATCGTGAGTTCAGCCACCAGAAGCCTCCATAGCCACCGAAAACCAATCTAGACCCGTTCTGACACCCTGCCAGAGGGGGGAAACCCTCTCCAATGGCTATCTTCATCATCCCCGCGCTCTCCATGATGAGGAGGGAGTAGTTCACCCTCGGGGCTGAGGGTATGTACCAATAGCTATGTGTTTGATCTCTCTCTCTCTGCCTCTCTCGTGTTCTGGACTTGTCACGATCTTGATGTATCGCGAGCTTTGCTATTATAGTTGAATCTTATGATGTTTCTCCCCCTCCACTCTCTTGTAATGGATTGAGTTTTCCCTTTGTAGTTATCTTATCGGATTGAGTCTTTATGGATTTGAGAACACTTGATGTATGTCTTGCATGTGCTTATCTGTGGTGACAATGGGATATCACGTGATCCACTTGATGTATGTTTTGGTGATCAACTTACGAGTTCCGTGACCTCGTGAACTTATGCATAGGGGTTGGCACACATTTTCGTCTTGACTCTCCGGTAGAAACTTTGGGGCACTCTTTGAAGTTTTTTTGTTGGTTGAATAGATGAATCTGAGATTGTGTGATGCATATCGTATAATCGTACTCACAGATACTTCAGGTGACATTGGAGTATCTAGGTGACACTAGGGTTTTGGTTGACTTGTGTCTTAAGGTGTTATTCTAGTACGAACTCTATGATAGATTGAACGGAAAGAATAGCTTTGTGTTATTTTACTATGGACTCTTGAATAGATCGATCAGAAAGAATAACTTTGAGGTGGTTTCGTACCCTACAATAATCTATTCGTTTGTTCTCCGCTATTAGTGACTTTGGAGTGACTCTTTGTTGCATGTTGAGGGATAGTTATGTGATCCAATTATGTCATTATTGTTGAGAGAACTTGCACTAGTGAAAGTATGAACTCTAGGCCTTGTTTCAACGCATTGCAATACCTTTTGTGCTCACTTTTATCATTAGTTACCTTGTTGTTTTTATATTTTCAGATTACAAAAACCTATATCTATCATCCATATTGCACTTGTATCACCATCTCTTCACCGACCTAGTGCACCTATACAATTTACCATTGTATTGGGTGTGTTGGGGACACAAGAGACTCTTTGGTATTTGGTTGCAGGGTTGTTTGAGAGAGACCATCTTCATCCTACGCCTCCCACTGATTGATAAACCTTAGGTCATCCACTTGAGGGAAATTTGCTACTATCCTACAAACCTCTGCACTTGGAGGCCCAACAACGTCTACAATAAGAAGGTTGTGTAGTAGAAATCAAGGCTATGGTGTTGATGTAGAAGCCCTCCGTGGTCGAATCCCCCTTCGGTAGATCGCCGGAAAAGACCCCAGATGGGTTCTCACAGGTACAGAAGGTTGCGGCGGTGGAAAAGTGGTTGCGTGGCTCCCCCTGTTGTTTTTAGCATATGATATTATAAATAGGCGAAAGAAGTATGTCGGTGGAACTCCGTGGGGCCTACAAGGGTGGGGGGTGCGTCCTCCTATCTCGTGGAAGCTTCGTGGAGTTCCAGACTTCCAGTCCAAGTCTCCTGGTTTGCGTTTGTTCCAAGAAAGATCCTCGTGAAGGTGTCGTTCCGTTTGGATTCCGTTTGATATTCCTTTTCTATGAAACACTGAAATAGACAAAAAACAGAAGTTGGCACTGGGCCTCCGGTTAATAGGTTAGTCCCAAAAATAATATAAAAGAGCATATTAAAGCCCATTAAACATCCAAAACAGATAATATAATAGCATGGAACAATAAAAAATTATAGATATGTTGGAGACGTATCAAGCGACTCCTCCCACTCCAAGAAGAGGCGGTGCAAGCCCAAGCTACTCCTGCCCGACAGCTCGGACTCCGATGAGGAGTCCGTGGCGTCCGAAAAGGTTCCGGAGATGGAACCCAGGGTCAAGCCCCCTGCCATGAGGTGCGAACCTAGACACTTCTTGTTTACTTAATTTTACCAGTCTCTATAATGATGGGAACCAATTGATACCATAGCCCACCGCGCGATCACCCTGCCGAGCAGACCTCGAGAGGGACTTCTCCACCCGCCGAGTTGGCGGACAGTGGAACCGCGTCGTGGTCCATGCCTCCCCTGGTTCGTGAAAAGGCTGGGGAGGTGTTGTCCCAAAGGACCCCTCCCCATCCAAGAACTGGGGATGGGGGCAACACAGTCATGGCTGAGGCTGATGCCTCAGTCACCGAAGACCAGGAGGGTGCGTCTCTCCTGGCCAATGCGGGGGAGAGTCCGGACTGTCCGAACCCTCCCAGTCAACCGCACCTGAACCCCCAAGACCCTCATAGGTGCCGGTCCCACCTTACAACGGGGAAGGGGTTGAGGTCCCGCCACCCGCGTTGGATACCAGCAACTAGGTAGTGGCGGGTTGGCCTGCCGCGATGGAGGAGTTTGTGAATAACTCCGTTATCGGCGATGGGCACCGCACCCTTATGGGCGCGGTTCTGTGGAGTGTTCGGTCCATCCATACCAGACTGAACAATGCCTTCCTAGGCCTTCAGACAGGCTTTGAGGTCAGTCAAGTAATGTCCTTTCACCGCAAAACAGATTTAACTTTTTTTAATCAAAGTTTGAGCAGGCCGTATATATAACAACCCCCGAGACTCTGTGAGGATTGCAAAAACCTTACAGAGGGTCAAATCTATAGGCCAGCATGCAAAGTATCATGTTTCATTTGATATCATAGGCATCTGCCCTGGAGATGGATCGGAAGCTGAAACGCTCCGATGAAGAACTTGACCTCGTCAACGAACGGCTTGATGAGTCACAAGGTAAGATCTTATCAAAATACATAGTTAACACTGCCGGTCAATTACATTCCACATTGTATGCTGAGCACATGGTGATTTCAGATGCCGCCACGGAGGTTGAGGGCCTCAAGGCGATGCTGAAGAAGGCCGAGGCCGAGGTGGCCAAAAAGAAAGCGGCTGTCGAAAAGGCGGTGACCGAACTTGAGAAGGCAAAGTCCCTCAAAAAAAGGCACAAGGCTCGACTTGCCAAAGTGCAGGTGGAGCTCAAGGATGCTGTCACGAAATGTGAGGCCCTTGAGCAGAAGCAGAAAGAGCAGTCCTCCAAGTTATCCATGACAGACAAAGATCTCCAGGAGGCCAGAACGGAAGTGCGGGGTGTCCGAGAGGAGCTTCGCCAAGTGGGGAGAACAGCAAATGGTAAGAAATACTTACTACTGAGTGTTTTTGGCGGCAACAGGTTCGTCTTGCTGACGCGGGTCTGGTGCTCCGCAGGCGTTTTTGCCGAGCGTCCGAAGAGTGCGGCGGCTGCAGTGGAGCACTATGCTACGTGGGAGGAGAACTCCGAACAGCGGCTTTTCTTGTCGCAGTTCCAGGCGCCCGAGCGCCCTCCCCTCCTCAGCAAACAGATGAAGGAGCTAATGGAGTTGCATTGGATGGCCAAGCCAGCCCTGAAGGATCTTTGTGTCCGGCTGTAGCTCACAGAGCCCATTCCGGACAACTACTTTGGCCTGGTGCATTCTACATGCCTTGAAGGAGATGGCTGGACTTTTGCGAAGACTGTGGTTCACTGGCCTAAGATCAAGGTGATGGACATGGCCATTGGTCCCCCGCCAGTTGGAAAGGAGCATCGCCGTCCCGAACTGTATTTTGCACAAGTTATGGATGGTTCTCGGGCGATAGAGGGCCAATGTTCCAAGGATGCAATTATTGAGTGATTGTATGAAGTTGTCAACTGAATCTTTTGCTTTATAATGCAGTTCGTTTGTATGTTATATACTATGGTGTTTTTATTTTGACTCATGTGCGGCCGTTTAATATTCTAAAAGTTACTAGTTGTCGGCTTTAGCCCCCAAGTGAATGGTACATGGGGTGTCTCATCTCCGCATTGTTACCCTTAGTCGACGTCTCGGTGCCTGAAGGCGGTAGTGCAGGACAGGGACTAGGCAATCAGACTATTCGGCTTTATTGCTTTCACTTAGCCATAGGAGCTTGACGGTGGGAGCTAATTCCTAGCCCCCTCGTGTTTTGTGATGTACGTGGGAGCCGAAGCATGCCTTTGTAATCACATGGTTCGTGCTAGGACGAACCCTGCGTATGACATGGATAAATAGCCCATGATTTCTTAGTTTAACACTTGTCATCGGATCGCTGACCAGTTGTCACTTACTATGACGTTCAGTTTTCAGCTTCCTCCCCTGAGGTGCTTGACTGGACTAGCCAGGAGTACAATTGTAGGGGTTCTCCCTTTACATTCTTAGCCAAACATGCGGAACGTAAGAAGTCAAGCACAGGAGCTGGGCAACCCAACTATTGACCCAAGACATAGTTCGGAACTAATGCATATAATGCAATATCTGAGACACCGAACACTCCATGAAAAGTGGTGCCGGACTTAGTACGTAGAGCTGATAGCAAGATCAAGCCTTTGGTCAATTAACCGATTTGTATTTGTTACACAATGTGTGCATGCCCAACTTTTCAAAGAGCAAGAAAAGGAGAAAGAGAAGAAAGAGGGCTAGATAATGTGGATGCCCAAGCACCGTAAAGGATGTTTTTATTTTCCATAAGATCTGTACATCTATCTGTACAATTTGAACTGTTGAGGCATTTATGCTAAGTAAGAAAAGATCTTTTCACAGAGAAAGGTTTACACAGGGCCTTGATGCATGGGTCGAAGCTTCCACTATGCCCTGCTGCATGTTTGCGCCTTTTCTTCTGCAAGGTGAAGGGGAGTGGAATGGACGTCCATGTAGAACACCACATGCTGGTGAGGGGTGCCTTCAATAGGGACCTTGAGATGTAGCCTAGCCATCATAGCTTGCTGTTGAGCGAGTCCGGAGTCCTACCCATTGTCTCCCGAGGACGCGGTGATGCCATAGTTAGGTTGAGCCAAACACATGGTGTTATGTGTTTAATATAGCCCCCACGGCCACCCATGGTATCTCGAGCACGAAGTTGTGCTGACGAGGCACGTAGAGTGCGATGAAGGTGGGTGTGTTGTGGGGAGCGTATCTCGGCCTATTTGCGGCATGCGTAGCCAGGTTCCCATGACAAGGATCGGGCTCGAGCCCATTTGATCGCATCTCTGGCCTTTACGGTGGGCTGATACTTCGGCCCGTTGGCGACAGCTTGGTCTTCAACTACCAGGGCTGCCGTGTGTTCCTCGGTCCGGAGTGAGTGCTCCGTGTTGCCGTTGATCGTTATCATGCCTGCGGGACGAGGCATCTTTAGCTTGAGGTATGTGTAATGCGGGACGGCGTTGAAATTGGCGAACACCGTTTGGCCAAGGAGGGCATGATAGCCACTGTGGAATGAGACGATATCGAAGATCAAGCCTTCGCTTCGGAAGTTGTCTAATGAGCTAAATACCACTTTCCAGGGTTACCGTGCCCGAGCAGTGGGCCTCTACGCCAGGAATGACCCCCTTGAAGGTGGTGTTGCTTGGTTTGATCCTTGATGGATCGATCCCATTTTCCTCACTGTGTCTGCATAAATCTGATTGAGGCTACTGCCTCGGTCCATGAGGACTCTTGTGAGGTGGTACCCATCTACGATGGGATCGAGTACCAGGGTTTCCAATCCTCCATGATAGAAACTGGTCGGATGGTCGCTGTTGTCAAAGGTGATGGGGCAAGCCGACCACGGGTTGAACTTCGGCGCTACGGGCTCGACGGCGTACACATCCCGTAGCACGCACTTCATACCTTCCTTGGTATATGGGTGGCGTGGATCATGTTAACTGTCTTAACCTCAGAAGGGAAGGGTTTTTGGCCTCCACTATTCGGCTTGCAGGGCTCCTCATCGTCCTTGCTTCGTGGGCTTTTGCCGGAGTCTTCGGTTGTGAGCTTGCCGGCCTGTTTTATCACCCAACAATTATGGTTGGTGTGGTTGGCGGGTTTTTCGGAGGTGCCATGGATCTGGCAGGGCTTGTCCAAGATTGCATCCAATTTGGTTGGGCAGTCCTGATTGCCTTTAGAAGGCTTTTTCTGTGACCCGGACTTCGGATTGCGGAATACGGCATTTACTACCGTCTCATCATCTTCGCCGTTGTTGTGGTGACATTTGTTCTTGTTCCGTCAAGGCTTCCCATTCCTGTCCCATACTTTCTAGGTGCCGGGAGCTTCTAGGTTGGTGCTTCTACGAGCTTGCCAACTGTCCTGTTTGGCATAGACATGGGTCATTAGGGAGGTAAGTGCAGACATCGTTCTTGGCTTGTCCTGGCCGAGCTGGTGTGCTAGCCATTCATCCCAAATACTATGCTTAAGGGCGGCTATAGCTTCGGCATCCTAAAAGTCAACGATCCAATTCTTCTTGGTCAAAACCCAGTTCTAAAATTGCCGGTCTGACACACCGGGCTGCTAGATTACGTGGCTCAGGTCATTGGCTTCCAGGGGTCGGACATAAAGTGCCCTAAAAGTTAGCCCGGAAGGCGTCCTCGGGCTCCTCCCAACATCCTATGGAGTCTTCGGAGAGGCTATTTAGCCAGTGTCAAGCCGGGCCCTTGAGTTTTAATGGTAGGTACTTGATGGCATGGGAGGTCGTCCCCTTGTGCCATGTGAATGTGTAATAGAAAATCTTCGATCCATGCTGTCGGATTTGTTTTCCTATCATAGGGCTCAATATTAACATGTTTGAAATCTTCTGAGAATTGGTGATGCATAACCCTATATGTGAAGCATAGAGGGTGAGCGGCGCCCCTAACTCGGGCTACATCGCGTCGGAGGTCGCTCGTCATCCAGGCTTGCTGCTAGTCTCAAACTCTGTCATTTCAGTCTAGCCAGGATTTGTATCCGTCTTGTCTAGTAGGAGGATCACTTTTAGGTCTGTAGATGGACGTTGTCAGACCTGCCCATGCATTCAGGTCACGAAGTAGGTCGTACTCATACCTTGGTCGCATTGGCTTCTTTCCTTGATGGCGAGGGTGGGTGGGAGGTTGTTCAGTTTTATAAACATTCCAGTCCCGTCCACAAGGGGGGCAGTCCGGCTGGTCCACCCGAGTGTACCTTGCAGGCGCTGGATCTATGGCCTCGTCATCGAATTGCGATAGTAGCCTTCGCTTTGGGTAGCTTTTGGTCTGTCGTGTGTGGTCGTACTCCTCAGCAGCTAGGACCTTGGTCCATCTGCCATTGAGGGTATCCTATTCGGCCTTTATTTTTTGCCACTATTTCTTCAGGCTACGCGTAGTCGTAATGAGTTGTTGCTTGAACCGCTCTTGATACAGCTGGTCTTCGAGGACGATGAAATCTTCGTCGCCCAAGCTGACCTCCTCCTCAGAAAGGGCGAGGTAATTGTTGTCTTCAGAGTCATCGAGGTATTCAGAATCAAGTGGGTCCTTGTGTTCTTCGTGATTGTTTTCTGGTTGTTCATCGGTGCCGAGGTCGTCAAAGTTGTCTTTATTGTCCGGAGTGGCATTTTCTCCAGTGTTCGTGTTGCTCGCATGGCTTCGACGTGCCTTTGAGTGGTGATGCTATCTCCGACATTTTGGCGGCTCATTGCTGGGCCTTCCATTATCCTTCCCGAGAGTGTCGGCGCCTTCTTTCGGGGTGTCCACAATGTAGACATCGCAGGTGGACATGGCCGTCCAGCGGCCGGTGAGGGGGGGAGCAACATTCGTGTTAGCCGTGGCTCCACTATCCTTGTCCATCCATATATTCGGCGTTTTCCGAAGTGTAGTTCAACATGTTAGTTAAGTCTTCGACTCTGGATACTAGGTGGGTGGTGGGTGATACGTCTCCGTTGTATCTATAATTTTTGATTGTTCCATGCCAATATTGCACAACTTTCATATACTTTTGGCAACTTTTTATACTATTTTTGGGACTAACATATTGATCCAGTGCCCAGTGCCAGTTCCTGTTTGTTGCATGTTTTTTGTTTCACAGAAAATCCATATCAAACGGAGTCCAAACGGGATAAAACTGACGGAGATTTTTTTGGAATATATGTGATTTTTGGGAAGCAGAATCAACACGAGACGATGCCCGAGGGGGCCACGAGGTAGGGCGCGCCTCGGGCCCTTGTGGTCAAACCATATGGCCGTTGGAGCCATTCTTTCGCTGCAAGAAAGCTAATATCCGGATAAAAACCGTGTCCAAATTTCAGCTCAATCGGAGTTACGGATCTCCAGAAATTTAAGAAACGATGAAAGCGCAGAATCAGGAACGCAGAAACAGAGAGAGACAGATCCAATCTCGGAGGGGCTCTCGCCCCTCCCATGCCATGGAGGCCATGGACTAGAGGGGAAACCCTTCTCCCATCTAGGAAGAAGTTCAAGGAAGAAGAATAAGAAGAAGAAGAAGGGGGGCCCTCTCCCCCTCTCTCCCGGTAGCGCCAGAACGCCGCCGGGGCCATCACGGTCACCGCAATCTACACCAACAACTTCACCTCCTTCATCTCCAACTCTTCCCCCTCTATGCAGCGGTGTAACCCTCTTTTACCTTTCGTAATCTCTACTTAAACATGGTTCTCAATGCTATATATTATTTTCCCAATGATGTATGGCTATCCTATGATGTTTGAGTAGATCCATTTCGTCCTGTGGGTTAATTGATGATCATGATTGGTTTCAGTTGCATGTTTTATTATTGGTGCTGTCCTATGGTGCTCTCCGTGTTGCGCAAGCGTGAGGGATCCTCGCAGTAGGGTTTGCAATATGTTCATGATTTTCTTATGGTGGGTGGCGTGAGTGACAGAAGCACAGACCCGAGTAAGTAGGTTGTTTGCGTATGGGAGTAAAGAGGACTTGGTGCCTTATAATGCTATGGTTGGGTTTTACCTTAATGATCTTTAGTAGTTGTGGATGCTTGCTAGATTTCCAATCATAAGTTCATATGATCCAAGAAGAGAAAGTATGTTAGCTTATGCCTCTCCCACAAATAAAATTGCAATAATGATTACCGGTCTAGTTATCGATTGCCTAGGGACAAATAACTTTTTTGTGTGACAAAAAGCTCTCTACTAAAACTAACTTAGTTGTGTCTTCATCTAAACAGCCCCTACTTTTTATTTACGCGCTCTTTATTATCTTGCAAATCTACCCAACAACACCTACAAAGTATTTCTAGTTTCATACTTGTTCTAGGTAAAGCGAACGTTAAGTGTGCGTAGAGTTGTATCGGTGGTTGATAGAACTTTAGGGAATATTTGTTCTACCTTTAGCTCCTCGTTGGGTTCGACAATCTTACTTATAGAAAGAGGCTACAATTGATTCCCTATACTTGTGGGTTATCAAGACCTTTTTCTGGCACCGTTGCCGGGGAGCAATAGCGTGGGGTGAATATTCTCATGTGTGCTTGTTTGCTTTATCACTAAGTAATTTTTATTTGTTGTTCTAAGTTGTTCTCTATCTTTAGTTATGGATATGGAAATACCAAAAACATTAGGTTTACTTGCTACTCATGGAGATGGGGAACCTCCTAAAACCCTATATGCCCATTATGTGAAATATATTATGTACTACTTTGATAATCCTGAGAAAACCCCATTCAACTTTATAATGGAAGTAACGTTGGATCAACGTGAATACTTTAGGGATTATCGCATGACACAAAAAGGGAAACTATTATGGGATCAAATTTATATGTTGCATTGGTATGCTTGGCAACTATGCTTGAGATATAATTATACTTGTTGCCCTAGGATGAAGGCTCCACATCTTCCCTTTTCATGTGAATTTAATGATGATGAAACCTTGACTTCTTATGCTAATGGTATATATGATTATTATGATGTGGAACAAATGGAAGAATTCATTGCTTTTATGGGTGCTTATGAAATTGAATCTTTGTTTAAAGAGTTTGAAGATTTTGATGATTCAGTTTATACACCAGAAAATTTAGCTATCCTTAAATATTGCTATGAGAATTATAAATACAATTATGATATTGATGAATTTGTTTAGAAAGTATCCGCTGTCCGAGAAGAGAATAATATTTTGCAGGTGTCTATGGAAGGAGAAATGGATGAAACTCTGAGCTCATTGGATGAAAAAGATGATGAGGGGAGCGAAGAACAAAAGGAGGAAGAGCGGATTAGCTACCCGTGCCCACCTTCTAATGAGAGTAACTCTTCAACTCATACATTGTTTAATTTCCCTTCGTGCTTACCGAAGGATGATTGCTATGATGATTGTTATGATCCCATTGATTCTTTTCAAATATACCTTTTTGATGATGCTTGCTATGCTTGTGGCCAAGATGCCAATATGAATTATGCTTATGGAGATGAACTTGCTATAGTTCCTTATGTTAAACATGAAATTTTTGCTATTGCACCCACGCATGATAGTCCTATTATCTATTTGAATTCTCCCGACTACACTATATCGGAGACGTTTGCCCTTATTAAGGATTATATTGATGGGTTGCATTTCAGTACTACACATGATGATTTTTATAGATATAATATGCATGTGCTTGCTTCTCCTACTTGCAATTATTAGGAGAGAGGAACTACATCTCCGCCTCTCTATGTTTCCAACACGATAAAATTGCAAGAAACTGTTTATACTATGCATTGGCCTTTACTATGTGTGCATGAATTGTTCTGTTATGACATGCCGATGCATAGGAAGAGAGTTAGACTTCATCATTACATGATATATGTTGCTTTGTGCTCACTACTAAATCACAAATCATTGTTAATTAAAATTTTCTTTGATATACCTTGGGATCTGGGTGGATTCATTACTTGAGCACCTTATGCCTAGCTTATTGGCTTTAAAGAAAGCGCTAACCGGGAGACAACCCGGAAGTTTTAGAGAGTCATTTATTTCTGTTGAGTGCTTTTATATAGTTTAAAAACAAAAAAATAAAGAGGGGAACCCAAAACTTTTCAAAAAGGAAAGTGAAAGTGAGAGAGACAAGCATTGTTGAAGTGGGGGAGCTCCTTGAACTTTCTTCATGCTCACGGAAACTTTTTGAATCTTGATTACAGAAACTTTTCAACAAAAAAAATTATCCCCTTGTACAATTCCATTATATTATAAATATAATGTGCCACGATTTACCTTTAGGATGTTTACATTGCTTGTTGTTTTGTGCGGTGCAGAACAGAAACTTTGGATGTAGTGCACGATTTTACATTTTTTACTGGAACGTCAAACGGTTCTGAAACTTTTTGCACTGTCTTTATATACAAATTGTTTATTTGTACTAATTGTTTCAGAATTTGTGGAGTACCAGAAGTATGGTGAATGTTCAGATTACTACAGACTGTCCTGTTTAAGACAGATTCTGTTTTTGATGCATAGTTTGCTTGTTTTGATGAAACTATCAATTTCTATCAGTGGATTAATACATGGAAAAGTTATATTACAGTATCTACAATGAAAAAACAAAATATGAATTGGTTTGCAACAGTACTTAGAGTAGTGATTTGCTTTATTATACTAACGGATCTTACCGAGCTTTCTGTTGAGTTTTGTGTAATTGAAGTTTTCAAGTTTTGGGAGAGATCACGATGGATGAAGGAAAAATGAGTGGCAAGAGGCTAAGCTTGGGGATTCCCGAGGCACCCCAAGGAAATATTCAAGGACTCCCAAGCAACCAAGCATCGGGATGCCCCAGAAGAAATCCCCTCTTTCTTCTAACAATCATCGGTAATTTTACTTGGAGCTATATTTTTATTCGTCACATGATATGCGTAAATCTTGGAGCGTCTTTTGCATTTAGTTTTCACTTTTATTTGATTCACCATGCTGGTATGAGATAGTCCTTGGATGATTTATATAATGCTCATTGCACTTCACTTATATCTTTTGAGTATGGCTTTATAGAATGCTTCATGTGCTTCACTTATATCTTTTGAAGTTTGGATTGCCTGTTTCTCTTCACATAGAAAACCGCCATTTGTAGAATGCTCTTTTGCTTCACTTATATTTGTTAGAGCGTGGGCATATATTTTGTAGAAAGAATTAAACTCTATTGCTTCACTTATATCTATTTAAAGAGATGATAGGAACTGGTCATTCACATGGTTAGTCATAAAATCCTACATAAAACTTGTAGATCACTGAATATGATATGTTTGATTCCTTGCAATATTTTTGAGATATAAAGATGGTGATATGAGAGTCATGCTAGTGGGTAATTGTGGATTGTAGAAATACTTGTGTTGAGGTTTGTTATTCCCGTAGCATGCATGTATGGTGAACCGTTATGTAACGAAGTTGGGGCATGATGTATTTATTGATTGTCTTCCTTATGAGTGGCGGCCGAGGATGAGCGATGGTCTTTTCCTACCAATCTACCCCCCTAGGAGCATGCATGTAGTACTTTATTTCGATGACTAATAGATTTTTGCAATAAGTATGTGAGTTCTTTATAACTAATGATGAGTCCATGGATTATACGCATTCTCACCCTTCCATCATTGTTAGCCTCTTAGGTACCGTGCATTTCCCTTTCTCACCTCGAGAGTTGGTGCAAACTTCGCCGGTGCATCCAAACCCCGTGATATGATACGCTCTGTCACACATAAGCCTCCTTATATCTTCCTCAAAACAACCACCATACCTACCTATCATGGCATTTCCATAGCCATTCCGAGATATATTGCCATGCAACTTCCATCATCATCATATACATGACTTGAGCATTTATTGTCATATTGCTTTGCATGATTGTAAGATAGCTAGCATGATGTTTTCATGGCTTGTCTGTTTTTTGATGTCATTGCTATGCTAGATCATGGCACATCCCGGTACACCGTCGGAGGTATTCATATAGAGTCATATATTTGTTCTAGTATCAAGTTGTAATATTGAGTTGTAAGTAAATAAAGGTGTGATGATAATCATTATTAGACCATTGCCCCATGAAAAAAAGAGAGGCCAAAGAAGCCTAAATAAAAAAGGGGGCCAAAGAAGCCCGCCAAAAAAAGAGAAGAAGAAGGGGGGCAATGTTACTATCCTTTTACCACACTTGTGCTTCAAAGTAGCACCATGTTCTTAATATAGAGAGTCTCTTGAGTTATCACTTTTATATAATAGTGGGAATTTTCATTATAGAACTTGGTTTGTATATTCCAACGATGGACTTCCTCAAATGCCCTAGGTCTTCATGAGCAAGCAAGTTGGATGCATACCCACTTAGTTTTCAGTTCGAGATTTCATATACTTATAGCTCTTAGTGCATCCGTTGCATGGCAATCCCTACTCCTCGCATTGACATCAATTGATGGGCATCTCCATATCCCGTTGATTAGCCACGTCGATGTGAGACTTTCTCCTCTTTTGTCTTCTCCATACAACCTCCACCATCATATTCTATTTCACCTATAGTGCTATGTACATGGCTCACGCTCATGTATTGCGTGAAAGTTGAAAAGGTTTGAGAACATCAAAAGTATGAAACAATTGCTTGGCTTGTCATCGAGGTTGTGCATGATTTGAATGCTTTGTGTGGTGAAGATGGAGCATAGCCAGACCATATGATTTTGTAGGGATAACTTTCTTTGGCCATGTTATTTTGAAAAGATATGATTGCTTTATTAGTATGCTTGAAGTATTATTGTCTTAATGTCAAATGATATACTATTGCTTTGAATCACTCATGTCTTAATATTCATGCCATGATTAGATTACATGATCAAGATTATGCTAGGTAGCATTCCACATCAAAAATTATCTTTTTTATCATTTACCTACTCGAGGATGAGCAGTAATTAAGCTTGGGGATGCTGATACGTCTCCGTCGTATCTATAATTTTTGATTGTTCCATGCCAATAATGCACAACTTTCGTATACTTTTGTCAAATTTTTATACTATTTTTGGGACTAACATATTGATCCAGTGCCCAGTGCCAGTTCCTGTTTGTTGCATGTTTTTTGTTTTGCAGAAATTCATATCAAACAGAGTCCAAACGGGATAAAAATTGACGGAGATTCTTTTTGGAATAAATGGGATTTTTGGGAAGAAGAATCAACGTGAGACGATGCCCGAGGGGGCCACGAGGCAGGGGGCGTGCCCTAGGGGGTCAGGCAGTTGGTGCCCTTCTTTCGCATCAAGAAAGCTAATATTCGGATCAAAATCGTTTCCTAATTTCAGCCCAATCGGAGTTACGGATCTCCGGGAATTTAAGAAATGGTGAAAGGGCAGAATCTGGAACATAGAAACAGAGAGAGACAGAGAGACATATCCAATCTTGGAGGGGCTCTTGCCCCTCCAATGCCATGGAGGCCATGGACTAGAGGGGAAACCCTTCTCCCATCTAGGTAGAAGGTCAAGGAAGAAGAAGAATAAGGGGGCCCTCTCCCCCTCTTCCCCGGTGGCACCGGAAAGCCGCCGGGGCCATCATCATCACCGCAATCTACACCAACAACTTCACGGCCGTCATCACCAACTTTCCCCCCCCCTCTATGTAGTGGTTAACCCCTCTTTTACCTGCTATAATATCTACTTAAACATGGTGCTCAATGCTATATATTATTTCCCAATGATGTATGGGTATCCTATGATGTTTGAGTAGATCTGTTTTGTCCTATGGGTTAATTGATGATTGTGATTGGTTTAAGTTGCATGTTTTATTATTGGTGTTGTCCCATGGTGCTCCCCATGTCACGCAAGCGTGAGGGATCCCCGCTGTAGGGTTTGCAATATGTTCATGATTTTCTTATGGTGGGTGGCGTTAGTGACAAAAGCACAGACCCGAGTAAGTAGGTTGTTTGCGTATGGGAGTAAAGAGGACTTGATGCCTTATAATGCTATGGTTGGGTTTTACCTTAATGATCTTTAGTAGTTGCAGATGCTTGCTAGAGTTCCAATCATAAGTGCATATGATCCAAGAAGAGAAAGTATGTTAGCTTGTGCATCTCCTCAAATAAAATTGCAATAATGATTACCGGTCTAGTTACCAATTGCCTAGGGACAAATAACTTTCTTGTGTGACAACAAGCTCTTTACTTAAACTAACTTAGTTGTGTCTTCATCTAAACAGCCCCTACTTTTTATTTACGCGCTCTTTATTATCTTGCAAATCTATCCAACAACACGTACAAAGTATTTCTAGTTTCATACTTGTTCTAGGTAAAGCGAACGTTAAGCATGCATAAAGTTGTATCGGTGGTCGATAGAACTTGAGGGAATATTTGTTCTACCTTTATCTCCTCATTGGGTTCGACACTCTTACTTATCGACAGAGGCTACAATTGATTCCCTATACTTGTGGGTTATCAGTGGGAGGGTCGTAAAATTCCCTATGATTCACCTTGAGGGGCTGCTGAACATGGGCCGCAGGTGGATCTTCCCGAATAGACATTATCTGGATTCAGTCCAGCACCTCGTTTAATAAGGCGAGGGTCATCGGTACATGGTGGTCGCTGATGGCTGGTCTCCGATGTGGTGGCACAATGAATGATCTAGGTCTGGGCTAGACCCCAACTTGAAGGGCCGAGTCAAACTCAAGGCCTGAGGTCGGCTCTGTGGCCGGACAAGCAGGAGAGATCGAAGATAGAACTTGGTCTTTGGATGTAGTCTCCATATTGGGGTTGATTCGTGAGAACATCGTCCCGTCACTAGGGCTCAAGACCCGATTTGCGTCGCGAAGGAAGGATTTGGCCGAGAGTGACTCTTGGCGTCCTTACACCGCTTCTACACCGAGGCCAGAAGCTGGGCCTTCGACAGGCGTGGCTGGAGGGGATCCCTGGTCTCCGGATAGAGAGGAGCTGGCCGAGCTTAAGGCCGGCCGAAGGGTTGAGGCTGATTCGTAGATCGGTTCGGGAGAAAGCTCCGGGGCAGGTACGGCAGGGCTCATAGGGATGCCCGGTGAGGCCGCGAATCTGGCAAAGACCAAATCACCTTGAGCGTCCGCGATGTACTCCAGGTTGCCGAATCTAATCTGGTGCTCGGGGGCAAAATTGCTGATTTGGTCTAGATGACCAGTTGGGTTGGTGTGCAGCACGATGCTGCCGAAAGCGAAGAGTTGGCCGGGGACAAAGAGGTCCCCGGAGCTGATGCCCTCTCTGATGATCAGGCGAGCGATTGATCCTTCGGTGACCCAACAACAGAACTCTCAATGAAAGCACAAATGTCGGTGTCAAAACTGGCGGACCACGGGTAGGGGGTCCCGAGCTGTGGATCGAACATGAATGGGGAACAAGGGACGATGAACATAGTGTTTACCCAGGTTCGGGCCCTCTCGAAGAGGTAAAACCCTACGTCCTGCTTGATTGTATTTGATCTGTATCATATGGTTACAGAGTCGATCTACCACGAGATCAGGCGAGCTAAACCCTAGGTTGATGGGGTGATGGATGTTGATCTAGCACTAACACTACTGGGAAAAGGCCTACTAGTGGCGCACCAGTTTTGCCTACTAATGACGCACTACTAGTGCGCCACTAGTACCACGCCACCAATATTATATACTAATGGCGCACCACTGGTGCGCCATTAGTATCTGGTATACTAATGCTCACCACGCCGTGCGCCATTAGTATAGACCAACATGCGCCATTAGTATGCCTCCCAGGGGGCCATATTTACCCATGTGCTTTGGCATACTAATGGCGCACTATGGGGTGATGTGCCATTAGTATCCTTTGGCATACTAATGGCGCACTGTGTCGTGATGCGCCATTAGTATCCTTTGGTATACTAATGGCGCACTATGAGGTGATGCGCCATTAGTATGAATATTAGGTTTTTTTCCCTTTTCTGATTTTTGCACAGGTTACAAAATGTATTATTGGACAGAATATAGACAGCACCACACAGCAACAGCAGATTCATCGAATACAATAGAAGATTAGTCTCCGAATACAATTTGTAGTGACCCGACCCGAATGGATCAAGTCTCTGTGCTTAAGTGTCATCCCTGGATCGGTATGCTGACACACACAGTAGTCGAGGATTTATAACAGAGGTAAATCACATGTAAAAGTAACGTAAATACTATTACCTCAATCCCAAAATAGCGGAAGTAACAAGGTTGTGGATTCCCATCAACGCAAACAGCAAAGTTGAATGTAGAAATCGTAACCCTAACGTATCACTTACTCGTCGTAAGATACTCCTGCAACATGAGACGTTGCGGCCACAAAGGGTCAGTACATTGAATGTACTGGCAAATTCACACTGTAGAGCAATGATGAATAATGGCTATCACTACATGCATATTTGGCTGGTGGAAAAGCTCTATGGTTATAGTTTTTGCGAAAAGCCAATTTTTCCCTACTACAATGAAATAAATTTTATTTAACTATCATGGTGGTTGTTGAACATTGAGAATGGTTCACAGCATTCTCAGTCCCAATTAAATAACATCATTAAACCCAACAAAATTAATTTAAAGTAACATGATGAGATCAACAGGATAATCCAAGAACTAGATACTCAAGATGTCCATAACCAGGGACACGGCTAACCATGATTAGTTTATACACTCTGCAGAGGTTTGCGCACTTTTCCCCACAAGACTCGATCGCCTCCGTTTGGTTTCTCGCACTACATGGTGTTTGAGAAACGGATGACCGAGATATAGTCTTTCAGAAGTGCTAGCACCTTACGATCGGGTAGACCGTACCACCTACATCCCCTACATCTGCTAGTCTACCACTGTAAGAGTTCGCACGACTTAGTCAACTATGCTAGAGCCCATAATAGCTTGTGGCTGCACACGGAAGTTTCTAGCATGAAAAATCTCATGATCCCTTTGAGCCTGGGTGGAGGTCCATAAAAAAAGGCAATCCTGGTCTACCCAGGTGCCTAGACAGGCAATCCTAGAATAACCAAGTGCCTCAATCCACCCAGATGTGTGTTTAAGTTGCCACCTTAAGTAAACCATTAATTAGCAATCTTACCTCTGTCATGAATACTCTCAAAACCCAATCCATGTCTACGAGCATAGCATGGCACTATAAGCATAACGTAATAGTAACTCCCAAGGGTTTGATAATAAACAGGTCATAGGTACTACCTCATCAACTACTTCCCAATACCCACATGTTATTAATCCTACCCATGCAATGTTTAAGGGTTGTAACTAATGCATAAAATCTGGGTATGAAAAGGGATGCATAAAGTGTGAACTTGCCTGCAATGTTGATGAAGATGATTCACACTCAAAAATCTTGATAGCTCTACTCGTCACACTCCGGTTAATCTATCGTAATCAAGCAATAGTAACCATACATAAGCAATCACTCAAAAATCAGAAAGATCGAAGAAGTCGATTCGGAAAACATCAAAACCAAGAAAATAGCTCTTGCAACATAAAACAATTTCTAACAGTACCAAAATTATATGAATTTGGCCTTATCAGAAAGTTTAGGTCAAGAGCTTCGATTTGCAAAAAGAATCAACTCAAACGGAGCTACGAAACTCAAGTTATGATCAAACGAAGTTTGAATTCAAATCTGATCTAATTCAAACTTTAAACTTTTCAAAAACATGTTTGAGTTGGATTACTGGATAGAGGAGATCATAACGAAGACGTGGGCATTGGTTTCGTTGGATTTGGACTAACGAGTAAAAGGTTATGATCGATTGATGAACAGGGACTAATCTGTAAAGAAAATCCTCACATACAGGTCCCTGGCCGCAAATTACAGAAAAAGAAAAAAAAACTAAAAGGCTATATAACGAACGTTCGCTAACGAACGCTAATGAACGAAGCGTTCGCTAGGTTAGAGAGAAAAAAAGAATGGATCTAATCCGTTAGATCTAAATCTAACGGACGAGAGGCGGGGAGGAGTACCGCGGCGGCGGGCGACGTCAGCGGCGAGGAAGACGGTGGCGGCGGCTTCGGCGTTGAACGGGAAGGCGGCTCCGGTGGCTCTCCGGCTCGGGCGTCACCACCAGAAGGAGCGGGGCGACGAGGCGGATCTCGTCGGAGCTCGAACTCCGGCGAGTGCGGGCGGTGGCTGCAAACGGCGCGGTGGCGGCTCGGCTTCGAGCGGTGAGATTCGGGGGAGAGAGGGGTGTCCGGGCGGTAGCCTTATAGGAGGAGGGGAGGCCCGATGGCGTGGGGAAGGGGCAAGGGCGGCGCGGAGTCCGGCCATGGGACGGCGGCGGCGCGTGCCCGAGCGGGTCTCCCGCTCGGGAGGAGGGAGGCGGTGCGGCTGGGCTGGCCGTGGTCTGGCTTCGGCTGGGCCGGCCCAGTCGGCGAGGGAAAACCTTTTTTTATAAAACATTTTGTCAGAAAATAAAAACAGAGAAAAAAATAGATAAATATATATATTATATAGGCATATAATATATCAAAATTTGCGGAAAAAGATTTCCTACACGGTGAACATTTTCCTAGTATTAAATAAATACACACAAATTCAGATAAATCAAAGAGTGCTACTGGTCTATTAAAATCCAACAAAAATCATTTTTAAAATACCAAAATGATTTCAAATTAATTTTTCTCCAATTTTCTATTGTAGGGAATCATGTTACCCTAATTTCCATATATTTTATTTCTGGAGAAAAATAATTTGAAAAAAAGACTCAAATAACTCCAAATTGAGAATAAATTCAAAAGAACTTTGAATTTAATTCTTTGAAACTCCCAACTCATATTTCATATAATTTGAAGAAGTCATTTTATCTTCTCTCATGAAAATCATTGAGCTGCATGAAGTTTCTGGATTGGAAATATTTTCCAAATGAAATTCAAATATTTCCAACATCCCTTGTCATTTTAAATAAATGGAAGAAGTCATGTCATCTTCTCTCCAGGGTTTCGTGGTGAAAAGAATTTGAATTCACGGAGATCATAAAATGCAAAGGTGAAAGTTTGGGAAAGTCCTTTTATTCCCTCTCATTTAACTTTCAAAAAGCTTTGAATTTCACTCACTTTCAGTCAATCAATCAAACATTCAATCAAATCTATCTATTTATTATAACATTCCGGAATTTAGAATTTTGGGATGTTACAAACCTACCACCCTTAAAATGAATCTTGTCCTCGAGATTCGGAGAGGCTAGAAAGAAATAGGTTAGGTTCAGTGTCTTCTCAAAATCCATCAATCATAACAGGGGGTCTGGGTGCTACCACCCTTAAAATCATTGTTACGGTTCCATCAAAACTCATATACTCCATCCTTGTTCTTGGCAGTGTCGGTCTTCTCAGATCGTAAGGATAATTCCTTATCCGGGCTCTTCCGGTAGTGGCATAACCTTTACCGCAATACTTCTGTCCTTTCATCTTGGTAAGGTTATCCCGAGACTGGGTCTTCTTCGATGACGGGTCTGGCGCCAATACTAATCAACTATCGACATCTCATGGTGGTCAACAATTTATGGTTTCTCCTGCAGGAAATGGGTTTGGGTTGATCCTCACCATATAACCTACGGTTGGCAAAAAGCTGCCGTGTACAAGGGAAAAGTTCTTATACCATTCTAAGGTTTAGCAAGGTTTAATATCGTCGTCTCTATACTATAGGCAAGTCACTCAGATTTACCATCCCATATAGCAAGGCGAATAATAAGAGTAAGTCGGTATGGTGATCAATCCATCCCGCACCCAAATCATTACCATGTATATGGTTTAGCGAATCTCGCATTCTAACACTCGGTCATCCTCACAAGCATTGCAGAATTTCTCTTGTCGACGAACCAAGTTCGGATAAATCCATAGATTCTGCAAGCCAAACAACCATCTATCATTCCTTCACAACTCTCAGGTTTTGCGTAACTCCTATAAGATCGTCTGTCGATAAAATCGTAACTTCCTTCAGGGTTTTTCCTTCAGCAAGAATGTGCTTGCTTCTTGGCAGGTCCTGGGGCCTGTGGGTTATGGCCCATCTCATCACTTGTAGTCCTTGAACTTATCATCGGGCAACTGATCATTATTCCAACTTCCAACTTCCTATTATTCTTAAATCCATCCAATTGTACTGTCTTTCTTCCTTCTATTGGCACCAAACTAGGACATGATTACTCAGACTCCTCATGGAGTTTCCATTGATCCATATTTCTGACATCATACCTCCTTTATATCCAATAGTAATTCATCTCTTCATCCTCGTGGGAGATCTCTCATACCGAGATAAAAACTTATATTTATGAAGTCCATATTCCACTTCGTGGAACATCATTATCCTTTCCAGGGTCAAGCGTCTTTATAGGGAAATATTGGCCATCTCTGCATGGCACTTCTTCAACTGGGAATCATGAAACACATCATGAACTCCTGACAGTCCTTCGGGTAACTCCAACTTGTAGGCCACTTCTCTCATACGCTCCAAAACTCGGTATGGTCCTACAAATCTCGGGGCTAACTATCCCTTAACTCCAAATCGTTTCACTCCTCGCAGAGGGGTCACACGAAGACATGCTTTGTCTCCAATTTCATAGACTACCTCCTTGAGTCTACATAACTCTTCTGCCTAGACCGAGCTACCTTCAGTCTGTCTCGAATCAACTTTACATTCCCCTCTGACTCCTTGATCACATTTGGTTCAAACAACTGATGGTCTCCAACTTCATCCCACATACTCTTGGGGCATCACACATATCGAGACAAAACTCGTATTCATTTTGTCCAAAATCCATTACAGGGTACTACCACCCTTAAAATGCACAAATCTTCCATAAACCATATTTCTCTTATCCTCAAAAATGGTAAAAATCCTTCTTCATAGAGTAACAAATCATAAAATCCATATCAGTACCAATGATGCTACTTTATTCATTCTCAAATGATTACAATCTCTCACTTTTCCATTACATGTCTCAACTCAACACCTCAATATAAAAGAAAATGTTCTCACTTCTACTACTCCATTTCTTTTGTTGCAAACTCAACTATCTAGCACAAGTTTCCTTCTCCTTGGGGCATCCTCTGGCAAAGTGCCCTACTCTATTACAACGAAAACATATTACTTCTGACAAGTCTCGAGGTTTCCTTTTTGGGCAATTGTTGAGGTAGTGTCCTGACTCCTTGCACCTGTAACAGGTGATATGACTCAGATCCTTCCTGGAATCAAATCTGCTTCTCTTCCTGGACCTTTCCATGCCAATCATGGCTTCTATTTCTTGTGGGTCATATTCTAGTTCCTCTGTCGGGAATTCTACTAGATCCCCATTCATACAATTCTGGGGGATGTGTCCTTCTTCTCCACATGAATAGCATGACTTGGTGTAGGGTTTAATTAGTTGTTCTTTGGGTGTGTCCTCCACCTCTTCCTTCATCACGGGTTCTTCTAAAATTTCCATAAGGGCTCCTTTAATTACTTCTTTCTTGTGTTGGATGGTTCGTTGTACCATGGGGTAAATGTGACACTGAGCAGGATAGTGGGTAGTCCCTTCACACAAGAAACAAGTGATCTGCCTAGTTGGGCATTCTTCAACTGGGTGACTTCCTTCACAATTAGGGCATTCATCCTTGTGTTCTTTATGGGTGTGTCCTATTTCTCCATAAATCTTGCATGCACAAGGTTTCTTCATATCCTTTCCATAAGGCTTCAACTTCTGGGACACAAACCGAGACTTTGGCAAAGTCAACTTAAATTCTTTCCAAGTGGTTACTCCTTGCCATCCATTGATGGTTTGGTACATCCTCCACCAAGTAGCAGCACCTCTTTCAAAGCACTGAAGAGCATGCTGGGTCATATCATTTCCAACTACAGGGTTATTCTTCATGTGATCCTCCATGTTCTGAATCCATCGGTCCGTCTCCAACTGACTCATCGGTCCAGAAAATACAAGCTCATCTCCATTCATCATCTATTGGGTCCATGGGTTATGGGGTGAGATAAGAGAGATCGAGAGAGATACACACAATACAAACAAGGTTTTGAAAAGGCAGATTTTATTGTGGCTGTCGAAAAACATCAAACAAATGATAGCTCACAATCGTCGCATCTAACATAGGTATATAACATGGGTTTGGTCTTCTAAGGTCAATAAATCTTCAACGTCTCCAAACTCTTCAAGCCTTGTTCATGCCTCCAATGGCTTCTTCCGATCATGCTTGTCTTTCTCAAATCCTTTTGCCAGATCATTTCTGTTGTCGCAAAGTCTATCATGACGTCCTTTAATATTTTTGGAGTTGCATTCCAAACTTCTGGGATTCAACATCCTTGGCGTGCTCTAGTTCCTGACGAATCTTCGGTTTCTCGAGGTTGTAGCTCCTCCAGCTTAGCTACTTTCAACTTTTGGGTCCTGAGTTCTTCACGAAATGCTCCTTGTTAAAATACGGCTTCTTGCAGCTCCATCTTAACTTCTTGATATAAGACTCTAGATCCTGATGATACACCGGCTAAGGCTAAAACTTCATCTTATTAATAGGTGCTCCATCAGCCTTCTTCCATCAAATCCATTATGAAGAAATGCACCCTCAACTCAGCACAGTGACAATAGCATCAGCGGCGATGACATCATGGATAACCGTGTTTCTTCCCTTGTCATTGCCATAAGCTATCTTCCATAGTTGATATCTCCTGCCTTAGGGTTTTCTTAGAAAAAACTTCGAGTCCTATGCTCCATGTTCCAGTCTTTCTCCAACACACCTTGATCTCGGGTATTGATAACTTCCATAGTCTGTCAAGTTCCATAAGGGGTGCCTTCCTAGTTCATACAAATCTGGAAAATTCTTCAGAGTCTTCAAATTTTCCTAGTCTTCAACCGTTGTAGTTTCCATTATTATAATGTATGGTATAATCCTCTTCATTCCGAATGGTCTTAGTAGTCCGATATCTTGTACTTCTTGGAGTGGTCTCATCAGTCGAATCTTTGTGTGGTCAAAAGGGGGAAAGGGATATGGTCTCAATAATGGGAATTTTTGAATAAGCTCAGAAGAGAAGAGAGGTAAAAGATCTTTTTGAAAGGGAAAGTTGTAGAGAAAAATGTTTGCTATGGGCTTGCCAATTTCTAGGGTCACGTCCTACAGTCAACATGTGCTCTGATAACATCTTGTAGAGACCCGACCCAAATGGATCAAGTCTTTGTGCTTAAGTGTCATCCCTGGATCGGTATGCTAACACACACAGTACTCGAGGATTTATAACAGAGGTAAATCACATGTAAAAGTAACGTAAATACTATTACCTAAATCCCAAAATAGCGGAAGTAACAAGGTTGTGTATTCCCATCAACACCAACGGCAAAGTTGAGTGTAGAAATCGTAACCCTAACGTATCACTTTACTCATCATAAGATACTCCTGCAACGTGAGACGTTGCAGCCACAAAGGGTCAGTACATTGAATGTATTGGCAAATTTACACTGTAGAGCAATGATGAATAATGGCTATCACTACATGCATATTTGGCTAGTGGAAAAGCTCTATGTTTATAGTTTTTGCGAAAAGCCAATTTTTCCCTACTACAACGGAATAAATTTTATTTAACTATCATGGTGGTTGTTGAACACTGAGAATGGTTGACAGCATTCTCAATCCCAATTAAATAACATCATTAAACCCAAAAAAATTAATTTAAAGTAACATGATGAGATCAATAGGATAATCTAAGAACTAGATACTCAAGATGTCCATAACCGGGGACACGGCTAACCATGATTAGTTTATACACTCTGTAGAGGTTTGCACACTTTTCCCCACAAGACTCGATCGCCTCCATTTGGTTTCTCGCACTACATGGTGTTTCAGAAACGGATGACCGAGACATAGTCTTTCAGAAGTGCTAGCACCTTACGATCGGGTAGACCGTACCACCTACATCCCCTACATCTGCTAGTCTACCACTGTAAGAGTTCGCACGACTTAGTCAACTATGATAGAGCCCATCATAGCTTGTGGCTGCACACGGAAGTTTCTAGCATGAAAAATCTCATGATCACTTTGAGCTCGGGTGGCGGTCCATAAAAAAAAGGCAATCCTGGTCTACCCAGGTGCCTAGAGAGGCAATCCTAGAATAACCAGGTGCCTCAATCCACCTAGATGTGTGTTTAAGTTGCCACCTTAAGTAAACCATTAATTAACAATCTCACCTCTGTCATGAATACTCTCAAAACCCAATCCACGTCTACGAGCATAGCATGACACTATAAGCATAACGTAATAGTAACTCCCAAGGGTTTGATAATAAATAGGTAATAGGTACTACCTCATCAACTACTTCCCAATACCCACATGTTATTAATCCTACCCATGCAATGTTTAAGGGTTGTAACTAATGCATAAAAACTGGGTATGAAAAGGGATATGATCAAAGTGTGAACTTGCCTGCAATGTTGATGATGAAGATTCGCACTCAAAAATCTTGATAGCTCTACTCGTCACACTCCGGTTAATCTATCATAATCAAGCAATAGTAACCATACATAAGCAATCACTCAAAAATCAAAAAGATCGAAGAAGTCGATTCGGAAAACATAAAAACCAAGCAAATAGCTCTTGCAACATAAAACAATTTCTAACAGTACCAAAATTATATGAATTTGGCCTTATCAGAAAGTTTAGGTCAAGAGCTACGATTTGCAAAAAGAATCAACTCAAATGGAGCTATGAAACTCAAGTTATGATCAAACAAAGTTTGAATTCAAATTTGATCTAATTCAAATCTTAAACTTTTCAAAAACATGTTTGAGTTGGATTACTGGATAGAGGAGATCATAACAAAGACGTGGGCGTTGGTTTCGTTGGATTTGGACTAATGAGTAAAAGGTTATGATCGATTGATGAACAGGGACTAATCTGTAAAGAAAATCCTCACATATAGGTCCCTGGCTGAAAATTACAGAAAAAGAAAAAAACTAAAAGGCTATATAACGAACGTTCGCTAACGAACGCTAACGAACGAACCGTTCACTAGGTTAGAGAGAAAAAACGAACGGATCTAATCCGTTAGATCTAAATCCAACGGACGAGAGGCGGGGAGGAGTACCGCGGCGGCGGGCGACGTCGGCGGCGAGGAAGACGGTGGCGGAGGCTTCGGCGTTGAACGGGAAGGCGGCTCTGGTGGCTCTCCGGCTTGGGCGTCACCACCAGAAGGAGCGGGGCGACGAGGCGGATCCCGTCGGAGCTCGAACTCCGGTGAGTGCGGGCGGTGGCTGCAAACGGCGCGGCGGCGGCTCGGCTTCGAGCGGCGAGATTCGGGGGAGAGAGGGGTGTCTGGGCGGCGGCCTTATAGGAGGAGGGGAGGCCCAGTGGCGTGGGGAAGGGGCAAGGGCGGCGCGGAGTCCGGCCATGGGACGGCGGCGGTGCGTGCCCGAGCGGGTCTCCCGCTCGGGAGGAGGGAGGCGGTGCGGCTGGGCTGGCCGTGGCCTGGCTTCGGCTGGGCCGGCCCAGTCGGCGAGGGAAAACCTTTTTTTTATAAAACATTTTCTTAGAAAATAAAAACAGAGAAAAAAATAGATAAATATATATATTATATAGGCATATAATATATCAAAATTTGCGGAAAAAGATTTCCTACACGGTGAACATTTTCCTAGTATTAAATAAAATACACACAAATTCAGATAAATCAAAGAGTGCTACTGGTCTATTAAAATCCAACAAAAATCATTTTTAAAATACCAAAATGATTTCAAATTAATTTTTCTCCAATTTTCTATTGTAGGGAATCATGTTACCCTAATTTCCGTATATTTTATTTTTGGAGAAAAATAATTTGAAAAAAGACTCAAATAACTCCAAATTGAGAATAAATTCAAAAGAACTTTGAATTTAATTCTTTGAAACTCCCAACTCATATTTCATATAATTTGAAGAAGTCATTTTATCTTCTCTCATGAAAATCATTGAGCTGCATGAAGTTTCTGGATTGGAAATATTTTCCAAATGAAATTCAAATATTTTCAACACCCCTTGTCATTTTAAATAAATGGAAGAAGTCATGTCATCTTCTCTCCAGGGTTTCGTGGTGAAAAGAATTTGAATTCACGGAGATCATAAAATGCAAAGGTGAAAGTTTGGGAAAGTCCTTTTATTCCCTCTCATTTAACTTTCAAAAAGCTTCGAATTTCACTCACTTTCAGTCAATCAATCAAACATTCAATCAAATCTATCTATTTATTATAACATTCCAGAATTTAGAATTTTGGGATGTTACACAATTCATCATATTAGTCTCCGAATTCAAAAGACCGAACAAAGATAGAACATTACAAATCTCGAGACTACGAGTAGCGAGTTTGTCTTCACATTACAAGTCGATATCGATCATCTAAACTACCAGCACATAGAAGAGAGTTGCGTTCATCACGATGAGCATCATCATGATGAAACTGGTCTTCATCCGGTTTCTCCAACGCTCCCTCCTCTCTCCCGTTAGATAGCGGGCGTATCTAGATTCCGCGTCCGCCCTAGTGGTGTACCCTTTGTAAATGTTATCGCTAAAATGGTGAACCTGTCTCCGACACTCCTCCCAGTCGTCGTAGACTCCGGGAACCTTACCCTTGTACACGACATACGACGGCATCTCTATGCACAAGCCAAACAACAGATAATACATAAGCAATATATAAGTATGCAACAAAAGGATCGGAAGAGAAAAGCAAGACATTAATAACACGATTCATGGTCCTACTAATAAATAGCATCAATTTCATCTAAGTTGAACGACTGTCCAAACCAAAGAGACATACAATTCATTAAAGTTTAATTACAACATGAGCCAATCATTGTTTCAGAACTACACATAGCATCACTACTTTCGACTCGACTCATGGGACCGGTGCATGGATGAAGCCGCCGTCTGTTGTGATGGTCATGAAATCTCGGGCGTTGTCAGCCTGCATTTGTAGTGTTGTGTCTATCTCACTGTTGGACGGTTGATATCTGAGGTAGAACTGCCCCGAGGTATGAAGGACATCTTGATGGATGATGTCCGCAAACTCTAACTAGATGCGAAAGAATTCTTGTATGATGTCAGCGTCCTGGATTGCCGACAAGCTCGCGGCCCAATCTTTGAGATTATATGGTAGAAGAAGGTGATGATGGTCCCGTATGATCGCCTGCATGTGATGGAGGGCGTAGTAGGCATCCTTCTGACCTCCAGGCGGCTGCTTGACGCAGCAGAACTTAGTATTGTGGGCGAACATGTGCCTGCCGTACCTATGAACTAGCCTGGTGAAGGTGCCTCCAGATTTGGCATAGCCGGGGAGAACATCATCAAGAACTTTCTTGATATTTGCATAGTCTATCTTGGAGTCATGGTTCGGGTCGAAATACGTGGCCATGGAATATTTCAGGCTTAAGAGGATGAGTGTGCAATGTGTGTCACTGCACAGAACACGGAATATTAGAAAAAAAGAACGATCGAAATCTAAGAAATCATATGTTACGGGGCGGTTAGGGGATGACTTACTCAGGAAAGTAAGGCACGAGGAAGTTATCCTTATCTGGGTTTGCCAGAATGACACCTTCGAGGTATGAACTCGCGACTTGGCAGTCCCCAGCGCTGTCCAAGAGCTTGGCACACATGTAGAAGGGGTCGACTATCACGATGTCCGGGGTCTTGTCTCTAATGATCCGCATCTCCATAGTCAGCGAAAACAGCCGAACAAAGGTGTAGTGCAGTGGATGATGGTTAAACATAGCAAAGATGTCATCAAACCGCAGGACAATCGTACCCCCGATGGCGCCATCCACAAAGCCCTTGCCCTCTGGCACCTTGGCCACGAAAACCGGGTATGCCACATCATTCTCTTTGAGACACCACTTCCCCAAAGAAAGAACACTGTCATGCAGACTCCGCATAGCACCGGTTGCAGCATTGAGCATATTTGCCGGTAGCATCGCCCTACCCGCCACATGCACCCTCGTCGATATATCCTTAGGTGAAGGTGGCCCGTGCTGAGTATGGATCGTACTCGGTGCTGGCTGGCTCGCACCGACGCCCTTTTTAGTCTTTCGTTTCCGTCCCTTCTTCTTGATCTGTTGTAATGGGACCGAGTTCTACTCACAGACCGCCTTCTTGAGCGTGTTGGGGCTGATAATATTTTGCACCTCAACTATCTGAGGCTCGGTGAAGGCGGCAGCTGGAGGCGTCTCCTGAGAACTGAACACCAGACAACGCCTGTTGCAATTGGGTTTCTCCACCGTACCAGCTAGATCGCGGTCGTCTTGGTTGCGTTCTTGAAAAGGAGGCCCGCAGAACTCGTCACCGTACCCATGTTCGGCAAAGTACTTATCAACGTTGGTAAATGTACCGTCGTCGTTGTCGTCGTCGTCCGGATCCTGTACCATATGCATGTCCGGATCCTATGCCATAGGGATGTCCGACATGTCTGGTAGCGTTGCGGTGTTCTTTCCATGGCTTGGCGCCGACACGACTGGCGGTCTTGTCTATGGGGTGGTGTCCCCTGCCCCCAAATGAATCTGGCTCTTCGGCCAAAGCAGGGGCCAGCTTACGCAGGCGTTGAGGGTCGTCTCATCTTCTTCGTCGGGCCTAACGGGTCGAATTGGAGGTAACAGCTCGTTGCAGCCTGGCAGCACCCGAACCACTTCAACCCTATACACTATGGGTGGCATCGGATTATCGTGGAACACGGGGTTGCCCGGTTGAATGATTTTTCCCTTGGCGACATCGACCAACTCGCCGCCCACGAAGTGCAGGAGAGTGCAAGGAACGTCGGTGGCGACCTGCGAAAACATGTAGGGCGTCAGGGATGCCCAGTCAAAGGCAAGGAGATGAAGTCATCGGCCGAGAGGCTTAGTTACCGTGATGCCGTCGAGCTCGGCTAATGTCGAGGCACCGCCAACGGCGGGCATGCAACTGACGGAGGGGGCGCTTGCTGGCGAGGTGCCGACCGATGTACACCTGGGTGCATTAAGCTCCAATGCCCGTGCCGGCGCCAGAGACACGAATACCGCCTCTACCGGAGACACCAATGGCGCCGCCGGAGACACCAATAGCGCCGCCTGCGCGTTGTGCGAGTTGCTGGCCGTGAAGCTGGGAACCAGGGGGGCCCTGTTGGCCGCCTGCAATCCACGTCGCCAGCCCATGAATCAACGTAGGCACCATGGCATTGAGCGTCGTTCCCAGTTGTTGTTGCACTTGCTCTTGGACAATCTCCGGAATCCGCGCCACTTGTGCCTTGAGTGCTTCAACCTCGCGCAACTGGCTTTCTGAGCTGTTCTTTTTCTCCTTTCGCCCACCAGTGGTATAGTATGACGACCATTTTGTGGACAAGCCTTTGCCAGCCACATGACCATATGACGTCGACTTACTGAGCTTATCCTTGTTTTTCATTATGTTCAACGCCCTATTTAAAGGGGTGTCGAAAGGGGAGCTCTGAGACGACCACGCGCTACTGCTTTCTTTGTCCCGCGGAAGGAACATGAACCATTTAGAAATATTGGGGATTAATTAGAATGCAACCATATGGAGCTAATTACGCGAGGGTGTATTCCTTACAAGAACAAGCTCAAGCGCCCTGGTCTTCGGATCCGTGGTAAGCTCCTTTGTTACCGGGTCCTCCTTGTACCGGGCCCTGAGAAAGTTCTTGGTCTGCTTGTCACGGTATTTCTCGAAGCAGGGTGGTAGGCCTTGCTTGGCACGCTCTGCATCCTCCTTGTCCCATATAGGCTCCACCACTCTATAACTGTCGGGACCGAGTTGGTGGACCCCTAAGTTCAACTGCCGCATTTCTTTCCCCCACTGACTTGGTTCGGAGGTTGCGCTGCTCTCACACTTGATCTTGAACTCCTTGTAGTCATCTTCGCTCATCAAAGGATATTTCGCCTTGATATTCTCATAACTATCACCTTTTTCAATCATTGCCTTCACCGTGCTTCTCCAAGTAGATAGGGCCGTGCTCATCCTCGTGAGGGCAGCACTGTTTACTTTATTCCCTGAGAGGCATGTGTTTGCAAACTCAGCGGGGAACTTGTATCGTTCGTGCAACTTCGTGAAGAGGAGGCTGCGCAAATTCCCTCGGTCCTTATGCCTTAGGTTCTCGGTGTTGATCGAGACGGTGCTCTAGAGAATGCACCCGAGCTGAACCGAGTACCCCTTGACTACTTCTTTGGGCTCCATCGGATGCCCATCGTAGTTCACTTTAGTAAATTCCTCCTTGACGGTGCCGAGCACGCTTGGGCACCGGTCCTTCCGTTGCCTCTTCGGTTGGCTGCCATCTGTGTGTGCGCCGCCATCATCAGTGGTGGCATCCTCGGCGGCACCATCAGCGGTGTCATCCCCGACGCCACTAGGGGTTGTGTAGTCAGGATCGGTGTCTTCCGCGGCGTCCTCATAGCGGTGAGTTTCTTCCTCCAACTCCTGGGACAGCTCCTAGAATTGCTTGCCGCCCGAACAGCTGGCCTCATCGTTGTGGGCCATGTTTCGCTCTAAATAGGAAAAAAGTTTGGTCAAAAAGTTGGTTATTGTCAAGGAACAAGATCATGGTCTCATCATTTAGGGTTTGTCGACACCGAGGCATCCTAAAAGCTAAGCTTTTATCATTTAAGGTTTATCGATGCTGAGGCACCCTAAAAGCCTAAGCGTACATCATTTAGGTTCTCATCGACACCGAGGCACCCTAAAAGCCAAGGTTTCATCATTTAGGGTTTGTCGACTCTAAGTTGGGCCTAATCACTTGGCTCTATTGCCACCTATGGTTTAATGCAGCAAGAATAAAGGGGCAGTTGATCCTACTTAATTAAGTACTAAGATACCCCGACCCATGCATTAGTAGCAAGTACCCCGTATGTCCGATTTTTAGCAAAGTCATGCTAAAATTCACGGAAAATTTCAGCATGACCTTTGCTAAAAATAGGACATATGGAGTACCCGAATTTGCCGGAGCGGAAGTTAATCGACATTCCGGCAAACTCAAGGGCCTCTCGGGGTACCTGCAAAATCATCACGACGCAAAGGTCGGAGACAAAACCAGCAAACTAGCACCACAATGTGCCTCTACTTTCATATGCATGAAAAGGCCACAGACCATATGGTCCTCTGCTTTCATATGGACAAAAATCAGCTCAACTTATGTGAGCTTCCATTCCAGATCTAATAGGTCACCCAACAAAAAATAATCAATAGTTTAGCAAGTCTGAACAAACACAGAAAGAATAGAAAGTTTGCTGCCTATTCAAACACAGAAACAAAACACTACTTGAAACTTCTGCTACATTTGGACCATGGCAATTTACTTTCATGGAGCATGTGCATTGAGTCCAGAAGCAAAGACTCTACAGTGAAATGAAAAAAAACCTTGGAAATATATTTATGATAACTCTGAATGGATCAAGAGGTGCAGATGCACTTGTAAAAAAAGGTATGCATTTGCAGCAGCTTCGTTCTGATGATGACACCATTCCGTTAAGAAGGCAAGATACACATACATACAGGTAGGAGCTGCAGCTATCAATTGCAATCTGACCACCATTATAACATGTGCCTCCAAAACCTAGTACTGAAAGGTGGAAGCAGGGCAGGAAAAAAGTGTTGATGATGATGCAGAGATGGCTGGCTGGCTGGCTCCATTGACACACACAATCAATGGGCCTCCCAAATTAAACTGGCCACCCAGCCAGCTAGCTAATGATACTAGCCCATGATTATGCCCTGTTTTTAGCCATGAATTTCTCTAGAGATGATTCATGACACTGCACCAACGGTCAGAGCACATCTCTCTTTTCTTTTTTGTAGCCCAAGGTATCCGCCAAATAAGATCCAATTAAAAAGAAAAAATGGAGTTGTCTGCTTCAAAAAATATGTTGTCCCAGTGTTGTAAGATGGACCAACTGTATCAAATACCACCAGAGATTATAGTTGGTAGAGATAATCAGTATCAAGTTATTCAAAGAAAAGAACATTTTGGGGAGCTTTTTTAGCATATTTGTCATGGTTCCTGCGGCAACTCTCAGCTTTCATATTCTAATGATACATGGCCACTGTCATTGAAGATGTCATGAATCATCTCTAGAGATATTCAATCACCTAGTACTAACAAAACATCCATACATTACTAATGAATTTTGTTTCCAGGTGAAAATTAAAACCTAGTACTGAATTTACTAATGAACTGATGATGCAGAGAAGCGTAGGAAAAAAAACCTAGTACTGAATTTAGTGCTTGCACTGAACTCTGAATACTGTCGAATCAGACTGGACAGATCAAATGTGCTCTTGAGATTGAACAAGATCGATCTAGGGTTTGAGCGAGGCGCACCAGGAGACGGCGAAGACGGCGAAGCAGAGGCAGCGGGTGACGCCGAAGACCAGCAGCTGCGTGAGGAGGAGCACGAAGAAGGCGCAGACGCCGTAGACGGTGGAGGCGTCGGTGTCGTAGAGGCAGTACGAGCGCTCGTCGTACTCGTCCGGCACCACCTTGCCCTGCGTGACAGAGAAGGGGCCGTCAGCCCCAGCGCAGGCAGGGGGGAAGGGGAGGAGGAGGGGT